>NC_050528.1:24182047-24216303 GCF_002922805.2 Oryzias melastigma
TGGAGCTGCTGGGACAGAACAAAATCGACCACCACCAGAGGCAGGTGGTGATCCTCAGCCAGGACAGCTTCTACAGGGTTCTCACTCCAGAGCAGAAAGCCAAGGCGTTGAAGGGCCAGTACAACTTTGATCATCCAGGTAAGATAACACCAAACTGGTTGTTGCACAATCTTTTTTTGTTTCATTATAACACTGTTTTTTCAACAAAGGACCCTGTCTTTTTTTTTTTTTTTAAAGTGGTTAGAATAAAAGGGATCATCTTTACTTTCTTTTTCGTAGCATAAGAAGGGTTACTTATGTTGTTTTATTACTGGGGCAGCTCCGTTGGGACTCAGACAGGAAGCCACACCTGTTAGTGAACCATTTATTTTATTGTTTGAAGCAGAGTGGGGTTAAAAGAGGAGTTTTATCTCGAAGTAGAAGGAAAAACGTGACGTGGTTTTTGCAGGTGTGCTGGTGTAACTGTAAAAATGTCGTTTCCTTCTCTTCAGATGCTTTCGACAGCGAGTTGATCATGCACACGCTGAGACAGATTCTGCAGGGGGAGACGGTACAGATCCCCGTTTATGACTTTGTCACCAATTCCAGGTGAGTCTGTACAGAATTTCTTTTTTATTCTATACAGTGAGGCTGGGGTTAAATCATTGATTCTAGAGATTTGAACATATCTTTATCTACATTTTTTGTAATCAACATAATTATTTTTAACCTTTTAAAAGCTTCCTCTTGTATGCAAATATATATATTTGTTTGGTTAGCTTCTATTATGTTTCTTAGAATCCACCTTAAATTGATAATGTCACTGCTGCCCCGCCCTACTTCCATGCATTCTAGTCTTTATTTGCTTTTTTTCTGTGTGGAAATACTCACAGAGAAGAGGAAACTTTTCTGTGTGTTGTTCCAGGAAAGAGGAGTTTATTACGGTGTATCCGGCCGATGTGGTCCTTTTTGAGGGGATCCTCATGTTCTACTCTCAGGACATCAGAGATCTGTTTCAGATGAAGCTCTTTGTTGACACAGATCCAGACACGCGGCTCTCACGTCGAGGTGTATAGCAGAGTTTTGACGTCCACAGCCTCTATTGTAGCTTTTTTATTTTTACTTGACAATTCATTTGTAGCCTGTAAGTTTTAATACAACCCTAATGGTGTGAAGTTCTACATTTATATAAGATTATACAGTGCATTGAAATAACAGGTTTTATTCTGTCTTTGTTTCAGTCTTGAGAGACACTACTGAGCGCAAGAGAGAGCTGGAGCAGGTTCTCACTCAGTACATCACGTTTGTGAAACCAGCCTTTGAGGAGTTTTGTTTACCTGTAAGTAAACATTTTCGTTGTTGTAAGGTTTGACCACACTGCTATTGCAAATGTTGGCCACTAGATGGCATGAGAGTATTTAGTTTCTTTAAAGAAAGTCTGTATTTAGGTGGTTAAAATATCATATATCTTCTAATAGTAGCCCTGATGATTATTCAAAATGTATAAAAGATGGGTGTCGTTTGGAGTGGTGTTGGCTAATTGGTTCGTTTTGCTGTGAAATTTGGTCAAGAAATGCAGACAACAGCTGATGCACATTTTAAGATCAATTGAAATGATGAAAATATTGCTCAATCTTCTGATTCGCACTGTTTTTTTTTGAAGCATCATCAATCAAAATTCCTCTTTGCCTTCATTCCAGTCATTTTCCTGGAGACACCTTTCCGCCTTTGCTCAATAGTCCACGTTCAAACCAGTTCTTATAATTTTTTTTGCACCTCCACCAGACAATCATTTGCTTGTTGCTCCCTTTTCTGCAACCGCCTTCCAAATATCATTGTGCCATTCTCTGATAAGATCCACCCCAAAATGTGGTGCAGATTCCTCACCAGAATGTTCTTCAGTGTATGACACTGCACGAAATCAGATGAGTGCATCTTGGGCCATCGCTACACCGGATCGCAACACAAATACTACAGAAACCGGCATCTGCACAACCCAGAGAAGATGGGTAGATCTTAAAAGAATCTGGCGTGTAACCCCGGGCTTCCATGGTAACCGTTACGGATATGATGACTCTTTACATGAGTCATCTGCCGTATCTAGACCGCTCCCACGTCATACCTGAGCTGTAACGTTTGCCGTGGGGGCCTGGGGTTGTACCTCATTTTCACTGAGCAGACCGGACTGGACCGGTACGTTATTTTGAGCATTTCCATGATAAAATCAACCCTTTAAGCTTGACCAATTCGTGCACCTTTTGGTCCATCGTTGGTTGTAGGTCAAGAGAAAAATGGAACGGACCAGTCAGGGCGGAGCCACCATAGTCACATGATGAAATCCAGTATCAAACACCTGTTAGAACTGGTGTCAATTAGAAACAATAAAGACACAAAGTATATTGTGTATAATTTAAAACCAAGTATGGGTCTACTGTACAGCTTTATCCTAAATATGTATCTTTTTTTGTCCTGTAGACGAAGAAGTATGCAGACGTAATTATTCCACGGGGAGCAGATAATCTTGGTAAGGTCAAAAAACAGACTTGGCCTCATTTCCTTCAAGCACTAAAGGCCTAGAACTCCTGTCTACATCCTGACATCCATTAGTGTAAACTCACATGAGCCACATTCTGAGCATGTTTGCATCACATTGTAGAAGAATCTTGAGTGTTTGTAAGGCTTTTTAAAATAAAGACAACAGTTGACTAAATGTTTTTATTAATAGTATCTCTGTGTATTTTTAGTGGCCATCAACTTGATTGTACAGCACATCCAGGACATTCTGAACGGCGGGCTGAACAAACGCTACAACGGCTGCATGAGTGGTCTTGGGACGCCCCGGCAGCGGCGGACTTCAGAATCCAGCAGCCGTCCCCACTGACCCTGTGGCACCTCTCTTCAGAGAGGAGAGGGGTGTAGTGGTGGGGTTAACAAAAAGCCTCTTGGCTTCACTGTATTTAAGACGGGAGGAGAAAGACAACAAGAATTTGAGATGCCTTGTATTATTGCGACTGCTCCGCTCTTGTCAGTTACTTGGATTTTAAGTGTTCAACATAGATTTGAGTTCCTGTCAGGAAGATAAATGGAAACTTTTTTTTTTGTGTCCCTTGCTGCTCGCAGGAACTTCCTGTCATAGCAATCTTTTTATTTCTATTTCCTATGTCTGATAAAACTTGAACCCCCTAATGAATGGGGCATTTCAGATGTTTGGAAGGGTTCCAAACAAAAAAAAAGAATAAAAAACTCTGAAAAGATTGCACTCTGACAATCTTAGTGTTTTCGTACTTCAGTTTTTAGGTTGGGTGGTTGTTGCTTTAGTTCTGTTCACTATTATCCAAACTTCTTGTTTGTGGTGAAAAGTCTGATTTAAAGTAATGACTGAAGAATTAAACTGGCTGCTGATTTAAAAACAATTCCAACCAAAAATATATATATTCCTTCATCTACCCCCTTTTTCTGATTGATTTAAGGTATTTTAAGTTGAGCCAAACTATTCAAACTTGTAAATAACTTCATTAATGTCCCTGTATTTAGAGGCTTTTGGGACAGCCCGGTGTTTCAGGTGGTGCGCACACTCAGGTTAACCATGACGGTTCATCTACAATGCCATAGCAATACATCAGTCATTGGTCCTGCAAAAAATTTGGACCACAATGCCTCAGTGAAGTTGCCTCAGGTTCACTACTTGTACAGCAAAGCATCCACACCTGCAAGCAGAAAACCATTTTCAACTTTTTTGTTTTTGAATGACAGCTCTGTATTTGTGATGTATGAAGGGACTGAATGATGTCCTCTGTATGGTTGTGGAGCTTAAGACTGGTTCTGTGATTTGTAATGAATGAAATTATGAGTCACTGTATGGTCAATAAATTGACAAAATGTTGCATTTTTTGTGTATTTTTCTTCTGGCTGTTGAAACTATCAGGCCAATTTTTAGGCAGTGGTCTTAAAATGTGAAAAAATGAACAAAGTAGTGTTGGAGAAGTTTCTATAATGACTGCAGCTGAACATTTTCATGATTGAGTTATATCCTATCATGCAGTTTAGTATTATGGAGAGCCCAGCTCCTAATAAAGGTTGGTGATGAGCTGAATTTTGCGTTTAATATTTAAACTTTTCCTTTTACAGAATAGCGTTCACGTGGAAAAGGTAGTCTGCCATGATGATCAGGGTTAAATTCTTTTTTTTTCACAAGTTGAAATGTTACTTTTAAAGACAGTGAGAGAAAACACAAATTTCTCTAGAAAGCGCCCTACGAAAAAGTTTGTGAATTAGAAAAATGTTGTTTCTATATACGTGTGTTTTTGTGCTAGTTAGAACCTAAAATTGGAACTTGCATGCCCGCAGATATTTACACGTGCACGGTACAATAATAGCATTTCCGAGGGACCATGAACGCACCATATAGAGTCAAAGGAGGAGCGTCAACATGGTGGTATGTTCGATACGTTTATGTATATTTCTGGAGTAAACGTGCTCGCAGGTCTCGGGTCTTTAAATCCAAACTTCTCGTTTTATCCGACAGAAATTTGGCCTGCAGTTTAAAGCCACCCTAGAAAATGTGACGAACGTGAGGGCGTTGGGAGAGGACTTCCGGTGGTTTCTGAAGGTAGCAATGCTGTCAAGCTAGCATGCTAAGTTGCCAGTGTTGCACTATGTTGCCAGTTATTTGTTGCTTATTTAAGCTTTAAATAAGTAAAACAAGCACTTTTATGAAGGTTTCATGGGTTTTTACAGCTTTAGGGGCGCATTTTATCTAGGATATGGGCTCCAGTAAATTCCATGAGTTTAAATTAGCTAAATCTTTTTTAAATAATTGATTTACGCCTGACCTTTGTGTGTGTGTGTGTGTGTGTTTTTTCTTTTTACCATTCGTCTGTTTAGCTTAAATGTGGTAACTGTGGTGAAATTCCGGACAAGTGGCAATATGTGACCTTAGTGGTAAGAATGAAAAGACATCTGCACATTTTTCCTAGTTGTTGTTAAAAGTTTTTTGGAAATTTGCATGAAATGTTTGTTTTTCTTGATGTTTTCTTAGGAGAATGTGCCCTTAAAAGGAGGACGAGGGCATGCCAGCATGGTGCAGAAGTGCAAATTGTGTGCCAGGGAAAATTCCATTGGTATTCCCACGGGTCATTTTAACCTATTCAGTTGATCACTTTTCTAAAGCTCTGTATTTTAATTTTAATTTTATTTTTTTATAACTTGCAGATATTTTGGCGGACACAATAACAGCCTATAATGTAAGCAATGATCTTTTTTTGCACAAAAGCAAACTTTGAGTCAAGCATTTTAATAACATTTGATAAATGCATGAAAGCACTGGTGGTCCACATGCAGGTCTATTTATAGTTACCTCAAAAATGTATATATATATCAAAAATTTAGTATTTTTTTTCATCCTGTCCCTGTTGTTGACATGGCAACAGAGTGTATCATCAGACTACAGATAAAGGAGGACTGTAACAGCTTTTTTATTGAGCCATCCATCCATTCTCTTGACCGCTTTGTCCCTTTCGGGGTCGCGGGGGTGCCGGAGCCTATCCCGGCTACTGATGGGCGAAGGCGGGGTACACCCTGGACAGGTCGCGAGTCTGTCGCAGGGCCGCTTTTTTATTGAGTTTTGGGTAATTCATAATGCTATTACTAAATCCTAAAAGCAAATGCTTGCACTCTGCTGCCATGATTAATGATGTACCTGAAAGATCTGAAGAGGAAAAAAATACATCTGAATAAAAGGCGGAAAAGTATCTGATGATTTGTGGACATACCAGTCACAAAGACGATATCAAGCTGAACACATCAAAAAAAATTCTGTTATAAATTCAGACGTTAAGTGCGATTGCTTATGTTCACTCAGTTACTTTTGTTTGTTTGTTTGGATGAAGGCTGAGGACAACGAAACCTTCAAGACAATGGTTCAGTTTGAGTGTCGAGGTCTGGAGCCTGTTGACTTCCAACCACAAGTGAGTTTAACACACATTGTGTCTGTTTGAGCCAGAAATGTTTTGTTAAATCATGTTATAACACAAAAGAAAAAACAATCAAATAAACAAACAAAAAAAAAGCTGTCTCAGATTTGTAGTGTAATAAAAAAAAAAACGTAATTTTTAGTTATGATAGTTTACAAGTTTTCTTCTCTGCGTAAACTGAAGTCTTACACTTCAAGTTTGAGTCTATCATTTTTTATTGTATAGTCAAATAGTTTTTTCCCTTTTTTTTTGTACTTTGACAGTTGATACATTTGGGCTTTTTTGAAAGTGGTGTTTTTTAATGTAGTGTGGGGGTTATGTTCCCTTCCTATGTTTTAGTGAACAATATATATATATACTGTATATTTGTTATGTAATCCGAATTACTTTTTCTATACTAGATTTTGCATCATATGGCTAAGCTAAAAAGACTAGGCCATGTTCAGGGATGTGTGCTTTTACAAAATGACAGATAAAATCTTCAGTTTCATGCAGTGTGCCCCCTGCAATGTTTTTCAGTAAAGAAGTGTTTGTAATATTTTCCTTTACTGTTTCTTAAATGAAGAGTGGCTGTCTTTTGTTTTTTTTTTGTATTTAAAATGGGTCAGACACCTGGAAATAAATGTATGAGCTTAAAAAATTCACATATATGCATGCCCCTGCAAAGAGTTTGCATTAGTGTTTGCCTCTTTGTAGGTTGTTCTCAAAACTTGAAAGTAGTTTAAAATGTCATAAAAAATATCTTGACAAAAGAAAACATTTTTTGGGGTAATTTTAATTCTTATAGCGTGCTTTGGGGAAACGCATGAATACAAGTGTTTACATTTTTATTGATTTTCTTTTGTCCACTTTGAACATTTCATACTTCTCCCGTGTTTCTGATAGTGAAATAATAAACTGATTTTTTTCTTTTCTTTTTTTTTTTGTCTTTTTTCTATTTTATTTTATTTTTCCCTTCAGGCTGGTTTTGCTGCAGAAGGAGCAGAAACCGGAACACCTTTTCTTGAAGTCAACTTGCTGGAAAAAGTACGTTCAGGACATTCCTGACACTCAAGTTGAAATAAGTCACTCATTTTTTAGTCCCTGCTTCACCCTCAACTCATTCATTGTTCTTAGAAATGTTATGTTTGGTTATGTGCACCTGTCTTTTCCCAACTTTCAGGACTGGACAGACTATGATGAGAAGGCCAAGGAGTCAGTAGGGATCTATGAGGTCACTCATCGGTTCATTAAGTGTTGATGCCGTCATCCCATAACCTTAAGGAGGGGCTGAACGAAACACTACAGCCAAGACTCAAGACTTAGTTCTGATTCTTGCAAGACAGGAGGACCTCCTAATTGGAGACAGTGGACTTTGAGAAATGAAGAACATAAATGCATGTGGACGTGACTGTTAATCACATCCTGGATCGATCAGAGTAATCCCATGCCTTTTTTTTTTCTTACTACTTTTGTCAATAAAGGGTACGTTTACAATTCTGAATCCACCCCCCCCACACACACACAGACACATTTTAAAAAGATTTTGATGCAGATAATGACAAATTAGGCAGATTTAGGAAGTTGAACATGACTGTAAACATGAACCATTTGATAAAGATGAAAGTTTTCATTTAAAACAATAAAAACTCAGAAAAAGGTGGCTTCTTATAATTTATTGTATACTGGTTGTTTGATCGTCACAATTAACTTCATCCATAAAGGGGGAAACAATATTTTAAAGACAATTTTGTTTTTTCACATGATGTATTACAAAGCTATTAACCATGTTTAGGAACAATAAAAAAATACTCTGCACAAGTTTAACAAAACGTATTTTTAATATGATCAGAATTTTGGTTTTGAAGTTCACTTTTTTGTCAGAATTGAAGTAATGTCTGATAGCATAACTTATCTTGTTTACTTGATTTGAAGCATTTCAAGCTAATAGATGGGCTCTAACGATCTTAAGACATTTCACTCTGTCCAATTTTACAGGTACGTTTGATTTAGTCGGCAAAGAATAAACATTTGGATTTTAGCGCACGCTTTGTCCCTCGTCTGTGCTAAACATAAATATTAATGGCAAAATGTGAATATTGTTTAAGATTTATACTATTGTTTTGATTGGAACTCTTTCAAGAGAACCCAATCCAATTGTTGATCCCAGAGTGATGCATCAAACGTTGAATAGACAATCTTTGATGAAAACGTCAGCCTGCCCACCAGCGGCTGTCAGTGCGACTTCTCTGTCCGCTGTCCAGATCCCAGTTCGGGACCTGTTTGGAACCAACACACTGCCATGGCACCCGGGAAGAAGAACCGAGTCTTCGTCATTGGTGTGGGCATGACAAAGGTATTACCCACACGCCTACTTTGGTTAACAAACTCGAAAGCAACAGAATATGAGTCAGCTGTTGAAGTTGTGATGCTAGCTGTTTAGCTAACTTTTTCCAGCAACATTTTCCCAGATAGGACATAAATGTTTTTGGACGTTACTGTTCAATAAACTGCTACTCCTGTTACATTTGAAGGTTTTAAAATTTTCTATTTTGCAGTATTTCGCACATTTATAACAGAAGCCAAACTCGGCTAGCTAGCTCCATCATGTTTTGGTCGTGGTGAGTGCGGGCTGATTCCCCGTCAAACGTTGGATTTGGACCGAACCTTTCCTAGCCATGCAGCCCCATGTTCCGATCATAGTCCACCTTGAGCACAGATACAAACTGCGTCTGAGGGCTTCAATCTGTGCCAAAGGTCTGCTCTATGACGGTCAGATAACGGCGTGTCCTCAGACTGAATAAATAAAGATAAGCGATTTAAACAAACAGTTAAATTAAAGCTAGTCTTTAAATCAGTAGTATTAAAAACGGATTGGAACTCACTTTGGACACATTTATCAAAGTGGTTTTAAATGGAATCTGAATGAATAAAAAAAAAGGCATTGATAAAGTGTTGGAGTCTGGGACCTGTGGTGGGCGTGATGCATTGTGGGTATTGGTGTTCAGTTGTTTTCTTCTGTTTAGGGTGTTTGTTTGGGCTGATGAGAGTTGGTTTTTCTCTGTTTGCTGTTGTAGTTATTATGTTTGGTTGTGATGTTGTAATCTGAACCACAAATGAATAGGTTTCTCACAGAGATCACTTCTAGATACACAATATGAGCTTTAATTTGTCATTTTTGTGATAAAATTGGAAATAATTAGGGAGATTTTAGTGTCTAACTTTCTTCCTGGTCCTCTGGGTCATCTTACTTGTATCAGTTCATTTAGAGCATCATAATTTCCCTCTTTCCCTAGTGTTGCCAGACCTAATGACAGCATTTTGTTCAAATAGGAATTGTTTACCCTCTTTTGTCTCCTGATCATATGATCAATTAATGTTATATAATTTATTTAAAATTATTTATTAATTATTGGTTACTGGTTTGGTCTCACAGGAAGAAGGCCCTGGTCCAAGTCCTGGCTGGGTCCTTTCTGTTTGGAGTTTGCATGTTCTCCCTGTGCATCTGTGGGGCTTTCTTCCTTAGTCAAAATAAAAAACATGCTTCATTGGTCAATTGGTGGCCCTAGGTGTGAACCCCACCTAGTAGCCGGATTGGCTGTAGCAGCCCTGTGACCCTGAAATGGATGCAACAGATTCTGAAAATGGATAAATTGATTTTAAAATCTGATATTTATAATTCAAACACACAATTATAGACTATTTTATCAATTTTCAAATCCCAGTAAAGCGTAGATGTGTGGAGGTGTGCACCTAACGCCAGCAGGGCGGTACTCCTGATAGGTTTGCTTGGAGCTGCATCGATGTATGTAGATGTTCTTCTGGTTTGTAGGGTTGGTTCTGATGTTCAGACTTGAAGAACAGCCTCCTTTGGGCTTAAAGTTACTGCTTGGTACCGTCTCCTACATAAAAGAACAATGCATCTTGCAATTGTTCCAGTTTAATTTTTATATAATATACAAGTTGATTTTTTATATTTTAACATTTTCCTCTCAACCTTTGACATGTTTTTTTTTTTTTTGTAATTTCATGCATTTTTGCACTTTTTTCCTTGATATTATGAATTACAAAACACCAATTTGAGACTGGGTCAGCATAGAACTTTTTACCAAATCTTACTTTCAAACCAAACATTTTTTGGTTAACATAAAAAAACTATGATAATTTGGCAAAATTTAACATCTATTTTCATTTTTTTATCTGTCTTTTTTGTGTATTTATTCAGTTCGACAAACCTGGAGCCCGAGAAAATGACGACTACCCTGAGATGGCCAAGGAGGCAGGTACTTATCTTTTAGTGATGCAGGTGATCAACTGTAATCAAACCATATCTTTATATATTTTTTTCAAATCTGTGATTTCACTACAAATTGTTTCAGGTGTAAAGGCTCTGGCAGATGCAGGAATCCCATACTCAGCCATTGAACAGGCCTGTGTGGGCCACGTCTATGGTAAGATAAAAAAAAGTGAACAATGAATGCACTAAAATGCTTTTATCATGAATAAATATTCCTTAAAACTGCTTTTTTGTAGTTTTCTGAGTAAGGAAAGTTGGTTAAACAATGTAAAGTGTGTTTTTCTTCATTTCAGGGGACTCCACCTCCGGACAGAGGGCTATTTACCACGGTTTAGGTCTGACGGGGATCCCCATCATCAACGTCAACAACAACTGCTCTACAGGCTCCACTGCTCTGTTCATGGGCCGTCAGCTAATCATGGGAGGTGAGCTTAGCTTGATTATTTTTATACTCCCTTTCAAACAAGTCATCAAACTTTATTTGACAATCATTATGTTTAATGGATTTAGTGTTTCGTGTGTGTACTGGAGCAATTAAAATGTCAATAAGATAGCATAATTTATTTTTTGATACATGTATGAATTAATATCTTAAACTGGTTTTATATATTTATGCAATTTTATTGTTTTTTTCATTTGTTTTTATGGTGGATTGATAGCCCTTACCCCATCCATCTCTGTGGATCACACTGCTTCCTTGGGGTCGTTCCTTTGGGTGGTGGGTGTCTCCTCCCAGGAGGAGCTTGAGGTGTTTTAGGTGGAAACCCTCAAGAAAAATCCAGGATGTGTTTTAGAGATTATGGCAAAATTCCCTCATTACTCCCTAAACCCATAAAAGACTCTAAACTTGAGTTGGCTAATCTAGTGCTTTGGATTTTACCTCAATTCAGACCCATCCTCACTGCCTATTCTCTTTTATTTAAACAGCAAATATGACGTCACCCATTTAGCGAAGTAAAACCCTAATAAATATCAACATTTTATGAATTCTATTTATGAATTCACTGTGTTCTGATGATAAAAAACATGGATGATTTATAAAAAAATAAATGTAATGTTTTTCAAATGACATATCATTCAAACACAATGCAATGTGGTCTGCATTTGATGCACAATAGTTTTTCGCTGAGACTTCTGGGAAATATCGAGGGTTCTGGATTTTTCAATTGTAGATGCAGACACTGACAAAATTGCAAACACCCCATCGTGCATAAATAGTAGGGCTGTGACGATTAGTCGTTACTTTATATTATATGGAGTCAGAGTGTAGTAAAGTTATAATGGCATTCTGCTAGCTTTTTGGAGTATTTTGGCATTTATTAAGGTTTTTAGGCTAATTTGGAGTTTAGCTAATATTTCAGCTGCATGCTAGCTGTTTTGGCTAATTTATGATTTGACTGTTTTTTAAGGCTATTTTAGAGTTTAGCTAATATTTCAGCTACATGCTAGCAGTTTTAGCTTTTTTCAGTTTTTTTGACTAACTTGTAGTTCAGTTAATATTTCAGCTGCATATTAGCTGTTTCGGCTAATATAATCTTTTTGCAGTTTTTTAGGTTAATTTGGAGTTTAGCTAACATTTTAGCTACATGCTAGCTTTTTTGGCTAACTTAGGCATTTTTCAGTTTTTTTAGGCTAATTTCACATTTAACTAATATTTTTTGCTGCCTATCAACTTCACCGTTTTCAGCAATTAGCTTCATCATTTTTAGCTATACATTTCAGCATCTTCAGCTATCAGCACTATCATATTCAGCAGCCAAATTCAGTTTACAGCATTCACACTAGCGTTATCGCAGGTAATGCTATAGATCTAATTTTTTTGTTGGTTTAAAGCTAAAAATGGTTAAGATTTGTGATTTACATCCAATTTGCGCATGATCCGATTAGTCGACTAATCGGAAAAAATAATCGTTGAATACTCGACTATTAAAATAATCGTTTGTGGGAGCACTAATAAATAGTGAGGGAACTTGGACACAACCTATGACTTGGCTGGTCTGGGAGAGCAAAGAGAGTGAGGTGGTGATGGAAGGAGTTATAATATAGTCCAAAGTCTTATGCTGACCTTTTAACTCTAATCAACGGTTAATCTATGGATTCCAATTTTCAACCTGGTTTTCTGAAGATCCCTCTTGAGTACAGCCAGTGAAATACTCCTCTCTGCTTGCAGGTCTCGCTGATTGTGTCCTGTCTCTTGGTTTTGAGAAGATGGAGAGAGGTTCCTTATCTACTAAGGTAGAGATTCTCCCTGCCAAACCAAATCCAAACACTCCTTCAGCAGAAGCTCGGACTCTGGTTTTGGAATGAAAACTCATTTACTGATTCTTTAAACTCGTCAAAATGGGTTTGTTTGTCTTTTGCAGTATATGGATCGGACCAATCCCCTGGATAAGCACTTAGAGGTGATGATGGACCGCTATGGGATGGCTGCAGCTCCAGTAGCACCACAGATGTTTGGCAACGCCGGCAGAGAGCATATGGAAAAATATGGTAAACTCTCATGAAAATACGTCAAATTCTTTAAAAGCAGCGATTTATTTTAGTTTGAGGTGTTTGGGCTGCTCATCAAAAATAGCCATGTAACATTTCTGAAAGAATCATTTTTAAGGTTCCTGTTTTGGTCCTCTATTCATTTAAAGCAGCTGAATCGCAACTTTTGACTTCAGATTTAGAACATTTACATTTTTTTGGGATTGTAATTGATATTTTGATCTGTATTTATTATTAAAAAAAAAAAAACTTGAGGCATTTTTAAAGTTCTTTCTTTTCTTGACTCCATGTGTTTAAATCTGCCAGGTACCAAACCAGAACATTTTGCCAAGATTGCCTGGAAAAACCACAAGCATTCCACCAATAACCCGTAAGAGACGGCAAAAGCTGCACACAAATAATTTAGCTTGGTTTTTGTCTCGTGGATAATTCATTTACAACCATGAAGCAGTGCAGTACTGTTGACGTTCCTCACCTGCTCATGCAGGTATTCCCAGTTCCAGGATGAGTACAGTCTGGAGCAGGTGATGAAGTCCAGGAAGGTGTTTGAGTTCCTTACTCTCCTGCAGTGCTGGTAAGAAGGGTTTGGGAATTTCTCCTCTGTGAGATCAATAAAACTCAAATCAAGGATAACACGGCTGCTGTCTAAAAATGAACAATAAAGCGATCACTTCTAGCTGGCAGCAGATTGTTTTTTGTTTTGTTCAAAGATTTTCCAGCCAGGATAATAACCTTTTCCCAATTTTCAAATGCTACTTAGACTCTGATAGATGTATGCTGTTTTAAAGTGTTCCACGTCTCGTTACATAAACTGTCACTTTTTATTGGGTTGATGACAGCTGCTTCTTCTGAGTGACAGCTGCTCTCAAATAATATCAGAAAGTCTCATCTTTTGAACTGATGATTTCCATTTTTTCTGGGATTTGCTTTTCATGGTTTCACAAAAATTATTTGATCTAAACACTGCACATTTTTTTAAATGCATTTCTTTGGTTCTTGGAAATGTCACAGGATTTGTGAATCTTCTTGAAGCGGAGCTTCTTCTTGACATGATAAAGCTTTAAGTCTCACTCCAATCCTCTTTTGAGCTATTTTTTAAAGCATTCCCAGTAGTCTTTTAATTATGATGAAGCCATTTTTAGCCAAATACGCTGTTTTTGAAACTTTGTTTTTTTGTCTGCTCCTGATTCACAACAGAAACGCATTTTAAATTATAGTTTTTTTAAATATATGTCCTCCAAAAATCCCAAAAGAACATGTTAAAAAAACACTAAAATTACCGTCTGTTTAATGTGGTTCTGCGCTTCTGTAGTAGAAACTGTCAGTTTTATCCCTGTTGTCTCTTGGATAAAAATAAAACACTGTGGATAATATGAGATACTTAAAGTATTTATATATATTTTTTTTTAAATAAAATAACAAGATCTTAATATTTTTGTGTCAATCATTCTTAGTTTTCTCCTTAGTTGAGAGAACTTGTTTCACAGATTGGATCACCTCGGACTATTGTTACTTGTCACAGGTTCTCATTTAATAAAATCAATTGTCACTAATTCAAATTTAAATACAGTAGTTGCTCCATAACATTTATCATGGGCTAACGTTGTTTCTTATTAACATTATTAAACATTGACACCATGTTTAATTTCTTGAGTTCTGTTGTGAAGAAACCGTAAATCAAACATTTAAAGTTATTGCTGTCAGTTTTTACTTACAGTTTATAAGTTTTTTTTTCTCTTAAAATATAGGTATGCTCTTATACCTTGAACTAATCTTGGCTCTTATTTTGATTAGAGTACATTCAAGACAGAAAAAAAAAGATGATTTATGTACATAGAGTTTAGCAGTAAAACAGTAGTATTGCTGGTTTTATTATATATATTTATCTAAACATTATATATAGTATATTTAGATGTTGAAGCTTATGTTTTCATATTCATTTTTTTCCTCACTCACAAGTCCAACTTCAGATGGCGCCGGAGCTGCGGTTTTAGCCAGTGAGGATTTTGTCAAGAAGCATCATCTGGAGAGTCAGGCCGTGGAGATCGTGGCTCAGGAGATGGTCACTGACCTTTCTTCCTCGTTTTCAGAAAACAGCTGCATTAAGATGGTAAGCCGCAGTGAAAGGACCCGTTCCAGAGCTCATTCCAGTCGGTGAAGCGTTCAAACTCCTTCGT
Source organism: Oryzias melastigma (assembly GCF_002922805.2). Classification (NCBI taxonomy): domain Eukaryota; kingdom Metazoa; phylum Chordata; class Actinopteri; order Beloniformes; family Adrianichthyidae; genus Oryzias; species Oryzias melastigma. The sequence goes on from NC_050528.1 coordinate 24,196,942, forward strand.
TTCAGGTTGGATACGATATGACACGCGCGGCGGCCAAAAAGTGCTTTGAAGCTGCGGGTTTAAAGCCGAGCGACATCGATGTGATTGAGCTGCACGACTGCTTTTCGGCCAATGAGCTCATCACCTACGAGGCGTTGGGCTTGTGTGATGAAGGTACTGTTTGTCACAACTGTATCAACAACATGTGACTTGTTGTTTTTTCAGCAGACTCCTGGACGACTAAAACACTTCTGATTTAAGAAGCAGCTTTTGTGGCAAACCCAACTTCAAGCTGACTTATGTTCACAAAGCTGAATTTCTAAGAGGTCGCACAATCAAGCAAAAGAAAATTTCCACACTTATGATTTTGTTTTGGAAATCATAAACTGCATCCACTGCTATTTGGCATAAAAAAGCCCAACAATTTAGCAGTTCTTTACTGCCCCCAAAAATACATTTTTAGTGTCTTCTTGAAAAATTCAAGAAATGGAAACTAAAATTTTCTTGGTGAATGCCGTTAAATTCTACTTTAACCACTATTATTCTATTACATTCCTACAGCGAAAAACATGCCAACAAATTCCCCAAGTAAAAAAATACCTAATTGGATTTCAAAGTGTAGATTGTGCCATATGACTAAATGTATTTATATTTAATTAAGGTAAAACATTATAAATGACCTTTAAACATATTTTCAGTGCAGGAAAACGGCAAGAAATGTGTATTTATCTGTGTGAGCAGCTGTTTAGACACAAATTTATTACAGTGACCCCGAGGCAACAGACAATTGCCCTCTAAAGGTTCAATCTGCTCAAAAATGTCAGCATTTACGTGGATGTTTTTGGATAAACATGTACGACGTGAGTGGGAATAAACTGTTGAATTGCAAATGCTTTGATTCGTGATAATCTGCCCCCCTGATGCGTTTGCAGGTAAAGCTGGTGAGCTCATTGACAGAGGGGACAACACGTACGGAGGAAAGTTTGTGGTCAACCCCAGTGGAGGCCTCATCTCCAAAGGACATCCTCTTGGAGCCACAGGTACAAAAAGGAGTGGAAATAAGGATAAACAATTTTCTTGTTTATTTTAATGTTTATCTCTGTTATTTCTGTTTTTCTGTATCGCTTTTTTCCATGAATCATGAAGTTTATACCATAATAACCTCCGGAAGGCGAGCCTATAAACCTCTCAGATTTAAGATGATGCAAGAAAATTCCAAGCTTAGTATTTTTTTAGTTTATCATTTACTGCAGTTTCATGTTCAGTATTTACAGAGTAATTCCAGCAGTTTAACATTTGTGAAAAGAGGTCACACGGGTAAAAAAGAAAACAAATGAGCATGATGGAAATTTAAGAGGTTATTAAAAAAACATCAAAGTAAAGAGGGAAGGGATTAAAGTGACAAACTCAATCAAAAGTTGCAGCAGTAACTGCTCTCATTTAGTTTGTTACAATAATTTAGTGTAACCTCTGATTCCATTTATAGTTTAGTTCACAAATTGATATTGATTTATAGGTATTACCTCTGATCGTCTGTTAGCTAACACATTTTCCGCACTACAGAGTGCAATATACGATCTATCTTTGAAAATATCTCCCATATTAGACGCATCAAACTTATTATAAGGTGCATTAAGCGAGACAAATGAGTCAGTGATAAGTCCATCAGCTGGTCAGACTTTATTAACTGTGTTCAAAGTAACACTAGAAGTTGTTTGTAACACGCTGCACGTTAGCCTTGTTAGAAGCGTTAGCCACATTAGCATATTCATAGTACCTGTAACCCCCAGCCTTTTTTTGCAACAAGTAAAAAAAGATATTTTTACCACTAAAACTGATGTTACTGTGACTACGCTAACTTCCAACCTTGTTAGGAATACATAAAAAAACACACTGCAACATGTTAGCCGTTTTAGCGTCTTCACAATAACACCCAATCAAACATTTTGACAGTGTAGCTTTCAAAATTGCTTCAACATCAATAGGCACAACCAGAATTAATCAATGCATTAGGCGCTCTGGTTTATGATATATATATATATATATATATATATATATATATACATTATTTTAATTAAGGCTTTTGAATGCACCTTATAATGATGAAAATTTGATGTTACTGCTAGCTTAGAGCCCCTTAAACCGCCAACCTAACTTTAGCAGTGCAACAAAAATGGCGAACAATATTGGAGCTATCCAGTTGTACAGTTTTGATCCAGATACCTACTCAGACCAGGAAAAGAAAATACTTACATGAATCTATTTATTTGCAAGTGAATACATTTTCTTCATTACAAATACCGTAAGCTCTTTTTCTAATTGGCACTTTTTGTCTGCTCCTAAATTAAAACAATTTAAAAAAATACTCAGAAATGCAACTTTAGGTTTAATTTTCTGTATACATTTCCTTCATCATTAAAAGAGATCATGTTAAAAACAACATTTTTTTTTAAAATCAGAGATAGTATTCAAGGATTAAAAGAAATATATATAAATACAGTATGTTTTTTTTCTGTTTAAAACTCATAAATGTGGTTATTAAGGACCTATTTAGTAATTAATGAACTCAAGGCTTTGTAAAGAAACACATGTAAAATGAAAATGGTTAATTATCAAGGTCCTAACAGCTTTTGACTCCTTTTTGTTTCTCATTTCATTCAAAACATGTGATTTTTCTTTTTCAGTTTATCTCAATTTTCAGATGTGAGTTTATTCCAGTTTATAAGAATACATTCTTTATATTTTTTTAGATCCCATTCTTGATTTTTAACACAACAAGGAACTGTTTAGAAATGAGTTAATATGTTCTCTTCTAATATTATACTCCAACCGTTCCACCATTGTCCACTAGATGGCATCATGCTGACACCCACTTGACCTACATGTGGGCAGAAGCCTTCATGAGGGGCAGGTGGCTACAGCTTCTCCTGTAATCTCGCCACATATTATTGAGGACACGCAAACAGTGCAGCCGGATCAGGGCTGCAGCAGCTCATATGCTTCATGCATATATATCGTTTGTGACATTTAGATTTCAGGAGCACGCATGTGCATGGACTCACTCGTGCACGCGGATAGAAAAAGATTACCGGTGTTAAAGGAAGTCAAAAAAGTTCTTTGTTGTTTTTCTTTCTAGTCAAAAACAACATCTCTAATTTTTGTAAAGATATTCCGGTCGTGTCATAAATATTGCAATCTGTATGCGCAGCCCTCTGCCTGTGCTGGAGCTCTGATCTCCTTCAGCGCGAACGCTTTAATCACACATACCGGCAATTTGACTTTTGGGATTCAATGTTTGGCTTTTTATTTCTCCCTCATTATGGCACTTTTTCTGAAACTAAAAAAAAAAAAAACAACAAAGCATCAAGAGCAGTTGGATTTGTAAGGATAAATGTACAGACTGGAAAGCAATAAGAGCAGAAAGGTATTCGCTTTGATTAAAAGAAAAAAAAAAGATTGAGAAACTCTTTATTTTTTCCAATCTATTCCATACTGGCTCTTTCAGCCTTACTTGAAGTCTACATTTTCAAATAATTTTCTTCTTCTGAAGGATCCTTGAAGACGAACAGCCGCTGTGCTTTTTATATTCCATATGTTTCAGTCATTTCATTTTCTATAACAGCTGAGGGTTTTTTTCAGCCCAACCTGGCCTCCATACTGTCATTAAGTCTTGTTTACTTCATCTTGAGTTGATCTCTCTCTGCTCTTCCTCTCACAGGTCTAGCGCAGTGTGCAGAGCTGTGCTGGCAGCTCCGAGGCCAGGCGGACCGCAGGCAGGTCCCCGGAGCCAAAGTGGCCTTACAGCACAACATTGGCTTGGGGGGAGCGGTGGTCGTCACGATTTATAAGATGGGTTTCCCACAGGAAATGAGGTGATTGGCATTTAGTTATCCTTAGAAAATAAAAGGTGTCTTTTTCTATGAAAGCAGGCATCTAAATGCGTCTTGAACACATCTAAAGATGCTTTTCAGACTGTTATTTGCTATTTTTCCTTTTTATCTGAGGGTATAAACACTTGAGTTGTGAACCAAAACTTATCATCCTTTTACCAGGTAACCAGTTGGTGACTTGTTACAAGCAAGTGTCCGTTCTCTCAGAAACATAAATAAAAATCAAATTTAAAACACATTTTATTGCTTCCGTTAAGATTTTTTTTCATGGTGCATGAATACTTAATTCATAAAAATGAGCTTTTTGTTAAATCTGAAGCATCGTTTTTCTGATGTGTATTGTGATACGTCTCGTACCACCAGACCTTTGCCAATACACGCCCCTATTGGTCATATATGCTAGTATGGTGGGGGGTAACCGTTATGGGTGCTGTGGATTTTTGTGTTGTCCAGGCCTGTAGAGGGTCGTGTGTCTTGCAGCTTCTTTGTGGCATGAAAATGGAACGTACCATTGTTGTACGTGTGGTAATTATATGCTCAAGTATTTGTAAGGATAATGTAGGTTACATTCACTGGGGTGATGCTGCCGTACAGTGTTCTTAAACCACACTCTATTTGTTAGTAAGGTGCGAGTACTGTCCCCTGGTTGATTGTGGTTCATTTTCAGAACTGTATTTTAATAAAGATAAATGTAACAAACTGATACGTTTTTGGTCAAATCCTCCACTGGACAGATGTTCCGCATCCACATTTTGTTAAGACCTTTGGGAGGGGTTGGACCTCTTCAGCACCTCCCAAAGGTTTTCACAGAGTCTCGTGCCTCAGCATAGTTGTGCTATTTTATGTGTGAAAAAGAAAGGGCTGTGCTTGGACCAGTGGGCCAAAATCGAATCTTTACACCACCCAACAAGCTGAAACTTCTTTTCTGATGCGGTTTCTTTCATTTTTCATCCAGTTTAATTTTTTGATAACATTTAATTGATTTTTTTTTTTTTTAAATGTTACATTTCTGGATTTAAGATTCTAAAATATTAATATAAAAGATTAACAATGAGGTGTACCCAATTTTAGCCGATCTTTTGTTTTATTTTAAAACCACACTGGGTTTTTTGACATGGTCGATTAAACAGTAGGAAACTAATTAATGCAAGATTTTTGGCTAAAAGAGGTACTACTGAGTGTTCAGTTGCTGAAAGCTCCTGATGGAAAACATCCCTTTGACTTCCAGCTGAAACATGATCACTCATGCAGTGATTACCCTATTTAGGGATTTTAATAACTCATCGTGTGCAACTAAAGTAAAATAAAAATAAAAAATGTGCAAAGAATTAGGCTCTGTAAGATGAAGCAGATATTTAATGTGATGGTTTGGGTGCCTTGTTTAATTGGATTTTGTTTGCCATAAAAAGTTAAGTAACACTTAATAATAACTATAATATCTACTATAGCTAATTAACAAATCGTTAATAAACTGTTAGTTAATGAATAAGAAGTATTTGTTAAATAACAGGTTGTTAAATATTTATAAATGTGACTTATTTAGTAGTAATAGATCTTGAACAAGTTGTTAGTCAAATGCTTACTAATAGCTTGTCAAGTATTAGTTAATAGTATATATCTTACTGTGAAGTTATTTAGAGTTACAGGAAGATTTCGACTTACCTGATACTTAACAATTCCTTAGTAATTTACTACCAGCTGGTTCATGATTTATTACTAATAAATGAGGTATAATTATAAATCATTGGCATATAGTTAACAAGCGATTTATAACTTGCTAACTAACAGCATGTTAGTTGTCTATCTAAAAGGTACATTTATAAAACATTAAACTGTTAACTGGTCTTTAACAAGCCATTTATAACTCATTTACTGACATTTTATTAAAGCTGTGTTAACTGGTGTTTTTTTTTGGTTTTTAGATTAATTGTTCTCTTTGCTAGACACAGCTTTTTGTCTTAGTTTATGTATGGCTATTTTCACAGAGCCTCTAAAAAGGACATTAAAGTAAAAAAAATGATTTAAAAAAAGATTTACTCTCTGGTGCTCACCAGATAGCAAATTGTGCAAACCAGCAACTGATGCTGATGAGAAAGCAACTTTTTGCTCACTAGACACCAAGTGGTGCGCACCAGATAGTAACAGTTTTGGATTTTTTTCAGTTTGATGTCCCTTTAGGGGCTCCGTACATTTTTGTGTAATGGGGGTTTTTTGTAGTTGTTTAATATTTTCTGTGGTGAAGAGTTAGGTTGGATTAATTTGAAATAAAGAACCTCGTAGGGGAACTCAGTCATAATAAACTGAACTGAGATCTACAGAGTTTTGCGTTGTGTTTCTACTCTTCCCTCCTTTTTCAGGGAACATTAACAGCCCATCAGAAAACCCAATTTCCACTTAGCCTGATTGAAAGAGTTCTCCTTCTTCCCAGGCGCTGTTGCTTTTCCACTTAACTTTTTTCCTTTTTTGTCCCTTCTTCCCTCAGGTCCACCAGAGGTGCATCAGACAGCTCAAAGGACAGCAATCTGGAAGGTTTCAAATCACAGTCTGTCTTCAAAGAGATTGAAAACCAGCTTCAGCAGGTGAGATGTTTGCTCGTGACCTGTGATTTCCTCATGTGGTTTGTAGATTTCTGCGAATGCATTAGAGGAATCTTGTTTTTTGAGTGACCCCTCCCCCTTCGAGATCCAAACAGGAAGTACCGCTGGCTCTAAGAAGCCAAAATCTCGTAGACTTTTACTGAGAAGACTCTCTTTTTCCTTTATAGTCAATGGGTTAAAGGCAGAAAAATTGAAGACTGGACTTAATCAAACATGGTGCAAAAATCAAGCAAGTATGCTGGCAGTGGGGTCATTTACTCTTTGTTTTGTCGAGTAAAAAAAAAAGAAATCTCCCGGCCTTCTTTCTGACAGCAAAAGCGTGTCCATTTGAACGTGATAAAAGGGAAATAGAGTGTGTTTTCTGGTTTGCTCTCCCTCCTGCATCCCTGCAGCGTGTCCGTGAATTGTAAGGTCCACGCTGTTTATTTTCTGGCATCACTGTCATGAACAGCTGCCTCTCAGATCATCCTTCCAACTCTCACCATCCTGCTTCTCTTCCAGCGTGTTAGTGTAGCAGAACATGCTGGATGAGAGGATTTTCACTCCGAGCGTCAGATAAGAGCTGTTGACTCGGGGCTCGATTTGCGGCGCGTGAGCTCGGTCCTGCTCCTTATCCGCGTGTCAGAAAACATTGAGCCGATCTCACGAAAAACCTGTTTTGCAGAAAGGCGAGCAGCTCGTGAAGAGGGTCGGCGGCGTCTTTGCTTTCCGGGTGAAGGACGGCCCAGGCGGTAAAGAGGCAACGTGGGTGGTGGATGTAAAGAACGGCCGAGGATCTGTGCTGAAGGAGTCAGGTATGGCTGCAAACACACGTCCTGTTCTATAGTCATGGCTGCAGACGGGATCTCAGAATAATAAAGCAACAACAACTGGCACTTTTCTGACGGGTTCTGATTAATTATTAAATGTTTGAACTTTCTTAAAGGTTGAATTGTTTTTCCCTGTTCAGCTTTGGAGCAACTAGGACCTCGGAGGTACTTATTTCAGTCTTTAAACGTAACAAACCATCTCTATGAGCGTAGACATGTAATGGAGTGGACTCTCAAGTGCTTTTTAAATTAAGCATTTGCAATTTTTATTATTTAGGGGAAAAAACATACTTATTAGACTCGGTGAGGTTAAAAGTTCAAAGGCCAAACCCTTTTTGCGGTCTTTACGCTAAAATAAAATCTTACATCTGCTTTTGCACTTTTTAGGTATCAGCTGAAAAAAGCCTGAAGTGCATGTGTGCAATTAGCTGACCCCCCCAGTTACGTAGGATGTACAGTTTTGGATGCATAGTTTTGATTAATATATTAAATTGAAAACTGAAAAAAAAAAATAATGAAAAATCAGCAATTGAAAAAACATGAAAACACTAATTGGGCTGAATAACAGGTTGAAAAATTGCAAAAATAATTTTTAACAATTAAAAAATGTGTTGACTCCCTTTTTTCTTTTGTCTCATTCTACCGTCACATATACAACTGGGGAGGTAATGACAGAATCTTTAAGATTAGCTGCCGCCGCCAGATTTTTTTGAGAGTTTTTGGCATGTTCATGAATTCGGACAGAGGTAGTCCAGTGGCCGTCCGTCAGAGGAGGATGGAATTATTATGGAATCAGGCGACCACAGGACGGCGGCAGCCAAATCACCGGACGGCAGTATCTCTGACTGGACGATGTGTAAATAAATTTGTCTGGACGGCGACCATCCATACCAAGTGCCACCAGCAACCGCCCAGTTGGCAGTGTTCCCTGCGTACTTGTGCAATCGAGCACTTCTCGCACATTTTCAGGGCACAAGAAAAAATGTGAATCGCACAAAACAAAATTACATACTACAACTCACCTACACAATTATACGTTTTGCATCAAAGGCAAAGTTTCCAAATGTGCCTCAGTGGTCACTGCCCCATGTCAAAAAGTCGTCCAGTTGCCATTCAATTTGAACTTTTCCTCAGCTGTTGGCCACCTGCCGATTTTGCTGAAAAACTGTCATTTAGATCGCTGCTGCGCGGTGGAATTTTGGCATATTTGGCCAAAGTCTTAAGCTTTGTTCACACCGCCCTCTGCAATGCCTCTTCAATCTCTTCCAGTGCATATATGTGCATTTCAGGCTTCAAACATTCACATTCATGCTGAGCTATGCAAGTTTCCACAGCTGTTTTTGGGCTCTACATACTAGACACTGAACATAAAACAGGTCAAACTTGGACCAATCAGGGACTTGAATTTGGTAGTGCCATTCAGATGGCGTCCCTTTTTAATTTACGGAAATGCCAACCGTTTGAACATTGATCATGGAGGAGAAATTAATAATTGTGGTTTGTGCTTAACTGGAATTATATGACACCAAGTCTTTCACATAACAGAATTGAGCTGTTAAAGGAAAAGCCTGGAGCAAGATTTGTGAGATTTGCACAGCGTCGACAACTCGCTTCAAGAAAAATAAGAAGAAGCCCTTCCCTGTTTGTCCAGTGTGAAATCCATGGGCCAAATGGTCTTGAACAAGTGTCACATGCCGGGTGTGAACATAGCATAGCATTACTGTTTTCCTAATCCTTTTATTTTGAAAGAATTCTAAGATTTTCTATGTTTATCTGCCAGAAAACAAGTGATTTTGAACATCTTAACTTGATTTGTTTTCCTTCCAGTATATGCATGTACTTTTATTTGGATTTAGTGCTTTGACAAAATAGTTTGTTGGACGTTTGAATAAAGTTTTGCATCAGAGTAAGAGGTTTCTGCTAAACAAAACTTTTAGCACCCTTTTATAATGAAAGAAAATACTCACAAAAGTCACAAGCGCAACTTTAAACTGAAAAAAAGTTATAATAAAAAAAAAAAGAAAATAACTAAAGAAAATCAGAAATTGTCTTTGAAGTAAAAGTAAAAAATAATCTAAGAAAAACGGGCCTGGTCAAAATTGATGGTATTCTTAACCTCTAATTTTGAGCATTTTATTTTGGAAATTCATTTTTTAGTGAGGGATGATTGCATCACATTTTGAAGCAATTTTGTCCTCAATGTTTTATTATAAAAATACATTTTTATATAGGTAATTTTTGCTCAGGCCGTCTCTTTTCTTCCAAAGAAAATTGGAAATACGCTAAGAACTCTTACCAGTTGAATTGCACAATTGAAGAGAAAATCGGACTAGAAAATCCATGTTTGGTTTGTCATTAAGAGACTTTTGTGTGGTTGCTTTTGGTGAAGTCCTGCTTTTAGTGAATAAAGCTCTCTAAAACTCTCAGAGATTTGAAGTAGTTGAGGCCTTGAACTTTTTTCTAAACAGAACTGCATCTCTGATTCCTAATGGTCTTACAAAACAATAATGCTGCAGCAGTCAACATCAAAACAAAAGGAAACTAAAATATTTCAGAAAAGGATGCAGCTTCCTGCTAATAAATGGGATTATAATAGATAAAATACTTTAAAGAGCAGCATCATGACTCTTAAAAGTGAAACAGTTTTTTGTCACCCAAAGTTTTTGAATAAGGCCAACTTTATTGTTTTTTTTTCTATTTTTTACTATTAAGATGAACATGCTGTTCATAAAAAAAAGGAATGTTCTAGATTTTAAAAGGTCAATAATGAACAAGATGTACTGTCCCTGTTAGCAAGTTACAGACCCAGGAACACAGAATGCTTTTTTCCAAATCAAATCTAAGTAGCTTCATAATGAAACACATTACTCAGTACTTTTTAAACTGTTCTTCTATCAGCTCAGGTAATGTGGCTCCTCCCATTTAATCACTTTTACTGGTTTATCTGTAGTTTTTTAGTTTAAAACCCATGGAAGTTTATTATTTGATTGTGTTATTATAGACTCCATTCAGTTTCTATCACAACTTATTTAATGTTTGATCCACTTTTGACTGTTTTTTCAGTCAAAGACAGATTTAAATGTAGCCCCATTTTGGTGAATCTGCTGATATTTTGTGGTGCTTAAACCTGAGTTGGCTTCAGCATATCTCTTACACTCCTCATGTCAGTTGGGGGACCTCAAGCTTGCACTGTGGAGTTGTGTGAGGGGTTTGATCAACCATTGACTGTATGTGAGAACTGGACTAAACGACCCCTCCAAGCTCGCGTTCCAAACAGCAAGTACTGGTTCCAAGAAGCTAAAATCCCACAGACTTCTATTAAGACATAAACAGCTATTACTCAGTCAGTTTTTCTTTACTGCAAGTTATTTAAGGTATAAACTGACCAATCAGATGCCTCTATAAAGTTTGATTGACAGATTCTCCTAAGCCCGCTATCGAGCGGTAGGGGTGTGGCCTTTCAATGAGCTCACTCCTGATTGGAGAGAGTGGTTGCCTTAGAAACGTTGACTCACACCGACTCGGGCCAATCACTGCTTACTGATGTCTTCTGGCTCCAACATGGTGGCATCCATAGCACAAAAATTAGCAACTGAATTGACTTTATTTGGTTGGAGCCGAAAGTAAGCTATAATCTATGGGTGACGTCACACTCACTAAGTCCAGTTCTCATGTAAGGATCCAAATCTTGACCCACAGACTACCAGAGGTCTACAGCCCAGAGGTTGCAGACTTTTTCCTCTCTTTTTGGGGCCACTGAAAGTTTGCTATAGTTTTAACATTCTCTGACAAACAGCCTTTAAATAACATTTGACTTCGGTTATTTATGAATCCACTGTATTCTGATGATGACAACTTGGGTAATTTATTAAAAAATTATATAAAATATTTTTTTTTCTCAAATGACAAATCAACCAAACAAAACCCTAATTTAGTGAGCATTGATGCGCACCAGTTTTTCGCAAAGACTTCTGGGAAAATTCTTAAAGCGCCGGATTTTGGAGCTGTAAATTGTGACGCTTCTACCAAATGGTGAATGCATCATGAAGTAGTGATTAGTGGGGAAATTTGACTTCTAATAATTTCTGCTCAAAGACTTTTTTTTTTAATCCACAAAGGGAAATGTTGAGCTTCATGTCAAATTAAATTCATGTTTGATTTCATTTGAGACGTATCCGTCTTGCTGATTTAATTTTTGCCAAAACCTGGAATTGAATTAAAACATGTTTTGATGTTGGCGCTAAACACCACAAACAAAGAAAACAGAGGAAACTGTTGTTTTGGATTTAGCCATCACATTATAAAATTTACTGGATAAATCCAATATTTGGCGTCCATACTTTCTAGCCAGTACTTGTCCTTATATAAAGATTGCTCAACACTATCATAATACACCAGACACAAATATTTACATGCTCCAAAAAAAGCTCTTTCTTTCTGCTCCTGTACTGCCGGTTACTTCATGCATATTAATGCACCATTATTATGCGCAAGCTGGAAATTGTGTCTGTCTCTCAAACACAAGCTCACAACTTCTGGTGACATTTAAAGTTAGAGACGGCAGAAACTGTTTTCATTTGAGCTGTGAAGTCAGAGGAGTTTCTGAGCGTATTTCGGCAGTATTGGATTTCAGCACATGTGCTGTACGATGTGGCGTACGTGCGAGTAATTCCAAACACCTTTCATTAAATTGCAAATCAGCCCTCTTGCTGCCTTGCTTTCTATTAAGACCACGTTAACAAAGCGTGCCAAGAGGCTTTATGAAAAATTCAGGATGTTTTCCTGCAAAATCAAGCATTTCTTTTGGTCGGCAGATTTCTCATCGTGATGCTGTGCTGGTACACCTGCAGTTAGGTGTAATAAACACGTTTGTTTTCTCCCGCTATAGGAGAAAAGGCCGACTGCACCCTGACTGTCAGCGATCACGATCTACTGGACTTGATGAGCGGAAAGTTAAACCCTCAAACGGTAAATTTAGTGACTTTTTCTAAATGTTTTCATCACTTATCCAACAAACTAAGTGGAACTTTTCATCTTCCGTCATCCATTGGGCGTTCATTAATTGATTATTAAACACCACTGGCTTCATGTCAGTTCTTATAAAGTCATAAATCACAACAATGAAAAAATGCCCCCAAAGAATTGAGAAGAAATGAACATTTTTCAGTCTGCTTGTTAAGAAGATATAAAAACAAAACTGCAAGCAGTTCTTACATTTAACAAACTCTGTAAATACATGAATATTTAATGATTCAGAGCATAAAATATTAACCCTGATTTACCGTTTGTAAAGAAAAGAACACTTTGTGCTTTTTTTATGACATGGATGAAAATATAAGCAGATACATTGATGTTTTTTTTTATATCTATTTGTTCTTATATATTAAATTCTATACGTTTTAAAATGTTTTTTTTTATTTTGACCCATTTTAAAATATTGATGTATATTACTGATAAGATTTAAATCCTTGCTGACATTTAAAAAAAAAAAAAACTGATTATTTTGTGTCATCGAAGCCCCGCCCATTTTTCTTTAACCGTTTTAGGTTTCACAGTGTCCCATCTGAAAATAATAAGGTTGATTTTTGCCTTTTTAAAATGCAAAAGACGAATTTTGCGTATCTTGGAACAAACATGCGATCATATTGATATAAACTTTATTAATGTTAGTTAATGCATAATTAATCATTATCTAACTATTAAATAACATGGATATTACATAGCATTACCAAGTGTATTACCTAATGTATTCATTTGCAGTACTTAATGTTTATTATTCAGCCTTATTTAATGCATAGCAAAGCATTAAAGGAAGTTTTCTAAGATACACACAAATCAAGAAGTACGCACACACAAATGGGGGTGAGTCTATTTTCTCTCCATACTAGGATGCATAAAGGGAACATTTTTGAACCTATCAAGATAATCAATAAAGTGATTTTTTTAAGTGATTAGGTCATTTTTATATTTCCTTACAAAAAGAAAGCAGGTCTGTTAGCCTCCACTATATTTAAATTCTCCCCCAGACCTGCAAATGTGAGGCTCAGAGCAGGATAAGACCCGCTCCACGTGTTCTCCTCGCCTGACAGTATCCTCATTTGCCTTTCCGTCCACAAAATATTAAGAGAATATTTTTAATTGAAAGTCCTTCTCAGCATTCGTCATTCCATATTGTATAAATTGCAGCCTAAAGGGGTGAGTCAACCAAAGAACGCTCTGCAGCAAAGATTTCTCTTGTTTTTTATTTTTTTTATTTTTGTTCTCACCTGGATTTGGGTCGAAATAGCCAGAGTACACACAAGTGCACACACGAGTGAACACAAATTGCTCTCTAAACATGTGCGGGCTTTTAAGGGCCGCCACCTGTTCTCTTCTGTAACTGCCTGAATGCAAATGTTCAACTAGTTCACTGCTGTGAATTAGTTTTAATAGGTTCAGGGGGATTTTTGAAATAGGGAGAAAATAAATCCAAGTTTTACAGCGATTTGACTGTAAGCGAAGTCAAACGGAAACAGGAATTGAGTCTTTTTATCTCTGCAGTTGAAAAGTCTCTGCATACAGAATAAAAAAATGATGACACCAACATCTGAAATTAAGGATCACGATTCTGCTTTTTTAAAAATATATTTAATAAAAAGAACGCGTTTAAATGACTTTAATGACATCCTGTCCCGTGCTACTTCCTTCTCAAAGAACGCCTTTCCATGAGTGAGCCCTGCTCAGAGAAAACCTCTAAAAAACTGATTTTATGATCTTTTCTTTGCCGTCACTTTAGGCGTTCATCAAAGGAAAGCTGAAGGTCTCGGGAAACATGGGAATGGCCATGAAGCTGCAGAACCTGCAGATTTCTCCTGACAAAGCGCGCCTCTGAAAGCCTTTCAAAACAAAAAATACTAATATTTTTGCTATGGATATGAATGATCTCATCAAGTGCTTACAAAGTCACCCTGATTTTCTTTCTATTATCAGTTTACTACATTGGTTAAATGTTAAAACCTTACTTAGTAATTATTTTTCTAATTTGAAGGAGAACCTGCTGATATTTTAATCATGCTGCCATAAGAACGCCGCGTCTCTGATTTGTGGGAATGAGCTGTTTGTGATCGAACGCCGTTTTTGACCTTATCTACTGTGATAAACACTTTTTACGAGTGTCTGTAAATGATGTCTGATTTTAATAAATAAAAATCTTTACTGACAAGAACACCTTTGGCTTCTTTTGCTCTTGAATAAAAGTTTATTTGTCGACTTCCACATTTAGAATTGCAGGTTTTTAACTCGACATTGATCAAATCTTGTAGTATTAGGGATTTCACTCAGCTTAGTTTCCTGCAAACAGAACCTTAAATGAGAAACAAATTAGAATGTGCCTCAACTGTTAAATCATCTGAATGGAAACACGGTTTGGAATGGAGCTTCAAGCTTAGTTGTAATTGGAATTCGGAGGGTGGATGACAGTTTTATGCCGCTGGTTTCATTCCTGGTTAATTGGAGCCGATCTGAAACTGTGACGAAATTCTTTTGGCCTGGAGTTTTTCAGATCATCATGGAAAGACTTAAGCAGTCGTGGATGTTTTCACTTTAAGATTGTCCAGTGGGCTCCATTTTTTAATAGTAGGGAATGCTGGAAATTAGCCCAGCCTTTCATTGGATCAGTTTGGTTTCACTCCGCACTCTTACAAGACTGAAGCAGAACAAACTACCTAAAAACAAAACGGAATCACAGCAGGTTTTCATCGAGGGCCGGGATGGGAAACTCGAGGGCCACATTCCTGCACGTTTTCCAATATCCTGTTTTGGTATGTTGTAATTGGCTGAACACACCTGAACCAGCTAGGGCTTGGAAATCTGGAATTCAAATCAAGCGAGTTGATGGCTCAGTTGGCACAGGTGTAAGACTCATTCACTTCCCAATGAGGCAGAAATGAGGCAGAAAATCCAGTGTGGGTCTTTCTGACCTATCTGAGTTCCTCTGTGCCAGGGGTCTGCAACCTGCGGCTCCAGGGCCACATGTGGCTCTTTTATGTCTCCATGGTGGGTCTCTGGCTGAAGAAAAATAAAATAATAGTAATTTTCCCAAAGGATTAGAGTTTAGCTTCTATTTTAGCAACATGCTAACGTTTTTTTGCTAGTTTGTTGTCGACTGGGGGTTTTAGGCTGAAGTTTTTTGGGATAATTTAGAATTTAGCTTCTATTTTAGCAACATGCTAATTTAGTTTACTGGGGAATTTTAGGCAATTTTAGAGTTCATCTAGTAATTAGGCAACAAGTTAGCTTTTTTGGCTAATTTGGCCTCTAATTTGTTTTTTATGTTAATTTGAAGTTTAGCTAATATTTTAGCCATATATGCTAGCATTTATTGGCTAATTTGTTATCTTTGAGGTTTGTAGGCTAATTTAGAGTTTAGCTTTGCTACCATGCTAACATTTTTGGCTGATTTAATTTACTGAGGAATTTTATGCTAATTTGGAGTTGCTTTTAATTAAGTAACAAGCTAAGTTTTTTCGCTAAGTTGGCCTCTACTAATGGTAGAAGATAAAAACATTAAAAAAAATCAAATTTTGAGACATGCAAGTTTTTTTGTTATTTTTTGGCTTATGTTCAGGCTAAAAATATTTCAAATAATTCACATTTATTAAAAAACAAAAAGAAGGTCATGAATGCAAATCCAAATGTCTTAAAGGCAAATTGCATTCTGGGAGAATGAGTTATAATAGCATAGAGAACAGTATTCAGTCATAAAACGGTAAGACTATACGGCTCCTTCTAGGTTTTGATCAGTGGAAAACAAGCCCAAATGGTTCTTCTACTGTTAAATGTTGTCGACCTCTGCTCTATGCCCTGAAAATAAATACAGGGTTGTGTCAGGAAGTAAAAACTCCACCAGTCCACCTGTATGAGCTGATTTACTCTAGCGATATCTGATGGGATAAGCCAAACACGTGGAAAACACAAAATGAGATGTGGTTATCACCTCAATATTATCACCTCCCTATCCTTAAAATCAGTAAAGTAAAAAAAAAAAACCTTGTGTGCACGACATCCACTGAGTTTTACACAATATTTAAGTTATTATGGATTACTGCAGACAAATCCATACTCAATGGCTGGCATCAGATGGATTTATAACAAAATAGTTATTACAACATCATAGGAGGAGCATTTACTCATGGGCTGTGATCCAAGACGATGATAGATCGATTCTTAAGCACCAATAATCGTGGTGATTATAATAATAAATATCTGGCCAAAATCAGGCAGACACGCGTGTTCTGTAAGGGTGCTACTCTTCAGGCTGTCTTTCATTTAAGATGAACAAAACACAGAGAGTACATGGTTGAAATGGAGTTTAAGAGATATTTTTAGCAGAATGGCAGTATTTGTCCAATTGGTAGAATGAGTCGGCTAACCTGAGTGCAGATAAAGAAAGGAAATGGAGAAAAAATGACTCATTGGAAAGGAAAAAAAGGTTTTTAGCTCTGAAATAGAAAAGGTTGTTTATTGTGATGCTATGAATGAAAAAGAACAAAAATTATCATAACAATCCATTTTGATTGAATTTATATTTGTTTTAGAAATTACATTATTAATGCTCTTTCAAAAGCAATCAAGATAAATGAAGGAAAATGTCACTTTATGTGTTTTTACAATGTCTTTTGGCGAATTACTTCCTGTTCTGTGATTTCTTCACAAAGATGATGTCTCCCTTAGATATTTAGGGTTTGTGTTTTTTGGTGTACAGCAATATTCAGTGTAAATTTCCCAAACTGCCTTACTAAGTCGACTATTCAAAGAAATGACCTGGCCAAGCTAAGTGGACAGTCTGCATGAAGTTTCAGCAGGAATAACTGTTTAGAAGGGTAAAACATTGCTGAGAGAAATGACAAAAATCTGCTTTTCAGCCTCTGTATCAAAGACCCCTGCAGCCACACAGCTAACCTTGAATTCCTATCAGTGCTAAAGTTTTCTGGAGGTCATCTCATCTGAAACTGATTCACACAACAGCACGACCCACTGGGCAGTAGGAAATCTATAAAAGAGTGGCTTAAAAAAAGTAAAAAGAAAAAGAATGATCGATTTGCAGCGGCCTTGGTCAATGTGCAGCCCTTTGTTGGCCCATAGCAAATAGCAAACTGCATCTGCAAGAATCTCCACGAGGACCTGAAGTGTTTGGGGAAAACTCAAGTTCTTTTTCACTGTTTGTGCTGCAGATAATTGGGCACCCCCCTGCTTAAATCAGTGCATGTTCGGGCCAGCCTTAAGATTGATAGAGACCATCTGGATTATACAGAAGAAGAGTGGGATAATGTGACGAGGCCAGAAAAGACCAAAATGGAATTATTTGGTGTTAAAGTCACTTAACAATAAAAATCTAATATTAATTTTTAAACATGTGTATTCTGTGACTATTTTTTTTTCTGTATGGGTTTCCAATGTTTCTTTGGTTAAAAAAAAAAAAAAAAGTGTCACGTTTAAATATACCAGCAGGGTAGGCACCAGCAGCCCATGCCTACCGCTACTTACACATGCGGTTTACTAATTCAGTCATTTTATCATTATAAAAGATGCTTTATTTTGTAATTACCTTATTTGCTTATTTCTCACTGATGCCAGTTTGTGACTCATTTAGTCTTTTTTACCCATTTAACCGGCGTATTATAAATACACTTGGTGAGGCACGCAGTTCACATGCCTTAAGACAGAGGGCGCTGGCGATCCCAGAGAATGTCACCCAGCTGCTAATTAGTGGTATCAAGTCAAATGCAGCCATCCACATATTTTATAATATTGTTTAGCCTTATTTTCTAAATGGAGGATTGCGTGTCTAAACTCATGAATTAGTGGAGACACGTCACCGGCAGTGATCCTCATTTAGACGGACAGACTTTTAAAAGTGAAGAAAGAAAAGGAAGACTTCTACAAAGGGTTATTCAGAAGAAGCTGTGCAGATACTTCATTTATGAGTAAAAGTAAGTCAATAATAGTCATTTTGGTGATTTTTTTTCCAATACTACAGGTTGTAAATGGACAAAAAATGCTGAAATGAAGTTTGAAACAACACACTTTAACTGTTGTCACTCAAATGGTGAATAAGCTGCTCTGTAGGGTTCACATGTTTGTAAATCTGAGTGATGACAGCAGTGCCTCACCAGCCGTGAACCTCACTGCATGTCGCTGACTTGGCATGACCCATACGATATGTGACTGATGCTGTCATATGGTCCCATTGCACCGCACTCTTGTCATTAATGAACTGTGACCTCCTTTATGATTGCACCTGTAAATGCTGGATGCAAGGATTGTGCAGGTTTTACGCAAATGCCTATAGAATGGAGGTAGAATAAAGATTGAAATTAAGATAAATATGTTTTTTTTGTATGTAACTGGACCTTTTTTTTAATTCAAAATAACATAGGATTAGACTTTTCTGTGGATTTCCAGACACAATGTGCATCTATTATTCATTCACTCCTCATTCATACTAATGGTAAACTACTTCTGCCCTGGAGCAAACTGACAGATTATGATTGATATTTTACTTAAAGAAAAAAGTATTTTAGTCAATTATTCTTAAATACACACAAAAAAATGTTCTTTAATTGAAAGCAATTATTACTCATAGTAGCTGCTGTGATTACAGTCCACAAGGACACAGGCAGAATCTTAGGTCATTAATTACATGAAATTAAAAAAACAGTGTAAAATGAAGCTCAGCATTTAAACTTTAAGGAATGTCAAAGGGTTTTTGTTTAGTTCTAATGAAGGAAAATTTAACTGAATTACTGAATTTAGACATTTATTTAAAATGACACAACAGTTTGCTTTATTATTAAGCTCCACGTTCACATTGCCTTGATGAGTTCTACTGTCACATGTCACACCTGGTTGCTTTTAATAATCATCACAGCAGTTTTCCGTTAGTTAATTGCAGCTTCAATGTTACTGTTACATTATAATCACAATATAAAATCACACACAAGATTGTACATTTAGAGCGTTCATTGTTAACTCTCTGGAACCTCAGCTACCAGAAATAAGAACTTCTCTCCTTTTCTCCTAAGAGCACGGCTGTCCAATTCATATTTT
>NC_050528.1:24216382-24221238 GCF_002922805.2 Oryzias melastigma
TAAAGTTTTTTGGGAAAAGTTTGATCCAGCTTTATTTCGGGTCGGCTCAGCTGGAATCTGCTCACAGGTGGGGGTGTGTCTGTCCACCCTGAACTGTTTGCCTCTTGTAACAACGGTTAGTGGGACTTTTGCGGTGAATCGTAAAGTATCTGCAATTTTTTGACAACGCTGGTGCTTGTTATTGTAGAAAAATTAATCTCGGTCCCCATCCCAAAATAAAATAATGATCGGTTTCTCCTCGTTGTCTAACAGCAGACAGCTCCGTTCCACTCCGCCCACCACTGCTGATCTTCCGCCATATTTCTTAAAATAAAAGATTGCTTTAGTCCAAAAACTACAAATAAATGCTGTATTATATTTTTAATTTAATAAAATCAAGAAAAAAAAGTTTAGGTTTGTTTTAGAAAGAGTTTTATTATGCTAATCTCACAACAGACATCAGGACGACTGAGGGCGTTGACAAATATTACGTGCTAATTCTGTTTAGATTAATTACATTCATTAATGCGTCAACTTTAAAGCCCTAATATTATATATAAATGTATATACTGTACATATATATATATATGTTTAATATTTTCACATTTCTTTTTCAATATCCAATGCTATTTTATTAATCGATTAGAC
This sequence comes from Oryzias melastigma, assembly GCF_002922805.2. Classification (NCBI taxonomy): domain Eukaryota; kingdom Metazoa; phylum Chordata; class Actinopteri; order Beloniformes; family Adrianichthyidae; genus Oryzias; species Oryzias melastigma. The sequence continues at coordinate 24,217,010 of NC_050528.1, forward strand.
CTTTTCAACAACATTTTAAGAGAAGGCCACATTAATTACTTTTGTCAATATTCATGTGACTGACCAAATTGAGCCTCCAGTGGAATTCACATTTGCTCGACAAGGTGCTTTTGTTTTTCTGTCATCCCTTAAAGTCCCAATAACCGCATTCGGTTCCCCCGTCAAAGTAGGTTTCACCTGCATGTGTTGAGACTTGCCTCCACAAATCAATAAAAGCAACGATTGACAGCCAGAGCCCAAAGTGCTTTTCAATTCAATAAAACTGGTTCGCACAATGCTAGACACAAGTTATTATGTCTCAGGCGCAAGGCTGTAACATAATTGATTTTAATATTTGTCTCACAGGCCCCAACACAAAGCTTCTACAGCTTTTATTCTGAAAAAGATCGCCTTTCTTTGCCACTGGACGATTATATAATTGGTCAAACGGTTGAAGAACATGTAATAATGTAAAGTAGAGAGGTGTGTTGAAGGTATGGGCATACACACTGGACTGAAGATCTCTGACTCCACCTGTAGGAGTCTAAAAATATAAAATGAAAACACAACAGATTCTGTACTTTATCTTCTAATTTTCTTCTTCCTCTTCAAACACATCATTTTCCACCACTCTCATGCTGGTGTTGCCTGTGTTGCAATGCTAAGCGCATGTGAAGTGTGCTGCTGCGGGATAAGAGCTTCCCAGAAGTCTGTCACTTGAACTTGTCATCCAGTACGAAATACCTTGGCCAGAAAAGATCACCGTTGTTGCTCTCACAGCTGCGTGCACAAGATAAAGTGTCGGGCTTCTTGTGGAGTAAGAACCTGTCCCCTAATGTGGTGAGGAATCAGGAGCGAAGAGCTATGCTGTTTCCTGCAGATGACGCAGGCGGTGAAACATGAATTCAGCTCCAACCGCCTTCAATTTTTGAGCGCAAAGCCCCCCATTTGAAACTATAAAAACCAACAAATTATTTAAAAGTTTTCACATTCAAATGAAATGTAAAAAGTATTTGCTACTTGAATCATGAAATAATTTCTGACACTTTTCTCAATAATATACAATTTGTCTTTTTGTCTATCGGCACAGATTATTTTTGCTATCATGATTCTGTGCTGTATATCTCTTAGAACTCGTCCTCATTTAGCCATTTTTCCCTTATTCTGATGGTTCTTTCTAATTATACTCATTGCCAACACCCATTCCTTCTAGTTTTATAGAGTCTCAGGTATTCAAGGCCAGATTGAACGTTATTACCAGTTCAATTCAATATATATATATATATATATATATATATATATATATATATATATATATATATATATATATATATATGTAGCCCAAAATCACAAAGAAAATGTGCCTCATTGGGCTTCATGTTAGTGGCCTTATGCTTTTTACTACACTCAAAGGATGGGACTCCATCGACACAAAGCGTCGTGTTTAGCTAAGGAACTTATGGGTCTTATTCTCACCTTCTGTTGTTCTCAAAGACTGATAGAGCACAACCAGCGGGAAGACATCAATATGCAAACCACTACATGTGTGTTAGCAGCTCGTAGTCAAGGTCATATCCTTAAAGATGCTGCTGAAATATTGATGGCAGGGCTTCACGACGGTGTTGTAGTTTGCACTCTTGCCTCAAGCTACGTTCATGCCACCTTCTGCAATGTGCATTCAAGCAACCGCTTCCAATAAAAAAATCTATGAACTGTATTTTCTGGAGTATAAGTCGTACCAGAGTAAAAGCCGCAAGAACAAAAATGACTAATCATGAGGAAGAAAACAATATATAAGTCACTCTGGGGTATAAGTCCCACTTTTAGGAGAAAAGTGTGACATTTCAGAACAAATTCGCCAAGCTTAGCGTAGCTAAAAAAACGAAAGAAAGAAAGAAATATGAGGATACCAATATTTTGATCTGTATAAGAAAAATGTCAAGGCTTAAGAGGAAAAAAATAAATTCTCTTGCATGTTTGTTTTGCACTTCACTTCTTCTACCTCTGGCAGTAGTAAATACTTATAATCAGATACAGCTCCCTCTAGCGGTTGTTAGAGGAAACAACCACTAAGAGACAACCTGTGTTTATTGGAAAAATAACAAATATATTAGCCCATTGAGGTCTAAAAAACCCCCACAAATAAGTCGCTCCTGAGTAAAACTTGGCCTTCAGGCACTTTGCTGAAAAAACTTTTAGAATTTTTTTGTAAAAAGGAAAAACTTTTATTTATGAAAACCCTTTTATTCTTGCTGACACAACTTTTCACTGAATACAAGGTCAAGACAGACAAGGTTAGATTAGGTTTTTCAAATATTAGTAAAAAAAGGAGAAGAAAAAAAAACTCCAGGAATGCACTTTCAGTGAACTTTTTTAAAAACTTTTTTTTTACATTACAAGCAAAACAGTAGCTCTATTCATTTAAAATGATAATAAAAATCATTGAATTCACCCTCCAAGGTCTCCTGTTTATGTGCTTAACTATCTGGATTTTTTGGCCACTTGAAAATTTTTTAAAATATTCTCCTCAGAGCATTTTCCTTTAAATCAATAAACTTTTTACAAACGTAACACAAAAAGGCTTCATCTGCTTTTCCCTTCAGGGGTCGCCACAGTAAATCGGCTTCCTTCATCTAAGCCTGTCTTCAGCATCCTCCACTCTAACACCAGCCACCTTCATGTCTTCATTCACTGCATCCATAAACCTCCTCTTTGGTCTTCCTCTAGACCTCTTTCCTGGCAGCTCTAGACTCAGCATCCTTCTACCAATGTATTCACTGTCTCTCCTCTGAACATGTCCAAACCATCTCAGTCTGGCCTCTCTGACTTTATCTCCAAAACCTCTAACATGTGCTGTCCCTCTGATGTATTCATTCCTGATCCTATCCATCCTGGTCACTCCCAAAGAGAACCTCAGCATCTTCATCTCTGCTACCTCCAGCTCTGCTTCCTGTCTTTTCTTCAGTCCCACTGTTTCTAGTCCAAACAACATGGCTGGTTTCGCCACCTTTCCTTAACACAAAGACTAAAAAGATATATATTTGGTATGTTCTTTTTTTTGCATTTTAATAAAGCTTCTTGGTATAAATAATAATAATAATAATACAGTTTACTTGTTGGCCGCCTTTCAGGGGACTCAAGGTCGCCTAACAAAAGATAACAAATTATGCACAAGTATAAAAGTTCAAAATGAAGTGCATGTCAATAAAATAAACTGTTAACATCCCATGTAACAATAATATATTTGTAGTTTGCGAAAGATGAGACTTAGGGGGAGAAGATAAATGATGAGCAGTAGTGGCCCCAAGACTGAACCCTGGGGGACACCTGTGGAGACGGGGAATGAAGAGGAAGAAAGAGATTTGAATTGAATGAACTAATGAGGATCTGATAGATGAGCAGAACCAGCAGAATGGTGAATTGACAAAAAGCAGAGCTGAGATGGAGGAGGAGGGTAGATGGTAAACCAGTATTGGCAGCAAGAAGGAGGTCATTTGTGATCTTTAAGAGAGCTGTTTCAGTATTGTGCAAGGGATGGAAGCCAGTCTGAAATTGATCATTAAAGTTATTGTGAGAGAGATGAGAATGGAGTTTAGCAGCCACAACTTTAGGATTTTGGAAATGATTGGAAGGTAAGGGATAGAATGGAGATTTTTAAGGTTGAATAGATCTAGAATAGGGGTTACAGCTGCTGTTTTTAGACCTTTGGGGACAATCCCAGATGTGAGAGAGGAGTGAACGATATTGTGATGAGAGGAGACAGAGAAGGGAAGATCACATTTAAAATGTAGGTAGAGGGTCCAGTTGACATGTTTTTGGATTTTTGAATAAGCTCAGAGATTTGAGTGACTGAGAGTAAACTAAAAACCTTCAGGTTGATGTTCAACAACTTGTGAGTTTATCACAAGTTGTTGAACATCATCTCCAAATCTGTCTGCTTCCACTCATGACAGAAGTTATCTTTCCAGTTGGGTAGGTTCTGCCTCACACCGACACGCTGCCTCTATCTGAAAATGTCACTCAGGGCAGCAATAAACATTGTGATCAGTGGGTCTAACGTTCTTCCACATGTTCAGATTTCAGTGCACGTGTTGTGCATTCAAACTTGCCGGGGAAAAGTGGTCATAATAAGCCCCCTCCCAGCTCTACGAGAAAAAAGTCTTCTTCAATTCAATTCAATTCAATTTTATTTATATAGCCCAATATCACAAATTCAATTTGCCTCATTGGGCTTCATGCCTGTAGTTTTT
>NC_050528.1:24222786-24233777 GCF_002922805.2 Oryzias melastigma
TGTCAGGATCCAGGCTGGGCTTTTTTAAAAGAGGTTTAACAACAGCATATTTAAAAGACTGAGGCACATAACCAGTTTCTTGGGACCCCTTCTTCTTAGCTGGATTCTGACATATTACTTTATGGACATTGACCTTCAGTTTGGGAAGGAATCCGACTAAGTCAATAGCATCAGCAGTATAAGCTGGGTAGTGTTGGAAGAATAAAAACAGTTTTTTTATATTAGTGCAGCTGCTCATACTGAACTTTACTGCTTATCCACCCAGTCTGCGTTTCTTCCAAATGCTCCATTTAAAATATTAGATTATTTAATACCAAGAATATAACAAAGAATCATTAATATTGAGGAATTATGAACTTCTTTAGAAAATTATCAAAGAGATTTATTTTAGTAGTCCAGTCATAAAAATTATTACAGACCCACACCAATGAAAATTGTATTTTTTGTGTTTTAACTTGTTCTTGTAGCATTTTTCTCATAATTGATGACATGCATAAAATAATTTAAGATTAAAACTGTGTTCCTGACTATTTTTTTTAAATTGAAATTGCGATTGATCAGGTGCAGATGGAAACCAGTGGTTTGAAAAATCTCTGGTTTTGATGTTGCCACCTCCAGGTGTGGGCCAAACTCCAATTCTAAATCCTCCACTTATAAACAAATAAATCCATTATTTTCCTTTGTCTGACTCTATCTTAAATCTGTGCAACTGGATAGCTCTGATCTTGCTTTTTTTTTTCTTTGTTTTTCTTTTTGCTATGCTAATGTTAGCTTGGGCTTGTGAGGTGCTATAATAAGCTAGTGTAAATGTTAATAGCTTTTCTAGTTGGTGTCCTCAATGTAACGTCTTCATGTTATTTCTATTAGTCAAAATGTTACTGATTTCTTTATATAACGACCAAGACAGATCAAAATATCAAAGAAAATTTAGAAAGTATACACTGATGTATTTTCTCATCAAATGTTTTCTGTTTTAAGCCTGTCTCAAATCAGTGACGTTTTTGATTTCCAAAGGCCATTAATTGTCGTAAAAGTTTTAATGCTTCATTGTTTGGATAAATTGCTGCTTAAAATAGCAAAAAATAGTCAAAGCACTAGCATTGAATTGATCATTATGAAATACATAAGCTTTCTAGAAATATTATATAATACAAAATAAAAAACTCACACATTAAAATGATTCTTCTTTTTTTTTTTTTTTTTTTTAACCAAAGTTGGAATTTTAACATAATTCCCTGAACTATGAATTCACTATAATGCTACATTCACACCAAGCATGTGACACGTATAGTGCGTTAAGCCCATGGTGTTCACACTGAACAAACAGGGAGGGGCTTCTTCTTCTTTCTCTTTTGCTGCTGTTTACTAGCGCATGTCCGCCACCTCCAGTTGGACAAGTCTTGGATGAAAAATCTCAAAGCGGTGAAAATCTTGTCAATCTTGCTTCATTCAGTCTTTTTCTGTCACAACTCTGATGAAAGACTTGGAGGAATAGAATTTACAGACGGAATTATAAAAGCTCAAATTTTCAAATGGTTGGCTCTTTACACCATTACCAAATTCAAGTCCATGATTGGTTCATTGTATTTTATCTTTTAATGCCCATTTATTGGCTACATATTTTGTATGCAGAGCACAAAAACCGTCGTAGAACTTAGATGGTTTTGTATTAACGCTAGAGTTGTGAATGCAGAAACTTAAAGCTCACATATCAGCACTTTTACATCGACTTTTCTTTGGTTGGTTGAACAATGGTCGGCGTGAATGTAGCTTCAGATAAATTCAGGTTAGAGAAATAACTTTTAAAAAATAAGACTGAAGACACAATTCAGAGACAATGTTAAAAAAGTCTTAACTTTTAAGTTTCTAAGAATTAAATGTCATTTGTATCCTAAATTTGCACAAAGCTGATTAAAATGACACACTTTGCCTCCAGAACAGTGAAAGAGAATAATAAATGTTTAAAAGAAGGCTGCTAAAAAGTAATTCACATAAATAAAAGAGCTGGATTTTTTTATTATATCCTATTACATTCAGATCTTCCTCTTGGTATTTTATATTTACTCCATTTGTGAGGTTTGTTCTCTCGTTTTCTTTTCTTTCAGTCACATTTTCTCGGTTCATGTTCTATTTTCAGGGTTTGTGTTTTCTCTGTCACTGTCACACCAGAGTTCACTTACTAATTACTCACAGCTGTCTTCATTTAAGCTCATCAGTCTCAGTGTATTTAAGTGTCAGCTTTTGTCAGCTCATTAACTTTTATATCCTTTTGTTTTCTTTCATTGTGGTCTTTTTTTTTTTTTTTTGTGTGTGAAAGTTTTCTGCCTTTTGTCACGTTTTATTGTAAGTGATGCTTGTGTATTTCTAAAAAGAAGCAGAAACAATGGGACTAAAATTAAAACTTTTTTGACAGAAGGAAAAGAAAAGTCATGAGGTCTTTTTGAAGAGAGGAAACGCCACAAAATTCAAACGCAAACATTTGGATCCCTGTGTGAACTCTGCAAATGAGCCAAAGCTCTGTTTTGGGAAATTGTGATGAGTGAAAAGGTAAAACAGAACTGCTACCTTAACACATGAAGACATTTAAAGTTGTTAGTCCAGGTGTTCACGCTTGCTTTCTAAGCACATAGAGATGAACTTCAGTCATCATATGTGACGCCGACAGATCAGGCTGCAAACTCTTATTTAGCTCGTCGTTTTGGGAATTCTACAGGTTTTTATGATTAAATTTAAATCCAAATCTGTTGTGTTGTCCTTCACTATGCAAAAAAAATGTATATATTTAAGATAATTTTCTTTTGGCATCATGATAAAACATAAAAATGACCAGGACTTAACCCTTTAACAACTGCGGTGATGCTTAAACACAAAATCTTTACCATTTTGTAACTTCTCAACTGGTAGCACCATCAACATATTTCCAGCAATTTCTGAAGGAATGACATTGATCGTGTCAACAATTAAAATATTACAGTAAATCAAAGAACATGAACACTGGATCTCCAGTCTTAAAGTGTCAATTAAACCCCCTCATGTTTGTCATTTAACATTTAAACTCACATTAACTATGCTAACGTTGATTCATTTACAGGGAGTCGAATCATTTTTATGTATAGAATTTATTTGTGGTGGGTTTTACCCCTTTGGATTACCTGTGTCTCCAAAATAGCTGCAGTTTGTCTTATCTGGTTAAATCGACCACAACGAGGTGATCAATTGTTGCCTTTAAACAGAAACTTTGACGTTCCTGTACTGGTAAAGACAACCTATTTATTAGAATTTTGAAGTGAACGTCATGCTTTGTGCTCGTGTCATGTTTTGGGGGGTTTGTGCTCCCCCTACAGTGACAGTTACACCAGGTTTCACTGTCGAACAACCATTCTTCTGTTCCAACTACTCTGTCATCAATCCTCCTGTTTTTATTCCTCTTTTTTTTGTCATGTTTCAGTTTAGATTTTGTCACATTTTAATTAAAAATGTGCTATTTTTGTAATATTCACACTTATTCATTAGTTTCTGTTCACAAGCCAAATCTGTCATATGTCATGTCTGACAGTTTTTATTTAGCTCTTTCTCTCTTGAAAAAAATGATTTCTTTGAGCGTCAGCTTTTAATTTAAGCTTAGTAAATCAATTTGTTTGCCTTTTCTGTGTCTGTTGTGCCAAAAATCATGAAAAATGTTAAAATCCTTTTGATAAATATGTGTATTTTCTTCTCCACATTTCCCCATAATACAATAATGCATTTTGACATTTATACATTTATACAGTTTTGTACTATAATTCCATTTTTTTCATACAAATACATGATGGCAGCTCTTGAAGCACACTAACATGTTAAAAACTACCGAAGTGTACAGAGTATGTCACATCCGTTAGAACAGAGCTCAGTGTGGCCTGTTGTTGCTTCTTCTGCTGGTGGTCTCGACTGTTTTAGCAAACACCGGCAGTGTGCTGCCCTCCTGAATGTCTCCTTTGGTTGTTTAAGGCAAAGACGGATGCAGTGAGATTCAAAACAACAAGACTGAAGTCGATGGCGCACACACCCCTCGTTGTGAGTCCCTTTTTGACGTGAATCCATGCGTGGAGCGGAGTACGGGCGTAAGCTCGGAGAGAAAAGGCAGAGAAGACCGGGCAAGGAGGAGAGTTGCTGACGGGAAACCAGGAGGACAATTCCGTTCCTCACTCCGCATGACCATTGAGCTCGTCCTCCTGCGTCATGCCGTGGTTTTGCCAATGTCGTAGAATTTAGATTTTTTTTTTTTTTTGTTCCAACTTATTACCCAAAGTTCTTCATAAAGTACAGCATGTCGAAACATTAAAAAAAACAATCGTACAGCCAAGCCCAGGCAACAATTTGCAGGAACACTCAGACCGTAATAAATAAAAGATCATTTTTGTTAGTCCACAAAAGGAACAAATAGAAAATAAAATCTTTATTCAGACTCTTATTCTTACAGACGGATGTTTTGCTCACTCCTGCATCTGAAGTCTGCAACACATATTCAAAGGTGTGACAAAGACATAGTGAGTCTACTGATGGAGTACGAGTGCATTTGTCAAAATATAAATATGACAGATCCATGAGTTCCTAAATGTCAGACAATAACTCAAAGAAACTTCACAGTAAAGGACTGGAAGTCTGGATCTGAATTCTACCTTTTTGCCTATGAGAAGCTCTTTCTTATAAGTAAAGTTGGATTTGACTCTTGTTTAACTCTTAACCTCTTAACCTTTAAAATGTGATTTCTTTTTATTTTTTTTAGGATAAAAATACTGATACGTTTATAGGGTTTAAACTCTGGATCAAAATACAATAGTATCACTTTGAGACCATCACTAAACTAGCTGGTACAAGTTTGAATAAGACTAAAAAAGTCTCATATTAAAGACTTTTTAATGACAAATGTATGTTTGCCGATTATCTTACAAACTTCTAACCAATAACCATTTGCCTCAATAAAACTCCTTTTTAAGTTGAAATTAACAATCAGGCAGTATTTCCCCCCACTTTTAATTCAACAGTTGTGTTTAAATTCCAGTTTTCATCAGAAATTCACACTAAAAATATTGATCTGCTTATATTCACATAAAATCCAAGAAGTCTGGCAGAATTTTTGGTTAAAAAAAGGGTTGAAGTCTGAGGTCTGTGATCCCTCAAACAGCACAGCATCAGGAACTGTCAATATCCAATAAAAACATATTGGGATTCGGGAAACCTTTGTTAAAAACATCAATACTTCATTAGTTTGGTCAAGATAATTAGTTTGATGGTAAACTCTGTCACTGTTTGTTTGGGAATGTGTTGCAGGCTGGAAATGCAGGAGTGGATGCAGTTTAAAAATAGCTCCTAAGAATCCTTCTTTTTTTTTTGTTTCTTTCAGGCATCCCAGCAATAATAGTTTTTTTTTCTCAGTGGCTGTAAGTATTTACACAAAAGACAAAAAGCAATCAAATGTGGGTTATCACATAAGGTTATGAAGTAAAAAACAGTCTTGGTTTTGTTCGCGTGCGTCCGCTCTGGGCCTCGTCGGTCTCGGAGGGAGGAAGCGTGTGAACTTGCAGCAGCTTTCTTCTCCTGCTGTTTCTGCAGATAAGCTTTTGGTGGAGCCGCTGCTTTCATACGTTAGTCTCCAGGCCGTTCATGTCCACAGAACAGTGGTCCTTGTCCCTGTGCTCTCTCTTGTTGTGAGAGGCGTGAGCGTGCTTCTTCTTCTCCACTGGCCTGATGCCCTCCTCCAGCTGGATCAGGCGAGCCACGTCCGGGGACAGGTGGTCGTGCTTGCCGCCCGGCGGAGGCTGGTAGCAGCCGTTCTTCTGGTTCTGGTACGTCATCATCTGCTGGATGCTTATCATGGGTTTTGTTTCGCATATGAGCGGAACCTGGCGGACGAAAATACATCAAGAGGGACTTAGGAAATGATCAAAAACCCAACCGTATCCTTTTTCTGATCAGTTCACTGATTGGATTTGGGCTTCCTCCCACCTGCTCTCCTTCTTTGACAAAATCTTTCCTGCAGATGTGAGCCATGATTCCTGTGGCCAGGGCGTCCCCCATCACATTCACCATGGTCCTGAAGCGATCCCTGAAGCACAGCAGCATAAAAGACAAAACCCTCTTTCATTCTTTTCTGTTGAGACCTTCACAAACTTTTGTCAGAAAAGAGAACAACAACAGTTTCTGCTGCTTTCCACTTTCTGTTTGTTTTTCCATGAACAAAAAGCTTTTACTCACAAAGCCCAGTCGACGGCAATGATGAGAGTGATGTCATCAGTGGGCAGGCCCACAGAGGTCAGCACAATCACCATGGTAACAAGTCCAGCCTGTGGGATCCCGGCTGCGCCGATGCTGGCAGCTGTGGCGGTGATGCTAAGAAAAGAGAGAGGAGAGTCTAATTGATGAACAGCACGACTGTGTGTTCCTTAAACTTTATGAGCTATTATCTTTAAGTTACTAATAAAGGTTCTGAGAAAACCAAAGTGTTAAACTATGCATTAATTTCAGTAATTGTCAAATCTGCAAACATTGCTGCTCCCTTATAAATTATTTTTTTTTTTTATTTCTTGTGGATTCATTTGGAAACAGTTTTTTAGACTTTTTCAGTTTCTGTTAATCACAGATACATGGAGTCTCCTCCATACACTCACCCGCCACTTTATTAGGCACATCTGTCCAACTGCTCGTTAATGCAAATGCATAATCAGCCAATCACATGGCAGTAACTCAAATTCACTGGTTACAACCGACCTCTGCAGAAGAACATCTCTGAATGGACAGCATGTTCAACCCTGAGGCAGATGGGCTACAGCAGCAGAAGAACACGCTCCCGTGAGGAGCCTCTGGTCACATGCAAGATGATGCCAGAAAAAAATCAGACATTTTGCAACTTTAGCTTCTTGAGTAAGCGGAAATTTCCTAAACTTTAGGAAACCCTTTCAAATTATATTTTAAAAGCTTTTCAGAACTTTTAAGCTTTTAAATGCAAATAATTAACGTTAATCGTTTTATTTCTGTCAAGTCAATATTAACAAGTGTTCAAATTTGTGTAAATACACCTGTTCACCTTCGGGGTAAAAGCTGGTGAAATGCAATTTTTTTTCTCTGTGAATCAGCTGATTGGGTAAGCAGTTACAGGAGGTGAAAGGGAAAAAAGGTCAAAAAGGGGCGGTTCCAGTTGAGGACTTTCGGCCAGTGATTTCGGGCCTAAAGTATGTTTTTTTGCGTCTGACTCCGGCAGGGGGAGGAACTTCCAGCTATTAATTTTCGAGCGGGATATTTTTTTCTCTGTGACCATAGTCTCTTGACTCATGTCAGCTAAGAACAGGAAACTGAGGGTACAACTTACAGACTAGGCAAAACTGGACAATAGAAGATTGGAAAAACATTGTCTGATCTGATGAGTCTTCATTTCTGCTGCGACATTTGCATTTTGGGGTCAGAATTTGGCGTCAACAACATGAAAGGATGAATCCATTCTGCTTTAATCAGTGAGTCAAGCTGCTGCTGGTGGTGTAATGATGTGGGGAATATTTTTCTTGGCACACTTTTGGCCCCTTAGTACCAATTGAGAATGGTTACAACACCACAGCCTACCTGAATATTGTGCTGACCATGTCCATCCCTCTATGACCATAGTGTACCATCTTCTGATGTCTACTTCTACACCATGTCATGTGGTGCTGTCATGTCAATATGGACCAAACTCTCTCAGGAATATTTCCAGTACTGTGTTGAATTTATGTTGCGAAGGATTAAAGCAGTTCTGAAGGCAAAAGGAGGTCCAACCCGGTACTAGCAAGGTGTACCTAATAAAATGAGTGTATAGTGACTGGGAGGGATCATTCTGGGATGTTAAAGCTCCTTCAAATAAAAGCATTTCTTCATAATTTCATGGTCCACTAAGATACTTTATTTCGCTTGGGGCATATTTTTAAAAATATCCTCTTTATAGTGTTTTGATTAACAAACCATAGAATCAGAACCGATCCATCGTCCCTACGGGATTAACATGTTCTACAATTCTGACAAGGAGTTGATACTTTTACTAAATCGCTTTCAAGTTGTACAACCTTCTATTTCAAGAGAGAAGATCTTGGAGAATATCTGTCAAAATAGACTTTAAAGTTTAAGACGTAAAACTGCATTTTATCCTCTAAAGGCAGAAAAAGAGACGAGGGAAGACCGAGTGGATGCTTTTTTATCAGACGGCTTTCATAGCAGACTGATGGTGTTATTCAGCAAGTTGGGGTTGAGGTTAGGTCAGCACACAGATGGAAAAGCGTTCTGGTCCGGAGCCAAACGTCACGGGAACGGGGCACGGACACGAAAATTATTATAATTCTGCCGTGACATGAAAGATGAGCAATACAGGTCACATGGGATTTACCACCAGGGGATTATTCACTGGGGAATGTGCACAGACTGCAGCCACGGAGAAAATGTCTGCTCTCAATGATATTACAGTTGGCCGTGCCACCAAATCAGATGGGGGTCAGGAGTTTTTCTTGGAAATGGGTTGGGGGGCTCTTGTGCTCTCATCTGAAAATGTCGGTGTGCTGGTCGGGGGGTTCATTGTTGACGTCTTGTCTGGTTGAGAGCGCTGAGCTCCAGAAATCAGATCAAACTAAGCTCATGCGAGGCATAATCTGTGCGACATTTACATTTATGAGAATCTAGCTAATCCCATAATAGCTTTATTAATTCAGAATTAAACTTAATGTGCGAGGCGACGGTTTCCACATGTGGCCCTGATTGAACCTCGAGCTCGCTTTATCTCCCGTTTGATTTCTCTCAAAATCATCCAGAAAATACAAATAAAAAAGCTTTTTCTCACAAAGATGTTTTCTAAATTGTCTGCATATTCCTTTGATGTTGCAGATTTTGCATCGTGCTGTAATAAACGGGACTCCAGAGTGCGACCAATTCAGCCGCACATGTGACCTAATTTCTCAACAGTAAGTAAATATCTATTTCTGTAGCACCTTTCCCAGATAAAAATCACAAAGTGCTTCACAAAGAAGAAGCCAGTCATACACATGTTGCAGATAGAATAACATAAAAGACAGTAAAAGCAAGGTATAACACAGTAAAAAACAAAAATAAATTACTGTAAAGCTCTTTTGAATAAAAATGAACTGTCTTTTAAAACTCTCAACGGAGTTTATCTGTCGTACTGACAACGGGGGATTGTTCCAAAGACGAGGAACAACAGCTTGAAAGGCAACGTCTCCTCTGGTTTTATATCCGGTTCTTGGAATTTTTGTTAGATTTTGGTTAAAAGACTTCAGTGACCAGAAGCAGAATTTTGAACAACCAATAAAAAGACGTAGGTCACACCAGTGCGTCCTGCCGTATAGAAGAAGCATCTCTGCAACATCTATTGTCGTTCGACAACACACATTTAACAAGACTCACTCCAATGAAAATGGCGTTTATCACATGTTCTTGTGGCATTTTTCTGATGATGAAGGACACGTGTAAAGACGATTCAGCTTAGATTTGCATTTCTGAGTATTTCTTGTTCAAATCGTTATGAATCAGACGCAGACTAAAAATGAAGCTGAAAAATATTTAAACAGAGACGTAGGAACTACTACGGCATGGCACAAGGTTCCTGCTTTGATACCATTCTCATGCATCCACTTGTAGATGACTAGATCCATGTACTTCTTTTGTTTTCCTCGTCTAAGCTGGCATCTGGCTAAAACTGTACGGATGGATAACTCGGATATTGCTCGCCATTTTAGTCGCCCCGCTAATGTGAGGTTGTGAGGGGTTGTAAGAGAGTGTAAACAGATATCGGGAAGTAGTGGCAGGCTTACTCCATGCCATGAACTACTGCCGCTCAACAGAAGCTATGTCCAAGAAAACGACAGGTTTTTAACATTTTGGCTAAAAATGACATCATCACAATTGAAAGACCACTAGGAAAACTTTAAAAATAGATCAACAAATGATTGGAGTGAGACTTTGAGGCCATTTTGAGGTGAAAACCAATCACAAACTGAGCGATGTGGTGAAAGTGGTTAAGTATAGTCAGGAATGTAATGACTTGTACATTAGTGAAACTAAGCAGCCACTGCACAAACAAATGAGCCAACACAGAAGGTTCATTTCCAGTGGACCAAAGTCAGCCGTCCACCTCCACTTAAAACGAAAAAGGATATTCCTTTGAAGAAACTGAGGTCTAGATCCTGTCCAGGGAACATCACTGGTTTGAGAGAGGCGTCAAGGAAGCCATATTTGTAAAAATAATAAAACACTCCCTGAATAGAGGTGATGGAATCAAACACAACCAGAGTAATAGCTGTTTATTTACCAATAGAAGTCTATGGGATTTTGGCTTTCTGGGACCAGCGGGTACTTCCTGTTTGGAACACGGGGGGGGTAATCTGTCCAATTCTCTCTATAAACTGTCTATGGACACAACCTTTCATCCATGTACAATCCTGTTTTCAAATCATTGCCCAAACAAACTCAGCATGACAGTAGACATCTTTATCCAGAGGTGAAACCCAGGACAACGGGGGGCAACGTCTCAGTCATTAAGGGACGCTGTTGGCCGTGAAAGGACTGGAACTCCAGTGGGAAAGATATATATCTCTAGCTCTACACCAGTTAAACAGAGCTGAAGAAGCCGCTTGGATAAGAGCCGAAACACCTTCAACCCTGAAACTTTGTCCAATTACATTTTTTAGACTTTTTCTATTCAATCAGAGTGAAAGACCAAGCCCACCTCTGATTGTTTGGGCTATTCACAGCTATTCCTGTACATGGTATTCCATCAGTTGTTAGCGTCATGTAACATAAGGACAATATGAGAGCTTTGATCAGGTAAGCAAGGTTATTAAAACACCCAAGAGTTTGTGGAGTGGCTTTGATGACAGCTTAACAGAACTTCATATGTAGACAGTTGTTTTTTTGTAAAATCACAAACTGGTTTAGGTGAGACAGATAGGCCTACACATTCTCACTCACAACTCGTTATATAT
>NC_050528.1:24234035-24251629 GCF_002922805.2 Oryzias melastigma
TCATGTAACATGAGGACAATATGAGAGCTTTAATCAGGTAAGCAAGGTTAATAAAACACCCAAGAGTTTGTGGAGTGGCTTTGATGACAGCTTAACAGAACTTCATATGTAGACAGTTGTTTTTTTGTAAAATCACAAACTGGTTTAGGTGAGACAGATAGGCCTACACATTCTCACTCACAACTCGTTATATATGGATGTGTAGTTTGGTCCTCCACCGTGTCACTTTTTGACGTTTAAACAGAGTTCTGCTTCTCCTGGAGGGTGTTTCAGTTTGACCACTGGGTGGAAATTGGGCTATGGCATTACACCTTATTCCAGAAGAAGAGGAATGTATGGGCAAAAAACAATGTCTTAGACCACAAATGGTTACTTTAAAAATATTTTCTTAAAGAGTTTGGAAAATTCATACCTGTCAGTTTATAAAGATGTTCATTTAGTCAGTAAAGTATGTTTAGGTCGACCGAGCGTTAGCATTAGCCGTCATATGGGAAGCTCCATTAAACGTTAGCATCAAGCTAGCAGACTTTAGCTTTAGCCTATGTGCTAAATCGATTTATATTTTTTATGACTTGATTCTTGATCTATTAAGCTTAAATCGATTTTATTAACCCAGCCCTAGTTTTGAGTGTCCACAACTTGTTGTTTTTTTTTTTTTAAATCACGGGTCCCCAGCCAAAGCTCAATATCTCAGGACGCGGTAACACATGCGGAACCGGTACTGGGTTGGATTACCAAGTTAGGGTACTGGTCAGATCTGCGTACGAGGTTTGGGGACCCGTGATTAGCGTATGCATTTTTTTTCCTGTCTGTGGCCCGGCCTTTGAACATGTACTGGATTGCGGCCCAGAGGTTGGGGGCCCCTGACTTAAAGGAAACCGCCAGCACATCAAATAATAGAACAAAAGAAAAATTGACGTGGAGGTCGACCAAACCATATGACATATGACGAGCTGGGGGTGAGAATGCACTGGATAAACTGTTTTAAATACATAAAGCAACAGTGCATTGTGCAGTAATTTAGCTTTTTAAATTTTGTGTCTTGTGTGTTTTTTTTTTTTTGGTAGCACAAAGAGAGGACGATGAAAATATCGACGTGAGAATCCAGTTTTCTTATGTAATAATTGCAGTATTTGCATTATTTTACTGAAGTTAAATAATGTACCAGTTTATTTAAAATAAAGGGGGAGGGAAGGAGACAGACAAAGATGAAAAATATGACAGATGTAGATTAGATGTAGATTAAAAGCAGAAATGATTGACTAAAAGCAAAATCTCACTTCTTGCTGATAGTTTCATGAACTGCATGCCACACTGAGGTGCCGCAGGCAGTAATCCTAAAATGGCCTCTGGTACACACGTCCAACAGAGTGGAATGAGCAGTTTGTCTCCTCAGATCCAGCAGAACCAATAATATAATGCAGTGTTTATTGTAAAAACTGTGGGAAGACGATGGCCGACAGTTGTGCATTCAATGCTTCTTTAAAGCACATTTCATGCTGTGAAAAACTTTACAGCCTGAGTGTCCTTTTTCTCTTTCAGTGGCAGGCAGCAGCAAATGGACAATATGTTTCAGTTTCAAAAGGTGACCCTGTAAACTGTGATGTGAAATGCAGTGTCAAGAATGTTACCGCACTGTATTGCTCATAAAATCTAAGCACACTAGTTCAACTAGTGCATAGTCCAAAGCCATGTATGGAGGTGCATAGTTAGAGCAGCTAAAATCAATTGAAATCTAATCTTTTTGTTTCCCATGAAAGGACAGTTCAATCCTTCCTTTAGGCAAACATTTTCTTTTTCAAACTTCATTTCCACATCTCTACCTTGAATTTTTGCTGAACTCATGTTTCACAAATGCTGAGTGGAAGCTTTAGAAAACAAACACAAAAGTAACATCCTTTAGTGGGGAATGAAAGACTGAATAACAGTCTGTAAGTCCTTCGGACGCTGTGCCAGCATCTCTCTGTTTTCAATCATGATAGAATCTGAAAGGGGTTTGCCTTCCTCACTAATGTTTTCCTTTTTCCATGAATATTTCTAAAGCTCCACTGGACCTAGAAAAGCTGTGTTCTCATCAGCGATCGCCTCACCTGATGGTGATGATCTGGCCAAAGTCCAGCTCGTAATTATTCACTTGAGCGATGAAGATGGCTGCCACGGCCTCGTAGAGAGCGGTGCCGTCCATGTTGATGGTGGCTCCGACCGGCAGCACGAAGCGAATGATGCGCCGGTCGATGTGGTTGTTCTCCAGGAGGCACTTGAAGGTGATAGGCAGAGTGGCAGAGCTGCAGAGACAATCAGCAACAAGCAGGTCAAAGACGGCTGAAAAACACAAAACAGTATCTGTTTTATTTAAGTCTACCCATTTCATGTAATCACAGACAGTGTTTGGGGTCTCATCTGGGTATGAAGTACCAATTTCAAACCCTTCATCCCACCATGCAGTCCCTTCTTATGTACTCCTAGTTCTTGCAGTGATGTGCATAGGAATAAAATAATTATATTTTTAAAACAGCATTTCAAATAGTTTGACCACCTCATTATCAGCAGGATGAACTCCAAGCTCTGATTGTTTTTTTTTTCCTTATTTCCCTTCTGGATTTTACTTTTTATGTGCTTCAGACTACTTAACAATTATAATCAAGCTTTTGGTCAAAAACTACTCCGAGTGCACAGTGTCCTGCAGCTGGTGAAAAGAAACCCAGATCATTATACCTACACCACTGTGCTTAAAAGTGGTTTTGAGGAATTTGCATTTTCTAGCTGTGGATTGTTGGCACACATTAAAAGTTTGTATTTCTACAAATAAAGGACATAGTCTAAGAAATAGGTTGACCCCAAACTGTCAGTGTTTATCTTTTACTCTCCATTGATCTTAATTCCAGTGGAAACTGAAGGGGCACACTTTATTTTAATAATTATCTTTCAAACACAACGTGTGATTTAACATCTATGAAGTTGTTTGATGTCCAGACAAAGATGTTTTTCTGTTTTTCCTACCTGGAGGAGGTGGCCAACGAGATGAGCAGGGCCTGCAGAATGCCTCGGATATAAACAATGGGGCTCTTCTTTGTGATGAAGAAGTACATGGCTGGAAGGATGAAGAGGCCATGCAGCACCAGTCCCATGACTACGGTGATCGCATAAAAGCCCAACTTCTTCCCCATGGCTGAGGGGTCATCCATTTCTAAGATCTTGCCAGCAACCAGGAATACGATGCCAAAGGGAAAATACCTAAAAAGTGACATTGAGGTAGCAGGTGAACATCTTCTAGAAACCCATTGGGTAAAATGTTGTCCTTATTGTTCTTATTTTGTTTATTTGATGTCATTTGGGGCCCTTACCAAATCACTATGGCAACAATCTTTAGAACTGCTTCATTCAAACTCTGGCAGAAGTTTACCAATGCACTTCCATTCGGTCCCATTCTTCCCAGCATTATCCCTGAATTGAAAGGCACAATGATCATCACACAAGAAAAAACATCATACTCATTTTGCAATCTGTACTTTTTTGGCTGGTTCCATGACCAAAACATACCCATAGTTGCCGAGAAAATAACAATTCCCAGGACGTTCATGCCTTCACTGGTACCAGGGGAAGTTTTCACTATGACATCAGGAGGCGGCGTAAGGTCCAAAGAGAAGTTCTGAATGTCTGTGCTGTTGTCGTCCTGGATGCCATAAATGTAGACCCTGCGTGTGGTGGTCTCATCCAGAGCCTGGGCAACTGTTGGCTTGGGGATGAGTTCTGCAACTCTGTGCGTTCGATACTTAAAGCAAAAAGAAGATACTATGAGCAAGAAGCAAGAAAAACATGCACTTTAACACGTGCAAAACTCCATTATAAATGTGATTGTCTACGTTTCTCTATATGTGTGGGTATCTGAAACTGAAATTGTCTTCATTATATACAGTAGTGTGTGTGCATGGGGTGTGGTAATACGTTTGATCTAGGGCATAGGGGTGAGAATTTACAAAACGTTTACATCTTTTCAATCCTTTTTGAATATTTCTTGTTGTTTTCTTTTCTTTATTAATCTTATCCCATTTTCATTAAAATATAAGTCCAAAATAAAATATTATTACATCATACCTACTATCTGCACAGAAAAAGTCACTGTCTCCACAAAAAACACAAATTAACTTGACTAATAAAATCATAAAGTGATGGTTTCATGTTACTGCATTTTTCCCTTTTATTTTTGAAGCACCATTCAGCCTCCTGAACCGTTTCAAACCTAGATTTAGCAATGTTGTAAATAAACAGCACTTTATTTCCTCAATCATACTTTTAGAACCTTATTGGTTAGGGCACATTCATTCTATTTCTTTTTTCCTATACTGACCAATAAATTGTTGTGGAAATCAGACAATATTGAGACTTCCCTTTAAAAACAAATATTTCTTAGTTTACCAAAAGACACGAACTGGGACTTGCTTGGGTAAAAGCAACTTGTATATGAGATACAGTTGTAGTGCTTAATGTTGTGACCATTAAATAAAATGAATATTGTGATTCTATTGCAACGAAAGATGTATTAATATTCAAGTAGTTTTTAAAAAATTCATACTCTACAAAAAAACAAAAAAAAGGAAAAATTGTTTTGGTACAGTCTTGGGATGTATCGCGATACGTATCGGGATATGTATTGTACCGCCAGACTCTTGCCAATACATACCCCTACTGCTACCAGTAACTTGCATACCGGTAAGTACCCTTGGAATACTTTAAGCCTTAGTTACATGAACCCATATTTTGGCCATTGTTGTGTGTGTGGTAAGCGTATCGTGAATTATTCATAAGGATAATGTAGGTTCTTATGACATACAGGTGATACTGTTTTATGGTGCCCTTACACCCCACTACTCGACTTGTTAGTGAGGTGAAACTACTGGTTTCTTACTGATTCGTGAGAGCCACAGAAACTAATTTCGTAATTTGTAACAGCCTGGAGCCCTCACTTATCACGGGAACAGAATCCTTGTGCACTCCGCAGGATTTTGAAGGCGGGGGGGAGGGGAATATGTACTAAACACCTGCGTCTCTCCTACTTCCCCCTTATATAGTTAGTTACGTTTCGCTACAATGCTCACAGTATGCCTCACACATAAGGGGTCTATAGCTGTGTTTCCATTACACATATGCGCAAAACTTTATCAAAATTCTAGGAATTTCAAAAAAACACAGTTTTCATTAAATCACAATTATGCAAATAAACACAATCTAACAAATGCGATGAGTCATTAAAACAGTGATGGATGAGAACCAGTATTTGGGTGACGTCACAGGAGTGTTGGCGTGCAGCAACTAGTCCATTGGCAGTCTCAGATGCAAGTGAGAAGCCTGTTCAGGCGGTATTAAAAAAAAAAAAACATTCCAACAAGTAAGCAGTTGGACCCTTTTTTCTGTTTGAAAACATAACAAGATATAGCTCTCATCCTCAAAGGAGACTTCTGCGTCTAATTCAGGCTGCAAAAGTATGATGAAGTGATGAGGAAATGTTGGTTGGTGATTTTACGGAGAAGCTGTACGATTATGTATGATACGCAACTTATGAGCTGTGACGCTTTGGGACCTCTCCTGGCGCCCGCTGTGTGGTGCTCAGGGCAGGCACTTCATACCAAGAAGCTCATTTAATTCGAAAAAAGTGTTTCCATTGCAGTTTTGCAAAAAAATGTCCATTTCAATATGCATCAAAAACCACCTCTTCTAAGTGCAAGAACTTTTTTTCGAAAAATGCACGTTTTTTTTTAAATTGTGGTGTTTACTTTAAGAGAATTTATTATCGAAAATCCAATTTGCGAAATTTCAGAGTTGATGCAAACACAGCTTATGACCTTGATAGATCCCCGTACAGGTTTGACCACATTCATCCACTGAAAGCTTGTATCCCCCTATAGGGGCAGTTGAGACTACTTTTACTTTAGTACATTTGTAATTTGTTTCTAGTCAGTTTTACGGGGACATCATCTCACTTTTTGTTTTTCATTCGAAACTTCTTCAGAAGCAGGTGTGATAGAACAAATGTAATCAATAAATGAGACATTACATTCAGACTGTAACTCAGGTATTTCATTTTACAGCTTTTTCTAGAACTGTTACTTTGATATTTTCTTTTTTTATTGTTTTGTTGCTTTTTTTCCTTTACATGTCAGTAGATTGATCATAAAAAGCCAGGCTGAAATGCCCTTTGTTTGAACAGAACCAAGCATTCAGTTTTGGTATAAATTTAATTTCAGATCTTCTTTTATCTGGACCCAAATTAAATCACATTTTGCATGAATCTGAGCAGAAATTACACTCTGCGATCTAATTTGAGACCAAATTGCTCGCCGCTTTCACTTTCCCCATCTCTGCTCCTTTTCTAACAAACCTAAACGACTCTTCACTTAGTGTAAATACAAAAGTAACTATGCGACAGCAGGCAGGGATGATTACAGGATGGTGCTCCCTTCTAAGTCTTCATAATAGGCTGGTATGCATTTACATTACATAAAACACAGCTGCTAAGTAACTGAAAATCCAACTTTCCTCGTTTCTTTTCTATGCCTGTCTATCTTTAAGGCTGCAGCTTACCTGCTGAAAAGTGGCCTGGACCAAGTTGGCTGGAAACATGTTGCTGTGAAAGAGAATTTGAAGTTAGTTAAAAGACTTTTTCATATAAGCTGTAAAAACCACAAAAGGTATTTTTTTTTTTTTTTGAGCACATAGTAATGACTGAGCTAAATGGTGAAGTGGTTAGCGCTTTAGCCTCACAGAGAGAAGGCGTTGGTGCAAATCCAGCTGGAACTTTTTAGTGTGGAGTTTATTTGTTCTCTTGTTTGTTTTTTTCAGAAACTCTGACTTCCTCCCACAGTCCAAGACTTGCTTAAAGGGTAATTGATCACTCTAAATCATTCCTAGGAGTCAATCTGTGAGTGTGTGACCCTGCGACAGATTGGTGACCTGTCTGGTGTTAACCTGCCTTTACCCAACAGTAGCTGGGACAGGCTCCAACAACCCCAAGACCCAATAAGCGTTTTTAGAAGATGGACAGATGAATAGATGGATGGTAAAGACTGTTTCTGTATCTCATCGTGAAACGGTCTTGTGAACAGAAAGTGTTTCTAATTTAAAAGACATTAGCCAATCTGTGACTCACTCAATCGATAATCCCATTCAAGCTCCCCGTTCAGACAAGCTGATAAATCCCATGTTCATTCTGTTCTTGGTAAGTACTATTGATTCTATCACTGGAAAACGGAGAGAGTTGAGAGTGATTTACCAGCATTCTGGACTGTAATTAGTGGTTCTTCTCACCCCCCACCCACAAAAAACTGTTGGCTTTATCCTTTTGTATATATATTTTCTTTTCCATGATGGAATAAAAACTTTTACATCACTTTAAATTCCTCCCAAGGCAATTAAAACTAACTAATAAAACTATGTACTGTAACAAACCTCAGACACAAAAGCAGACTGAGCTTTCCATCATATCAGAAAAAAATGTCCAGTGTTAGTAAAGAATCCTGAACACGTCAATTGAATGGATGCTGAAATATCTTTATCAAGAACGCCATGGTAACTGCTGTGGAAAGTACAAGGCCTCTTGTGAACCGACTCTCATGTTTGCATTGTCCCCTACTACTCAGCTCCCACAATAATTCAAAATCTGTAAACAACTTTTGTTTACAACACTGCGAACATTACACTGAATCCTGTATCTGACGGTACTGTGAGCTCTCTACAAAAGGGAGAAGCCACATCATTAAGATTACATTTTAGTTAAATTGAAATTGTCTTTATTGTAAAGAATAAAAAAAATGAATAATTGTTTTGGTACAGTCTTGAGACACATTGTGAAATGTATCAAATCCTGTCGTGAGACAATAATTTGTGGTAAATTAACATACTGGGATATGTATAATTGATGATATAATTGATTCTATTCCGATTTTTTCAAATTCTTCAATTCAACACATTTATACACATTTGTTTAGAAATACACTAATAATCTACTATATAATTTGAATATATTTATATTAATCTGATACAGTTCACATACTGTGAAATGTATTAGTGAAATAATACACCTTATTCAAGACAATGTAAGGAAAAAAAATGTATTTTAGACACAAATAATTACTTTAAAAGTATTTCCTTAAAAGAGTTTGGAAAAATTCATGCCTGTGAGTAAATAAAGTCAGCATTTAGTCAGCAATCTATTTTTTGGTCAACCTAGAGTTAGCATTGGCCGTCCTATGGGGAACTCCATTAAACGTTAGCATCAAGCTAGCAGATTTTAGCTCAATGTGCTAAATCGATTTGTATCTTTTGCGAAATGATCATTGATCTATTAAGCTTAAATCGATTCAAATTGATTAATTGATTTTTTTCAACCCAGCCCTAATACTGAAGGCTATAAATGGGAGACTCTGCATTAATGGGTTGGATTGGGGAGGGGTTAAACCACCAAAAGATTCTCGAGCTCGGCTGAGTCTGCAGCTCACCCCTCCCCCAGGGAATGGGTCAATTGCAGACAATACAAATACAAAGAACAAAAACCATTGAAACTGTAACATTTTTGTGTGCTTTTTGTCAGGTAGTTTGTACCAGAAGTTGCTTTATTTGGACTTCATGCATTGGTGTAATTTATTCATTTTTACTTTATATCAAAATGTTGGTTCTGCCAACACAGGTCTTTGATATTATGAAAAGATAAAACCATTAAGTGATTTTTACCTTGAAGACAACTACAACAACGGAAAGGGATGATTATGAAAGAACATAAGAATGTAGAATGTTCATTTATTTGTGTCAAAAGAGAGACTTAAGTTCTGAACAGCAGAAGTATAAGATTATACTCCCTGTTCATCTACGGACTAAAGAAATGCCTCACATGGAATTATCAACATACAAAGATGACTGTCAAACATCAAGGTCAGCTCTGCATTAAACCTGACTTTAAATCCCATCCAGGGCAGAGCTCACATCACAATCGGAAGGAAAAACGGCACACTTTCATGGACAGAGATTAAAAAACATATTGTGTTTTATGGGTCGAGCATTAAGGAGCTGCAGGTTAAAGGACTTAAAAAAATGGTGTTACTTTCCAAGTGATCAAAGTGATTGTTGTTGCCGGGTGAACCCCACCGACCTTCAGCCTCGTGATAAAAAAACAGCACATTTTATCACAGAGTCATTAGACGCAACGCTGGCAGGAATTCATGCAGACAAACACACATGACTGCAGATGGTGGACCCATTTGTGAGTGTGCGACTATGGATGCATGATAGATGAAGGCTGTAAAGAAGCTTTGCAAGTTAAATCCAAAGCACAGCTGTGCTGTGGACGCACACACACCCACACGAACACACACTTACAGAGACTCAGTGCAGAACATGATCAGTACATTGCTGGATTTCAAAACAATTTTTACATCAACTCATTTTTCTTTATATTGTAGCCCTTAAAATCACGTAAAGATTAAATTTGAAAAAAAGAAAAAACATCAGAATAAATGATATAGTGATTGTTATCATTTACTGTAATTTTTTGGACACATTTCTTGATAAAATCTTTTGATTGGAGTTTTTTTTTTTTTTTGGTAACCTCTTGGTTGTCTGACTCGCCACAATTCTCTCCATAGAGCAGACCCAGGTTTACCTTTAACATTCCAACCCCGCCAAAGAACCCTTAATTAGCTTAGCACAGTAACCCACTGTCTCGTAAGGCCCCGGGATTTACACATTGACCTCAGGATATTCACTCAGCTGTCTCCACAACCGTCCCTGAACCACTTTATTTGTTCTATTCTTTCAATTTCACTTCCCTTCCAATTCTCGCTCATTTTTCGACCTTTGTGTGAGACATGCTAATTCAGCATGCCTGTTCAACTTTGAAGATAATTTGTTAAACTGTCTGAATAACTATGAAGTCCATGTTTTTTTGCCTTGTAGTTCGTCATCATTCCACTAGGGGCAGTAGAAGGCATTTTCCTGCTTATTTCAAAATGGCTGCCTCCATGAAATCTCCAAAACACTTTAGCTAATTTTCAAAACTGTATGGTGAGAATGCCTCAGTTAGGTTATAAAGGTAATAACTTAGTAATACAGTAAAATCATGTTAAAAATTAGTGAAAAAAAATTCAGACTGTTGGTAAGTAAAATTTTATTTTCTTTTTTCCTGAACATTCATGCTAATTATTTTACATTTTAAGATAACATTGTTGTTTTAAAAAAAGGTAACAAATCACCCAACATATCATGATTAAAACTATCTATAAATCAGAAAAAAGATAAGTTTCTTTGTGGTTTTCATCAAAGGGTTTAAAAAAACATCTTAATTTCAAAAGTTTTTGAATTTTCTGCAAATTATTTGATGTATTGAGTTTTACAGGGTTGTGGCAGTTTTCCAGACCCAAGTTTACTCGCCTAGCAAGAGCTCCAACATCCCAGTGAGAAGGAGGGAAAATGGAAAAGTTATATAATGGACATAAATCCAGCTTTTCCAGTCTGATCCCCTTTTTGGCTCAAAATTGACACCTCCACCCTTTGATATATTCCTCCAAGTTTCTTTTGTTGATCATTGATAGTTGTGCTTACACTTTTGGAATGTATCTGCTGTCACGGTGTCTTTTGTTTAGTTTAAAATAGGTTAAGTTGCTAAGCTCCTCGTCCATCTGCCTCCTGACTGTAAATCCTGCATTTGGGACCTGGATTAGCCGCTCGTGACAAACCCGTTTCAAACACCATGCATGTCACATGAATGACTTCATTGACTATCAGAGGCAACATTTTGCTTTAATGCTGTGACTGCTGCTGCTTAGGCAGACAGCTGTGTGCTTTTCCCATCGAGGGATTTGACAAATTGATCAAAGTCACTTGTTACACTGGAGTGGGATCACTGGCAATGTTCTCTCGTTGGGGCTGTCAACATTGAGCTCTATTTTTAGGTGGGCTATATTCAATATCAAAGCAACTCCATGCTAAACAATCATAAATTAGTCATTTTTAGTTGGATTTCAGTTGGACATGTAGGATGATTTTGATTTTATTGATTCTGAGACAGAAGTCTCTTAGAAGTTGTGGCTTTATTAACAAAAATGCCACATTCAGAACAAAAAGAATATTGTGAAAAAATAAATATTCTCACATTTAAATTCTGAGTTAGAATATAACACGATCCTGTCACAAGAACACTTCTCATTAATACAAAAACTGATTTGTTTAAATTGAGAAACAGTAAAATACCCTGTTTCAAATCCAGGCTGGGACTTTCTGTGTGGAGTTTGCTTGTTCTCATCATGCATGCGTAGGTTTTCTCCATGCACTGTTTTCCTCCCACGGTCCAAAAACATGCTTCAAAGGTTAATTTGTATCTCTGAAATGCCCTTAGATGTGCATGTGAGTGTGCGGCTCTGTAACAGACTGGTGACCTGTTGTTGGTGCTCTCCGCCTTCGCCCAACAGTAGCCGGGTTGTCTCCAGCAACCCTATGACCCATAAGGGATTCAGCAGATTCTGAACATCCATAGTTTTCCATTTATACATTCTGGGCCCAGTTCAAGCTATATTTTAAGCCACCTTTAACCCATTGAATTCCATACTTTTGTTCTAATTAGCACTGTAAATGTTTGTATGCATAAGATTTGTCTTGAGTTGATCAGAAAAGACAGTAAATCAGAGGAAGAGGTAACAGTGCCGTCTTTAGGACGTATTGTGTTGCACTGGTCTCAAATGTGGCACATCCAGACAGGACTTTCTATACCAACTAACCTTCACTTTTATTTAGGTTCAACATTTAAAGTCCAGTTGCCCTGAAGAACAGAACTGGAGATTCATAAAATATGTAATGCCCAAACATCCATCCATCCATTTTCTTAACCCACTGTATTTCTTTGGGGATCACAGGGCTGTTGTAGCGACTGTTGGGTGAAGGTGAGGTCCACCCTGGACAGGTTGCTGGTCAGATTCAGGGCCACACACTCACATGCACACCTCAGGGCAGTTTAGAGATACAAACTAACCTATCAAGTTCGTTTTGGAACTGTGGGAGGAAACTGAGAAAACCCACACATACATGAGGAGAACATGAAAATTCCACACAGAACAGACCCAGCCCTCTGGATGTGAGGCGAAAGTGCTAACCAAACTGAGTACATTTTTGTAAACCTTTATTTCACAAGTGAATTAAAACTGAGATAAAAAAAAAAAACTGTTTTTTTTTATTTTAGAGAATTCTTGAAAGCCTCTTACCGAATGAGATCCAGCAGGGCGTCAGCTGAGCTGGTCATCGGTTTCTTGCTCTCCTCTGAATCTTCCTTTTGGGCGGCTCCGCCTGGGTGGATGATGTACACCATGAGGATGCCCACGACCACCGCGACAAAGGTGGTCCACAGGTAATAGGAAATGGTCATGATGCCCAAGCGACTTGAGCATTTTGCATCGAGGGCTGCGAGTCCGGACATCAAACTGAAGTGAAGAGAAGACAGCAAAGGAAAGAAACAAGTTATAATCTAAAAAAAATAATAAAAATAGCAGCTTTTAGATAAAGTCTTGGTTTGAGGCATATGTGAGAAACTGATCATCCAATCTTCTAGACATTTATTTCTTACATTTCTTTTCATCCATGAAAGTGAAAAAAATATATATTCTCCAGGATTTGACAGCTTTCATAAAATAAAAAGACAAAACAAAGGGGAAAGCAAGTATTTTATCAAACTCTGTCAACTCAATTGAAGAGTTCCATAAAAGAAAGTGTCCTCTGTGAGAGCCGAGAACCAGAGAAAAATCTGCCAAACCTCTCCAAGGCCTTTGAAAGCTTTCGAGCCTCCCTCTTGCTCAAAAAATTTATCCAAAGAAAAAAAAACAACTTTAATCACATGAGAAACAAAGTGGACACATTTGCATTTAAATGGGTTGGTGCTTGAGATAGCCATTGCAACTGGAATGACACTGTTACTTCAGCTTGAAACTAAGGACCATGAAAAAGAAGAAGGTATCATTCAGATCAGCCTGCTTCTTCCAAGACGGGCTGACAAATGACACTTCAGAGGGAAAGAAGAGAAAAGAAAAGAGGGGATTTGTTAAGTGCTCTACTGGATAAAGGTCATGTATGAGGAGAACTATGATAAGTGGTCAGAGGTTACTGGGGATTTGGACGTTTCTCGGCTTTGCATATTCAGAATCATTCGTTTTATTCTTCTCACTCAATCATGAAGCATGACGAGGCGGCTCAGACTTTGAAAAGAAGATGTGGAGGAGTCAGAGAGATTACTCAGGATTGATAAATTCTTGTGACTTTCTTTCAAAATAAAAGACACCCTATGCCACAAAGGATCATCTCAGTGCAACGAGTTATTATATCAGAGCATATTAAGTCACCTTTAGCGTATTTGTCTAAACATAAAAATCATAAATCCTTCAATTTGTTAAAAAATAGAAAATCTGCTTCATAATTGGGTCCACTAAAGCACAAATTCTGTTTTTTGCTAACTGACCTCAAATTGATTTTCTGCTGTAAACAGCACAATTTTGGTCAACTTTGAGGCTGCAAGCTTCAAACGCTTGATGGATTGTTGGAGCATTATGGGTACTGTAGTCAGGAGTCTTGTGGAGTGAGACAGTCCTACAGTTTGTGGATGAGTTGAATCAAGTTTGAGTCAATCTACTCTACTCTTTTCTTCTTATTATTTTTTACTTCTTTACTGGTTACTTTTTACCTAATAGTAACTTTTTTAAAATAAAAAAAACATTTTTCTTCAACTAGAGAGCCACAACGGAGGGGTGAAAGAGCCTCGCGTGGCTCTAGAGCCTCAGGTTGCAGACCCCTGAACTATACCATTAAAAAAAGAGATAATTCGATTATTGAATCGATCTCAGAAGAAATCGTTTATATAGAGACATATTTTACTATAACGTAAAAGCGACTAAGTATCAACACACATGATGACAGTAAAAAATGATCAACCATCATTACGTCTAAACATGTTGAATTTTACACATACAGTGTGGTATAGGTTCCATTTGTAATATTTGTATGTGAAACAACACCAGTGGGCTGAACTTTATGAAACTAAAGTGGATTTGCCATGAATTCTTGTTTACTTGTTTGTTTGTACACATATTGAATTTACACTGGATTATCTTGCAAAAAATAAAAGAAATATGGAAAACTTCACCTGCACTGTTCAGTAGGTACAGCTGACGGAGAAACACAATCGATACGATTTAGATTCAGATTAAAAAAACACTTCTTGTGTCCATTTCATACAGAAGTCGAGATACTGCTAAAGGGTTCATATACTTTGTCTTGCAAATGTATTCATCTCCGAGTCACACTGGTTGAATTTTTAGCAAAATATGTCCTGGATCGAGTTTAGCTCAGAGAATTGGATCGCTCAAAATGAACCAATATCAAAAGTGAATCAGCAACCACAAATATCGAATGGTTGTTAAGAGGAATCGCTAATATTTCCTCATTATTTGTCCAAGTTACCAACATGTAAGACACCAGGAGCATAACAAATGTCAAGTTTTTTTTGGTAAGACTTAGGTGCTCAAGTCTCAAGTCCAAGCCCGGAAAAAAAAAGAAACCCAATGCAACCCATCACTTTTATCTAAAAAAAGATTGTAACATTGTCTCCAAAAAGAAAAAAAAAAAATCAAGAAGAAACAGTAAAATAAAAACTCTACCCTCAATTTTGCAGCATTTAGTATTCAGTAGAGCGGACTCGTTCAGTGGAGGAAACCTAGCGAGCACAGCCATGGAATGCGAGCTAATCCTTCAAATGGGACCAATTAGCAGAGAAGCTGCTCAAGCTGCTGTTGAGTGGCTTAAAACACCCTGGGAAGCTTGTAATGGATTACTATATATCCTCAGAGCAAAAGGGCAACAGGCTTTTTCGCTGCACGTGCATGTGCAAAATTATATAACCGCCTTGAGGAAGTTAACCTTAAAAATCAATTAGGATGAGGATTGAAAACTCAAATGTCACGTAATCTTATATAGGAAAACATGATCAGGTTTGTTTCAGCCGAGACAATTCACAAATATGAACCAAAAAGTTGATGTAATCTCCTGAGCTGTTACTGCCTAAAACTAGGAGAGGAACACTAATCTTAAGAGGAAAATCACTAGAATGTAGTAAAATGATCTGCCGATGCAGCAAATCATTTTTACTTTGCAAGAAGCCTTAGTAAGAAATCAAAATCTAGAAACAGGAGTTCCACACAAGCATTAAAAAGGGAAAAATAAGCTAAAAAAAACTAACTTTAGATAGAATTACTTCAAATTTATTCTTTACAGACCAATAATAAGCATTTTTTGCTAATTCTAAGCAAGTATTTTGTATATTTTAGTTTTAGTGTTTAAATATATTTATTTAGTTTTTTCAACATTATTTCAACATAAAGACAAACAAACAAATAAAAAAATAAATAACAACCACCACCCCCCCACCCCCGCTGTCAACAATTACAGTGCGGTTGTACTATATTAACGGAGTATGTATGTAATATTTATAAATACGCATAACCACATACTTGCACACACATATACATATGTACACGTATATATCTGCACCCATATATACATATATATACATATAAACATATACATACACCTACATATAGACAAACATATACCACAACATTTAAATTAAATTGAAAAATCCTTTCAAACAGGATATAGCATTGAATTCCCTAAAATGATGGAGGGAATAAATAAATAAAAATAAATTATAATAATTATAATGATGGAAAAAAGAAGTACACAAACAAACAACTACCTGATGAATAGGAAAGTATGTTTTAGTTTTTATGGACCTAATTGTTGTTCATTTTGATTACAGTGATGAAAATTAGTGTAATAACTGGAAATGACTTATGTTAGATCAAAATGTGAACAAAACAAGAAAACGATCTTGATCATCTTAATAAATTCTCATGAATTCTAAAACTAGAACTTATTCTGAGAATATAAAACTATATTTTTCCGTCTGAAATTATCTCAACATTTATTGAACTAAATAAAATCCTTATAATTGAACAACAAGTTACAGAGAAATTTAAGTTTTTTTTAGAATTAAATCAACCTTTTCTATTGTCAATAGTATGAAACAAAATGGTTTTGACTCATTTTTTCCTTTCTTTTTTTCAGCTCCTAATGAGACAAAAAAAATCTTGACTGCTAATTTTGAGAAAGTTAAAGGAGCAGTTAAGGAGCAAAGATAAGTTTAAAAAACACAAAGTCTTTGCACTACATTCACTGCTGCCTACATCGTGAAATTTTCACAATTGTTTGCAAAAGAGCCGGTCAAGACGACTGTCCAATGATCATGACAATCAATATGCGGCTAAACATTGACTGTAGGAAGTCTGCAGTTTATCCGACCACATCTTTAACAGGCTATATCAGTTTTAATCATTTTACCAGGAGTTTCAGAAACATCTTACTTGAAAATCCTCAAGTTAAAAAACCCTCTTTTCTCCAAATTACCATTTAATATGTTATTAAAGCTGGATGGAAGGTAAAAATCTTAGCAGTTGCTTTCCCTTGACCTTATTGAATTAATTTTTGTTCAAGGAAATGTCAAAAATTCAAAATTCATCCAGCAATATTGATCATTTCAATGATTCCATACTCAACAAAAATAACCCCAATCTCATTTTTACATGTTCATAATCTGCTCTTTATTTATGTCAATAAACAGTCATTTAATTCACTTAGCAATTATTAGTTTGATATTTTCTGCATCATATGCAAACCGTATGAGAAATGATGGGAAACGATTAAATACCTGAAACATCTCATTTCAGGCAGTGGGAGACTCTACAAGACAAAGACAATAAATATTTGTTTCAGACCACTACAAAAAAAATATATTGCTGTTGTCAAGATTTTGAAACCGGCAGGACAAAATTGCAGAGAGGATGAGGGAGGGGTGGGAGCTATATGAAATCTGTAGCAGGGATACTCTAAATCCACAGCATCCAGTCAGGGAAAAAGAGGCCACGTGCGTATGACAGCTTGGACACAGATGATTGTTTTTTCTGTGTCACAGGCCAACCCTTCTGTGATTTCCAACCACGCTAGCGCGTCAGGTGTCTTTTGTTGATATGCAACTGCATGTGGCGCAAACAAAAATAAACAGAAATTTACATATTAATATTAGGAACCTACAGGTGAGGGAGGTTTTGCAAGCGTGGCTTGTATTGCTGTAAGAAATGGACGGTCACGTCTGAATGAGCCACACTTTAATGACGGTGGGGAGTGGAAAAAAAAAAACAGAAATAAGCTTTTGCTGCAATTTAGCCTTCATGAGTTGTTGAATTTCTGAATACGCCGCCCCCAACATACACAAACACAGAGGTCACTGCAACAGATAAGCAGGCTGCAGCTCTGACTGCTTTCAATTTCTTGTGCTGCTTTCCAAGCTCATTTGCTTTTTTTTACATGGTAGATGCATGTCGCTATATGGAGAAAAAAAAGAGAGCGATAGACATTTTATTTGTAACATAATGCAGTGAAGATGTTTCGTTTAAATTATGATCGATGTAATCATTGTTTATTTCCACTTGTGTGACACAATCAATGAATAAAGTAAAGAA
>NC_050528.1:24251977-24258465 GCF_002922805.2 Oryzias melastigma
TTCATTTAAATTATGACACAATCAATGAATAAAGTAAAGGAAGAGGTCCATTTTCATTTATGCTCAAGTGCTGGGTGGAAATGGGGAACATTTTAAAAAAACAACTCCAATGAAAATCCTGTTTTAACGTGTTGTTTTCTCATGATGTAGGACATATATGAAGAAAATTAAAATTAAAACTGTGTTTCTGAGTATTTCTTTTTTCAATTTTTTTGCAAAACAGGAGAAGATGAAATAATAGTTTGAAAAAGATTGTCGTGTCCAATCAGCAATCGTTTAGCCCCCACTTTGATGCATCCGCTGGTAGATAAATAGATACTTTAACATCTTTGCTTTCCTTGTCTTGCATCCTCCTGAGAACCTCATGGGTGGATAGCTCCGATATTGCTTGTCCATGTTTGTCCATCTTAGACATATCCCAAACTGCGACCTAAATGCAAGTTTTTAATCAAATTTGGCAGGTTACTGGGAGGTCCCTGTTGCAATTTTACATGCCTTGGAAGGTTTTAAGATCTTAGGTGACTTAGGTTGGGAGGTTTTACACAAAAAGAAAAAGTGAAAATTTTGTTGACTTAGGTCAGTGACCAACTGGGCACATTTCGAGGTTGCGTGGTGCCAGTACAATGACAGTCAGCCACCATGTAACAATGTTACAAAACCGGGCGACAGCTGGGTGGCCACAGGGCGGATCGCTGTCGAGCAACAGCTCTGACTGGACGATGTGTCTGGCTGTACATATTAGGGATGTGTATTGGCAAGAGTCTGCTGATACGATACATATCGTGGTGCTCGCAGTGCGATATGTATCACGATATATCCCAAGATTTTACCTGAACTTCGCTTATCACTTAGAAAAATAAAAAAATAGTGGAAAACAAAAATAAGACGCTGAAGGAAGCTAAGAAATAGTTAACTAAATGTCAGCATTTTAATCGATACAAATATCACAAAATGAAGTATCGCGATATTTCGCCAAATCGTTTTTTTTCCCTACATTCCCAAGTCCATATCAAGAGCCACCGGTCGCCAAGGAAAATATATGACTGCCAGCATCTGAATTCATGATCACACCAACAATTTTCAAAATAATCGGGGGGAGGCATGGAATCCTGAAGATTCTGCTGATTCTTTCCCAGGGCGTAGCGGCAGTTGTATTTGTGACTGTAGCATTAGGTTGGGGGTGTGAGAGGCTAGCTGGAGAGAGACTTTTTGTTGTGGCATGACCTTTTTAAAGTTATAAAATCACTGTTGTTATGCATATTCAAGCGCTGGAAGCTCCGTGCTAAGCGGACCGGCGGTTATTGATGACGTCATTGAACGAAAGTGACATCCAAAATATTAGACAATATTTTTTCATAACTTTCTGTTTGGAGGGCTAAATGAAGGAAAGAATTCAGATTGAGCCTTACAGTCTCGTCCACAAATAACAGGGTGACTTTTTGCTAAACTCATATCCTTAAAAATGACTTTTTTTTCCCTTTATGTTATATTAGATAAAATAATCATAATTAAAAACCACGTGGAACGCTTTTTCAATAGATCCAAAGATGATTGGATCTGGACTTTAACTTAAATATGTGTTGCTGACGTGGCCATAGGACTAACATGCCAGATGTGACTGAAATGAAAAGTTCTCAAAGCTCTTGCTGAAGGCCGGGAACCTTTGAACCTTTGAGATGTTGAAGTAACGTCACGTTCAGATATAATCTCAGAAAGATGCTCAGATTGTTCCATTTGAATGTGGGACAACAAAAATGACTCCACCAGTGACATCAGAGGGGCTTTCCTTTTGCTGATCAGGGATTAGATGAAGTCCACCATGGAAATTAAGTTTCCTGCTGGTGGTTAAACCGAGGTCGAAGCAGGAAAAAATAGACAAAATTATTAAGTTTGAATGCATTTTCCGCATTAAAAAATGGCAAAAGTTCTGGGATAAATTATATTTGATAAGATTTCAAGAAACTAACTGCAAGTTTTTGAAAGTTTCTTTTTAACAAGCAAAAAAAATGAACTCTGTAACCTGTTTGTTTTAATCATGTTGGAAGTAAAAGATTCATTAAAAAAGTTTGTGGAAGTGTGGGATGCATCTTTTTCTGAAGAACTAATCTCAAGGAAAAACATGAATTAATGGATGCAAGTGGGAGGCAACTATAGCTACACGTGACGGACAAAAAGTTCTTTATTTTCTGCTAACTTTGTTTTAATTAACTAAAAATAACTAAAAGAACTAGCATCTCCTTAATGCTTTCCATGAGAATCTCACAATCTGATCTTCAGCAGGTGTTTGGACCTTTTTCAAAAGCTTTATTTGTAATTCTGGAGCCTCCAGGTGTGTGCTAACACAATCCCAACAGGTAAAGACATCAGCCATGATCTTAGAGAAGCTTAGACGTAATTAGGTCAGGAAACTGGAGAATGAGTGGAAGGAGGGCGACAATTTAGAATGAAAGGTAAAGAAAGGTTTGAAATAGTCAAGGTAAAGTCCACAGAAAGTTTGTAAAAAACACATTTTGACCCTGACAAAATAGTGAAGGAGATAGTTCAGAGAACAAAAGATATTAATCAAGTTAATGCTGTTAAAGGTGATTCTCTTTTTTTAATGTAAATGTTTACGTATGAAAATTAGTGGTTGAAAGATAATATTCATATTTTCTCACAAATAAAAGTTTTACTTTTACATATCACTGTGGAAATGTTAACTTCAAGTTCAGAATAAAATACTTTTTCATTTTTTCTGAGAATCTGGCAGCTGTTTTGGACCTTATCTTTTTCCGTAGATTTCTCTACGTACAAATGCCAAACGGAAGAAGTGGGGTTTAAAAGCGGCGCCTGACATGTGCCGCCGCCTTGATCGTGAAGCTCAGAGCCCCCGCACAGCAAATCTGCCGCAAGATTTTTAGACCATATGGAGCTTATGGTTCTGCCGGCTCCACCTTTGGCAAGCAAGAGCATTACATTAATCCCACACCCTCATGAAAGAGAGAAGGCGGAGGATCCTCGGAGGAGCACTGAGGAATGACTGTGTCCTTTGCTCTGGTTACTCAGATAAATCTAGTTCAGAGAAACACTCTCCTTCAGCACTAGACCAACCCCTGTGTCAGCTCATCACAACAGTAGTGAGGAGATAACTGTTGAGGAAATAAGCATTGGATGGATTAGTTAAGTATAAGTTTGTGTAAATTATTGTTAAAGTCATAATTTCAAGAGCGTTAATTTGCTTATTTCAATATACATATGTATATATTATGTCTGTCCTGCTTCAGAAACTGTCAGGAAATGACATTTTTAGATTTAGCCTGGACCTTATTCAAACAAAAAGGATGCGGTCACAGCAATATCATATTTTTTTTTAGATTTTAAGACATCTTAGAGTAATTTAAGATTAATATTCCTTATTTTTGTTGCTCTGGTATGTTTTTCATTCAGAATTTCAAATTTTAAACACATTTATCGACAGTAATTTTTCTTTTAAATGTTGTTGGGTTTTCAGTTTTAGATTTACAGTTACATTTTTTTGAAGAGATATTCCAAAAAATAAGGACAAAAGATTTATAAAAATAGATTAATAGACATGGAAATACAATATGGGACTGATTATGTTTTTACAAAAAAAAAAAGTTGTGATTTTGAAATGCTGCTCTGTGTTGGTGCTCTTACAGCGAGAAGGCCATGGATTTTGGAAAATTGATGTGAAACAGTTCTAGAAATATTAAAGATGGGAAGCTTGACCTATCAGTTAAAACTCAAAAACAATAATACATTTTGATTACATCTGGTGCAAATGGATTCTATTTACTACTCCTTTGAGGGCAAATTTATTATAACTTGTCTTGCATAAAAACAGAACTCTATTGTAAACTTTATTTACACATTTTTTTTTTACTTTTACAATAGGTCACTGGGTATTCCAATATTAAAAATCAAATTTTTGTATTTTAGTTTTCATATAAAACAAACAGTGAAAGTCTCCTGTCTATGCAGTTAATGTGACAGAAGATGTATAATTTCTTTTTTTGTTGTCCAATCCAAGTGAATACCCCCGCCCCCCGAAAAAAAAAGCAATATAGGATTTTTTAAATTTTTTTTTACATTTTTTTTATTTTTTTATTTTCTTGCATAAGCCTCTTTATCATTGGCTTTTGGAACTATATTACCAACATCAATTATGTAACATGTCAATGTTTCAATTTTTGTTTTAAGGTCTGTTGGTGGTACATTATTACGGCTGAGTATTAGGGCCACAAAAAAAGGTAATATTATGAGATTTTAAGTCACAAATTTACAAGATTTAATGTAATCTACTATCCAACAAGTGA
This sequence comes from Oryzias melastigma, assembly GCF_002922805.2. Classification (NCBI taxonomy): domain Eukaryota; kingdom Metazoa; phylum Chordata; class Actinopteri; order Beloniformes; family Adrianichthyidae; genus Oryzias; species Oryzias melastigma. The sequence goes on from NC_050528.1 coordinate 24,256,294, forward strand.
ACTCCATGTGCAGCGACAGAACAGACGGACTAAACTCAATTCAATCAAACTGTCTTGGATTTGAACCGGTAAACTGAATGTTTAACATTACAAATGTTTGGAAGCTCCATTTATTTGATTTAGTGATTATTAATATTTTAGTCATTTAGTCAACTACAGGATCTCTGTAGTTCGTTCGCATATCCCATCGATATCCCAGCAGTTATCCACAAAAAGACAAAATCTCCTCCAAATCGGTGTCATGTTTCCATCTAAAGAGGTCAAGTTTCCAGCATATTCATTTTCAATGTTTTTTGATTCTAATGTGACTGACTGTTTTGATTCCTCTTTGTTGTTTTCTGTGGAAACGGGACATTTTATTCAGAGTTCTCGGTGTGTGAATAATAAGGGCAGAATAAAGTAGCAGTCCAGCAAGCGTGTGTCTCTGAACTCTTTTTTTCTACATATGAAACTCCATATTACCGACACAGAGGGGTAGAGCTACAGGGGGGCATGGGAAGGCAACTGCCCCCTCTGCAAAAAACTTTGCTCCACACTTGCAAATTTTGAGTCAGTATTAGCCTCATTATTGAGAAAGACAAATAAATCATCAAAACAAGATTCTTTAAGAAATGCAAAAACAACCAAAACTGTATTTTTAAAAAGAAAAACTTAATAATAATAATAAAACAGTTAGAAGTACACATTTTTTTATCTTAAAAAGGGGACTTTGTCATAAGAGATTGAGTCACGGTGATGCAGCTCACAGCAAGCTCAGCCAATTAATCAGGAGACTCACAGTTTGTCGCAGCATTTACCTCATTAGCTACTTTGCTAGCATGTCTGTGACAGGAACAGTGTTTGAACGTTCTTACCAGAGCAGTTTCAGGCGTTCCTGTCGGAATATGAATGTCTCAGAATTTTAAGTGTGATTCATCCCACACTGTTCATAAAAGTCAAGCAGAGACGGATTTATTATTAGTTTGAAGTCAACAATGGCCTCAGGCTACGAGCTAACGTGAGCTCCACACCATATTTCTAATAAACTATTGTGGTGGTTTTCTCTTGAGCACAAACTTTTCATACAGTTTATCATTAAAAGAGAGAAAATGTAAAGAAAGAAAAAAAGCTGGGAGCAGATTCTAGACATCTTAAGGTAGCAACACTTGGGTTTAGACGATGTACATCACATGTTAATAAAGTTTTATGCAGTCAAGTACTTCAAACATCAGGTTGAGTCTGAATTCCTTCACTATTCACTACAAAGTGCACTATATAATGTGTTCACCATTTATTTAGTGCTGCCTGAATTTAGAATTCAAAAACCAGTGCCCTAGAAATTTCCCAGAAGCCTCTGCGAAAAACCAGTGTGCATCAATGTTCAGTAGATTTACAAATATAAACCAGAATGCATTGCTTTTGAGCAAATTTTTGGGGGAAAAAATGTATTTTGTAAAAAGTTAAACATTAGATCAGTTAACAAAAGTTCTTCAATGTGTTACATTTAAAATGATTAGTTTTCATCAAATTAAAATTTTGAGTTGATGGTTCACTCAATTTAAAAATGTAATTTGATAAAAACTAATATGCATAAATTATCAAATTACAGAGCTTTCATTAATTGATCCAATCTTTCACTTTTTACAATGTAGGTTTTTACATCGTGAAATTGCGGGCTTCATGTTTACGGCTTAAAACAATTAAAAACTGTTCCTTTCTGATTTCATAGCTTAGTTTTATTTCAATCTAAATTCACTTCAATTCTGAATCTTAATTTAAACTTGAATTTGGATTCATTTAAGGTAATTTATGTTCATTTTTAACTGAATAACACCAGACTTGTGTGCAGCTGTTTCCGTGTTAGTTCATGGTTTCCTTGGTGTAATTAGGATCATGGTTTTTGATTTCTAACCAGGCCACTGGGAGCAATATGGGGTTCGGCGTTTTGCCCAAGGACGCTGTGACACACAGCTGCACGCCCCTCACTGATGGCAGAGGGTCAACCCCCCTGCCTCTCTCCCACAGATGAAATGACATGCAGATTTGATTCCTTTGCTGAAGGGTGAAGGTTCTGCCTGTGGCACCTGCTGTTATGTTTTCTAGTGTCTGAACATTCCTGGATCTCTTCATATTGAAAGTGTTTCGCCCTGATTACCATGATTTCTTTTTATTCTAATTCTGAGTGTCTAACAG
>NC_050528.1:24258686-24259664 GCF_002922805.2 Oryzias melastigma
ACCATTGCAGTTAAATTGTTGAGTTGGACAGTCTAACAGCAGTCGGTACATATACAACTTAAATTAATAAGTGTACCATTTTTGGTTGTTTAGAATAAATAACAATATTAACAATATTAACAATATTATCTTGGGGTGTATTCAGATTTGAAATGTCTGTTGGACAGGACTTACGAGGGCGAGGAAAAGCTAGAGAGACACAATAATGGAAGTCCTAAACTTTGCAATCCTTGTTTCGATACTTCACTTATCTAAACTTTATATTTCGCTGACTTATTTTGAACATCTGTATTGTCAGGAAAAACACTTTTAAATTGCTACCAAATCCACTCTGTTTACATCCCGTAATACCTGGCTATGCTAGTCATTATAGGGCATTATGGGATGTAAACAGAGCAGGAGACTACGATGAGACACAGCAACTCATTGAAATCTGGTCGGATAATATACATTAATATACAAAATATACATTAATATGAATTAACTTAATATTTCAGGCTGTAAAAACCCTCCTTTTGTACCTGATGTTAATACAGACATTCAAAATTGGTCACCAAAATATAAAGTTTGAATAAGAACCTCCATTATTCTTTGGTTTTTATTCCCCGCCCTTGTAATTTCTGGCCAATGACTGAAGAGATCTTTAGTTACGTTGCTTTGTTTACAGGATTTAGATGAAAAATAAATGTCCGGTTAAAAAGTAGTCTAAATACAGACCAAACGTAAAGTTCAGACTCAGTCTGGACCAAATTAAACTGACTCGTCTGGACTAATGAACTTTTCTAGTCTGAATTCTAAATGATTCTAAATGTCTTCTTTCAAGTCTTAGTAATCCAAGAAATTAGTATGACGAGCAGTGATGGCAAATTCTACTGCCAGCTCTTCAAAATTTGCTGATGGAATTACAAAACAATCTATTGAAATTCTCATGCAAGATGGGATGGAAGTTGGTTCAGATGGTTTTGACGCAATCTGCTT
>NC_050528.1:24259680-24260394 GCF_002922805.2 Oryzias melastigma
AAAAAAAAAAAAAAAAAAAATCAGATCTTTGTGATAACACAAACCCCCCCGTGAAAAGAACTTCATCAGAATTTAACAGTTGCAGCGACCATTGATTCTGCATGACGCATTCATGGGATAATCTGGTTTCCGCTCTGGCTGGTGCACAGATGGCAAAGGGAGGGGAAAAATGGGGACAGACAGGCTATAGGGCCAGGGAGGATATTCACCCCGAGATAAGCCCTACTGTACCACGTATCATGTCAACAGACCGGTCGGAGCGTCCCGGCTAGATCCAGCGCGTCAGAGCACACAGAACGGCGTCATTCTCTAAACGCTGCTTCTGTTCGTACTGCCTCACTGGTGCTCATTTTATCAGGAAAACAGAAAAAAAAACCTCGGAATGATCTTAAGCAGAGTGAGAACAGATGGAGCATGATTACTCCAAGCACAGCAGCTGTGTGGTGGCGAGCAACGCCTTTCACCTTCATCATCTATTATTGTCTCCATCAAGTTCTAGACAGACACCAGGAACATTGAGCATCACAAGAACTCAGACTGCCTGCTGGAAATTCATCCTGATTGCTGTGATTCATGTCTAATTGTCATTTCTTCTTGTTGCTACATTTAGATGTAGTTGATGGTCACACAGGCACATGTTTCTGGAGGGAAACATACTGATTCCCTGATTCTAGGAAACTTCATTCGTGGATTGAGAGCACATTGTAGTCTTTT
>NC_050528.1:24260402-24308141 GCF_002922805.2 Oryzias melastigma
AAAAAAAAAAAAAAAAAAAAAAAAAAGGGCCATGAGTGGAAATGTTGGAGAAGAACGCACATGAACACTGACAGAGATAATGACTGAGAGGGAGACAGACAGCCAGGCACAGAGTGAAGGAGGATTAACTTCTCATCCAGTCTTTGCTGTTGCATAGATTGTAAGTAGCTTATTGCACAAAGCACCCTGCATGTAACTGGTGTGTTTGCATGATTTTTTTCGGGAAGTATTTTGTGTTGGAGAAGTCATTGACCTTATGCTTGCAACCAAGAGCTACCCGCCTAAAATAATTAAACTGGAAAGTCTGGCGGGCTGCGGTCTATTGAGGTTGACAGCAGAAACACCCCTCCGTAATCCTTGATGATAAAAAAAAAAAGGTAATTGGACACAAAAATCCATCTCCTTCAGTTGTTTTTATTGTGCAGCTCTCTGGTTTAATAACTCAGCTCACCGACAACGTGATCCTAACCAGAAATCAGAGATGATTGACTTGCATGATATCAATCTGGAGTAGTCATTTATTTTTCCAGATTAAAAGTTAATATTCCTAGAATTGGGTTTTCGTTTATTAGACTTTCCGAGTTACTTGCATGCTTTGACATGCCTTTCATTTCTTTTTAATTGCTCTTTAATTCCTGTTTGAATTTTAGTCATGTTTTGGGCTTCAGGCAGTTTGTATAAAATGTTGATTTCCTTTTTTCTCTTTGTTAAATACTTAATATATTTGCTTTTTGTTCTTATTTTTTTTGTCTTTCGGCACATTCCTATTTATTTGATTTTATAAACTACTGAGTTTGCTACACAAATAACACATCCTTTTTTTAAATGATTTATTCATGCTGGAAAAAAACTGATTATTTTGTTTTATAGAAATCATGAATAAACGTTTGTGCTAATTAAAATGAATATATTGTTATTTAAGATGCATTTAGAGTACATATATATATATATATATATGACAGCGAAATTAAACCATTAATATTAATAGATTAATTTGAAGAGAAATTTGTTAAATGTCAAGTTTTTTGTAATTTATGCTAAGAAAACGTAATTTATTCTTTTTTTGTAATACGAGAAGCAACAAACTGGCACCAAATAATAACATGTAGCTTTTAAAATAAAGAACTAAAAGTATCTTTTTAGCTCCCAGCATCATTACTGTGAAGCTTTTGGGTTTTTGAACCGGAGACTGTAATAGATTTTTTTATTCTGTATTGTATGATATTCTGAGATTTGCACTTCTGCTTATGAGCGACGTAATGACTCACTGCACATTTCCCAGAAAGGGTATCTGCGATTCCAAGAAAAGAGAAGAAAACTTAAACAGAAGCTGCAGTTTACACCGTAAGGACTCCATCCCACTGACAGCTTGGGTTCTCTTGAGTTTTATTAGATTTTCTGCTTCATTTGTGCAAGTTTGAAAGCTCACCTAAACTACAGTGTACATACATACGTATACGAGGGTCTGCTTTCGATTCTAAACAGACATCATCACATAGCTGTAAATGTGTCACAGAGCAGAAGTGAACCGTGAAAGGGTTATGAGTTGGTGTGCAATATAAGTATAAAAAACAATCAGCCAACAGCACCAATCTGAACAAGTTTAAAAATATCTGGTGCATAACAGCAATGTACTTTTAAAAAAACTTTTAACCAGCTTGACCTTTTAGTTTCCCTAGTCAGACCAATCCAGAGATCATCTCCCTCTGGGGGATTCATTCTTTCTATCCTTTGATTTCTAAATGTTGTTTTTTTTTGTTTTTTTGGCCACTTAATTAGCCCTCTATGGCATGGCGTTGCCCTCAGGCAACAAACCACTATTTTGGCCCACACTCCCCCCCTTTCATTTTTTTAAATCAAAACTCTACACTGAAAGTCTTCTGAGATGTCTGTGACCAATGAAATTTGATCTGGGTGTGGCTTTGACCTTTTGTGTGGGGGTGAAACCGTCCTTTTTGGGACCACAGCCAACTTGGACACACTGCTAGCAAAAGGTAAGATAAATTTCACTTTTTAACATGTTTATATTTAAATTACTTTGTATAAAAAATATCTATGATGTGCATAAATAAGCAGAGAAGCATATTTGATTGAGTAAAGATACTTTTTGTTTTCATTTATACACTAAAATGGCAGTTTTTCATTCGTTGCCTCAGGGCAACATTGTGCAGTTAGATCACTTTTGTTTGAACTATAACATGCTAATGAATGGAGATGTGCAGGGATGCATAGTTATCAATATAATCTTTTTTTTTGCTGTACTATCTACTATTATTCACAGGAAATGGATGCACAAGCATTTTATGGGTCTAAGAAACATGATCAAGAGGTTAGGCTCATCCCTTCCGACAGTGAGGATAGTGAGCTCGAGGAGATTGACAGTGAGGAAGAGTGGACTCCAGAATCAGGTTTGAGGGAGAGTTAGGAGATCAGGGTTCAGTCAGCAGAGTAATATACTGTATGGAATGAACATATGTGTGTGTGTGTGTGCATGTGTGTATGTGTTTGTGCGTTTAGAGAGGTATATATGACCTATTCTAATTGTATGCTTATTGGTTTCTTTTGAAAACATATAGCTGGTATGCCTGATGACAATGAGTCACTGGATGAAGACGAAAATGAGGATGAAGCATCACAGAAAGATGTTCCACGCTTACCCCATTGGAGAACACCCCGCAATGCCAACATCACTAATTACCCAGAATGGCAGGCCAGCCTTCCAAAATCAGATGATATCAAGTCCCCTTATGAATACTTCAAGATGATTTTTTCTGAAGACATCCTGGAAGTAGTTGTAGAGCAGTCAAATTTATATGCCATTCAGTGTAACATAAACAAGCCCCTTAACCTCACAACTAAAGAGCTGGAGCAATGAAGTGAGACAAGGAGAAAATGTTGATCCTCTCCACAAAATCAGACCACTGGTCACTCATCTCACCTCAAAGCTGCAGACAATCCCAATGGGTGAGAAGTTGGCTGTAGATGAGCAGATGGTCCCTTTCAAGGGAAGAAACAGACTCAAGCAATACCTGCCAGCAAAACCAAAAAAATGGGGCTACAAGATACTTGTCTTGGCTGGCTCTGATGGTGTCCCGCACAATTTTGAGATCTATACAGGGAGAGTTGTGCAACCCCCTGAGCTGCCAGATGTAGGAGCAAGTGGCAACGTTGTCCTCCGCCTGGCCCAGCCAATACCTAAACACCAGAAACATAAGCTTTTCTTTGACAACTGGTTCACGAGTGTTCCTCTCATTCTTACACTTGCTCAGCAGGGAATTCACTGTGCTGGCACTGTCCGTGTCAACAGACTACCAGGTGTGAGCATGATGTGTGATGCTGAGTTGAAGAGAACTGGACGTGGATCTTTTGACCAGAAGACGGCCATGGTTGGAGATACCACCTTGCATGCTGTGAAGTGGTATGATAACCGTTCAGTCAGTCTTCTCAGTGATTACATTGGAGCACACCCGGTCACTGATGTTGATAGGTGGGATGGAAAGCAAAAAAAAGTCATCAGAGTTCCCTGTCCTGCTGTGGTGAGAGAGTACAACAAGAATATGGGTGGAGTGGATCTGTTGGACTCTCTCATTGCACTGTACCGCACCAAAATCAGGTCGAAGAAGTGGTACCACCGACTGATGTTCCACTTTATTGACATGACCACCGTGACTGCCTGGCTGCTCTACAAGAGAGACTGCAGCAGCACTGGGATGAGTAAAGAGGAACAGATCAGGCTTTATACGTTCAAGTCATATATTGGAGAAAGCTTATGCAAAAGTGGCAAGAATCTGGAGCATAAGAGAGGTCGTCCCAGTTCCACAATTGCTGGGGAGTACAAAGAAAAGAGGAAAAGAGGACCTGCTACACCTATTCCAGTCCCTGATGTGCGTCTGGATGCCACAGCCCACTGGATGGTCATGGATGAAAAGAAAGGGAGATGCAAGGTACCAGGATGCAAAGGTACACCAAAAGCCAAGTGCCAAAAATGTGACGTCCACCTCTGTTTCACATCCACCAGCAACTGCTTCCTGAGGTTCCATACAGAATAATACAGACTGTGTTTTGTCAAAAATCAGTACCCCAAAGGAACACACATTCATAAACATAAACACACACTGCAGCTAATCTGTAATGTACTCATTGATAAACCACGTGTGACTGTTTGTTGAAAGAAAACTTTGAAATTGCTGTTGTTGTTGAAAAAAAACTTCTTGTTATGTATTTAATGCTTGTTTGTTCCTCATTCCACTCATTAAATAATATAGAAAACCTTGGCGTTTTAGTACCTTCATAGCATCTTGTTGCTCTGAGGCAACAAACCAAAATCTGGTGGGGGGGCTGGGGGAGGACACATTTTCTGATTGATATATTACAAGGACCCCCCCAATATCCCAAAACTGGGGTAAAATATTTTTTTCCTCATAAAATAAAAATTCATGCCATAGAGGGTTAGGCTCATCTGTCAAACTGCTTGTTAACGCAGATTTCTTATCAGCCAATCACATGGCAGCAACTCATTGCATTTAGGCATGTAGAGATGGTCCAGAGGATCTGACTCAGTTCAAACTGAGCATCTGAATGGGGAAGAAATGTGATTTATGGGACTTTCAATGTGATGTGGTTCTTGGTGCTACACAGGCTGGTCTGAGTATGTCAGAAACTTTTTATCTACTGGGATTTTCGCCCACAATCATCTCCAGGGTTTACAGATAATGGTCAAAAATGAGACAATATCCAGTGAGAGGCAGCTTTGTGGGTGGAAATGCCTTGTAGATGACAAAGGTCAGATGAGAATGGCCAGACTGGTTCCAGCTGATTAAAAAAAACAACAGTAACTATGGGCACCATGCATCCCTGGAACTGGGCTGCATGGTGCCCTAGGTAAACGTGATTTTTGCGACAAATTTGTGTTACCACATGTGTGTATTTGACACACACACAAATACCATGGCCCTATAAAAAAAGAAGTATCGCAGCTGCCTGGTATATGTTGAAATACGTATTTATTTATTTTAATTTTCAAGTGTTAAATAAAAACCACCCCAAATTTTTTTTTTATAAATAATTACACTTCCCCCCAACCGGGGCACGAACCCTGAACCTCTGCAGACACCGCGCGCCCCTCCTCCTCCACCACGCTTTGACAGGGGCTGCGTCAGGCAAGGCAGAGCACAGCACCAGGCAAAATTGATTATGTCAAACTTTTGAGTTACTTGATTTATGGTTTTCATTATTATATTTTTTTTAACATTTTACTCAAAATGACTGATGTGTCAAACTGTAAAAAAAAAAATCAATGCAATTTGGTGACCCCTCTAGTAGATCGCGCCTTAGGCGGCTGCCTAGCTCGCCTATGCCCAGGGCCGGCTCTGGTTACAGTGAACAGACCAGGTGACATTCCTGTCGGCTAAGGACAGGAAATTAAGGCTACCGTTGGTAGGGTCAGAATTTGGCGTCAACATGAAAGGATGGATCCACCCGACCTTGTATCAATGGTTCAGGCTGGTGGTGGTGTCTTCGTGTTTTCTTGGAACACATTGGGACCCTTAGTACCAATTGAACATGGCTACAACACCACAGTCTTCTTGAGTATTGTTGCTGACTATGTCCATCCCTTCATGACCACAGTCTTCCTCATGGCTACTTCCAGCAGAATGAGATGTCATAAAACTGGAATCATCTCAGGCTGGTTTCTTGAGCATCACAATGAGTTCCCTGGACTCAAATGGCCTCCAAAGTAATCAGATCTCAACCCTATAGATCACCTTTGGGATGTGCTGGAACAGGAGATTGGCATCATGGATATGCAGCCAAAAATCTGCAGCAACTGTGATGCTATCATGATTTTCATTAATGTTTGCCTAAATTTAGTTGATGGTGAGAAATTGCAAATTTTGCACTTTTGTTTACCTATTTCTTTTAAAAAATAATGCTTTGATTAAACTGGTAATTGGTAATTGGTTTAAGAGGTGCTACTTCACCTACTACTATTTATTTACAAAGTAATGATTGTTTTCTAATTAAGTCATCATTTTTAAGCAACTTTTACTTAGTTACAAGTTAGCTTCACTCCTGAGAGTAATTGGAATGACAGTCTCAGTGGATACGAGGAAATAAAAGAGCCTGCAACTCTCCAAAGTCAGACTGAACCAAACCATGTGTCTTTCTACCATTACAGATGGAAAAGGAAGGCCTCCACACCCCGTCTCAATAAGAGTAAGGAGGAATCCATGTTGTAATTCAAGTCACGCAGCTGAGTGGCCTTCTGGAAGCACGTTGTTTGCAAATGACAGCTCTCATTATAGACTTTTAGAGCAGCTACCTTAAACCATTATCCAAACACCACGTCCTGACAGAGACCCGCTTTTTATCAACAAAACTGCTCCCAGAGACTCAAATGTCTCGCATTGCACACATTTTAGACACATTAATTCTTGCTGGAGGCTACAGCATCGTTAGAACACTCACTTTAGACCCTCAAGTATTCATGTTGCTGTTGAATTGCATTGTCAAACGATAAAAAAAGGATGTTTTTGACTTTCCTTATTCACTGTGTGTTTTTCTCAGACATATGCTAAGCCTGCGCAGACAGAAACCAATTAACCCTTCGGACGCTTCAGCACGGTTCCCAGTGGGTCGTAACAGGCTGCCATGCTTTTAATGTTGTAATCACTTAGAGCTGGTCTTCTTACCTGGACACAACGAGAGGCAAAATCAGCATCTTCAGCATCCTCATTAGCAGCTCTCCGGGAAACTGGAAGTACTTCACCTCCTACAAACAGCAGGAAAGACAAAACAGGGATTTACATTTTTTCAGCAGCTGATAATCAACAAATGGCATAATTAGGGGCCTCCCCAGGCCCATGTGTTAGCTTTAACAAAAGCTCAACAGCATATTTGCAGAATGGGCTTAATTGTCCCTGAACGAAATCCTTCTTTCATACCTCTCTCCTCTGATGTTAATGTCAACTTCTGCAAGAATTTGTGTGATAATGAGGTAAAAATCCAAACACATCATTTCCATCTTATAAGTGCTGCAGAGCAAGGAAATGGGCTCAGTTTGAGACTTAGTGAATTATGAGGTTTCTGTATTACTGCATGAATTGAATTATCAAATCATTTCAGAAGAATTACTACAAAGCCAACTTTCAAGGTAGTCATACTTGATTGAGTCATTTGTCTATTGATGCTAAAATGTCAAGAGGAGTTGACCAGGATCCAAATGCTGCAATTCATCTTTTCTGGAGACAGACGATCAGTTTTGGAAATGAGATTTAACATGAACTCCCTTTTCAAAGTTCAGCCTCTTTTTGGGAACTTGTTCTTCCATTAACCTTCTGTTTTTGGCCCTTCTACATTCATGCCTTTAGATCAGGATTGAGGTTTTGACCTAGTTATCATTTAATTAACTTACCTCCTTATTATTCTGAGCTTTTCCACCTGACAGAGATTTGATTAATAGTCTCTCTAGTTGGTTAAACTTTAAGAAACGTTTTACTAAAACAGAATATTTAGGTACATTGCCTCTTGACTTTGTCTTTTTAGCCCTTTTTAAAAATTATGTTTTGTTGTTTTGTGTTAAGTTTTTTTTAGATATCTGAAAATAAATCTGGTCTTCAAGGGTCTAGATCAGGGGTGTCCACACTTTTTGCAAAAAGAGCCAGATTTTGTTGGTGAATATGAGGGCCAACCATTCAACCTGCATTCTTTCAACATTTATAATCAATAGAAAGACATTTAAATACATATTGGAAATGCTAATTGGTAGTACTTACATAGTATTTAAGTGATATTTACTTGGTACTTTTTAATGGGACTTACTGGTACTTACATGGTACTTTTTGTACCTACTCTGAATTTACATGGTACTTACTGTGTATTTATGTGCTTTGCTCTTTGCTCACATAATGGTGTCAGAATGCGTCTCCAATTCTCTGGACCACAATGTTACAAGCAGCGCCTCTCACTGTCATCTTTTCTTTAAGTTATTTACAGTCAACATTTTAGAAATAAGTTAGTCAAAGAAGGGTTTTGTTATTTTTGACTTTAGACAATCTCAAGTAAAGACTGTTTTTAGAAAGTGCTTATGACAGGTGGTGGAAACTTGAATGTGGGCCGTATTTGCCCCATGGACCAGGCTCTGGATGAGACCGGTTTAGATTTTTAAGACCAGACTCATATTAATGTAATAAGGGGTAATAAGAAAACTCAAATGACCGAGCATTCTCGTAGTATTTAAACGCATCACTCACGGCCGAATCTCTGAGACGTGAAATAAGTATAACCATAGATTCATGCACAACTGAGATTTTGTGTGTGCGTAAGAGGTGATTTATGTGTATTTTTTCAAAGATTTGCATGTGTAATTAATTTTAAGCTGTTGTAATTGTAGTTTGTGCATGTGCAAATTGTATTTTTTTTATTTCATAATTTTTGTACTGATGCACACCACATATTATATGATTTACAAATCAAGTAGTACACACACAAATTCAAAGTTACACACAAATCCGGAATCACGCATGCATAAATCAGGGTGATACTTATTTCTCTCCATACTGAAGCGGCTGAAAAAAATCCTGATTTCATTTTTGATGAGTATGGATCAGCAAGAGACATTCATTGGCTACGAGGGTGGGAGTGGGGGGGTGAGATGGGGGTTCTCCATATCCTTGGATTTGGCATATTCATGGATGTCTCCGGTCTCTAACCTCTACGAATTAGGGGTTTACTGCATCTATATATATGGAAAAGTATTTACTGGGAAATGAAGTGGAACAGTAAGGCTGCAAATGAACCGAATGTCAAAGGTGCCCTTGACATTTACCTCCTGCTGTTTCACTTTTTTTTTTCTCCACTCAAAACGGGGCAATTTCCACAGTTATGGAGACAGAAAACCTGCCCAACAAAAGCTCAGGCGGTTGCCTTTACAGATGAAACCATGAAGTGCAAAGAATTTGTCACTGCTGAAATGCCTCCAAAAACTCATTGTGATTGCTTCTAAAACTCAGAGACAGCGAGTCAATAACAAACTGAAATTGCTGCCATTAAACTCACATAATGTCAGATTTGCCCCGAACTGAACATTTTTCGTGCACTCTGTACTTTCTGCAACAACACAGACTGATTGATTGTATAATTTAGAAAGCCTACCTTGTATTCTGAGAAAACATTTATATCTTTGTGTCGAAAAGCTTAACCGTTTCCTCTTTCAGTAGGAAATGTCCACTTCTTTTCTTCTCTTTCATGCCGTGAAAACAGGTTTTTTTTTGTATGTGAAAGAGCTGACATTTCATGAAAACTTTGCTCTCTCTGGCTCTTTTGAGTCCCTTCCCCTCCATTAGGTCTGCTGTAGCTGTGATAATCACCCTTTCCTTTCCAGAAAATATGATAGAAAAACTAAAAACAAATATGCTGCTTTTATTAAACAACTAATCATTAGGGTTTTTTTGTTTGTTTGAAATGCTACATCTGTGTAAATTAATCCATTAAATGGATATTTGTATGAAATATGAAACTCAGGGATTTTTATGTCTTATTAATGTTTTCTTAAACTAATCTTACGCAAATGTTCAAGTTGTACCCTGTCAAGACTGTAGAAAAATACTTTTTTGCACTCTTTTCACACCTGCCAGTGGGCTGCCAATCAAAAATAGTGGACAAAACCTTTTCTGAATGGTAAAATATAAAAGCTCAAAGTGGCATCATGGAGTGAACAATTTATTGAGCTGGAGTGGGCAAGGCTGTAATGAGTGAGATACATCTCAGGTTGTACGAAACCTTGCAGTGGCATACAGGATGCTGTCTGCATTCACAAGCACAGTATAGACACATCAAGCTCTTTTGTAAATTACTCACTGTGCAGTTTTGATCAACAGAGCTCAAACCAAGATGAAAAAGGTTCAACGCAGCAGAGAAGTCCATGTTTTCACCCCCAGAATGCCCTGAAGCTGATGATTACAGGGCAGAAAACTGCTGTGACTAGTCTTTAAGCTCTTTCTGCCCCGAGGCGAGGAGTGGAGGAAAAGTTGGGGTGCTTTTCGAACTTCTGAGGCGTGCTGTTTCATTACATGTTTTCAAAGTGCGATTATTGTTCTAAATTGGCAAGTCAGCCCTGATCTGGTGGGTCAAAACAATCACACAGGTGTTCGTCCTGTGGAGAGGTCACTGCCACTGCTTTCTCCTTTGAATGTTAAAAAACCTCCAAACTGCTGGTGTTCTGGGGTCTTTGTATTTCCTTTAAGCATTGGCCTCACAAAGAAACTTCACACGCATACTTTCTGATGCGGAAAAATAAGGAATTGTTGCATCCAGCACTTCATCCTCTCAATTTTCTCAACTTTTTCTGGCTGTTCCCCCTCGGATTGGAGGGCACAGCTGACTGTGAGGCACATCTGGTCTCTGTTCTGCTAACATCATGGAACAGATTGAAGAGAAAAAGCACAAGTTATTTCCTAGAGTTTCTTCAGAGGGACTTCAAATTTCAGCTTTAGGAGGGAATTGTTTTTCTGTCCTTTTGTCTACTTGTTGGATTCTTTTTACTCTTTCACACATCTTTTAGATGTCGGATTGGTTCAGGTAGATTTAGAAAAATAAGCACTTCAGGTTTCGTTCATTGGATTTGTTGCACACATCCCTTACCGAGTGGTTGGAAGAAGGTTCTGGCCTATTTATTCTGTTACAGTGGTGCTAGGATGGACAGCACTGCTGTGTTACACACTTTTGTTTGTTTGAAACTTGTTTCAAAGATCATGTCAAGTGTTCTAAGTGAGTCTTACTCAATTCCGAAATTTAGGAAGACGATCCTCCAGAAATTAAAAATGCGGTGAACACAGTTTACATTTAAATGTAATGACTATTTGTTGTAACATGACTTTTTAAAGTTATAAACCCGATGTTGCTCTGCGCTAACGTAGCTGACTGACGACTTTTGATGACATCATGAAATTTGAAGACTCTTTTCTTCCACAACTCTTCATTTGTCGATCAGTTCAGCTAAAAGTTATGATAGTGGAGGATATCATAGAACAAAAAGTGACGTACCCCTCTACCGTCCTTTTCCTCTTTCTTCTTTTGCTTTTTTTTTTTTTTTTTTACATTTTGCTTTATAGAAATTATTATTGCTTTAAAAAAAAATTATTTTTATTTTGCTTCATTTTTTTGTAATCGTGTTTTAGTTCCTGAAATTTTCATTTGATTTCTAAACTGTACTATTAATAAAATGGTTTTGCACTGATTGATTTGTCAGTGTGATTTGCCCTTCAGGGCCACTTTACTTAAGCCCTAAAGGTGAAAACAAAAAAAAAGAAAAAACTGGAATAAGGGGTTTAGGACATTTTAAAGAGGTTGCTGGAAGGATGTGAAATCCCTCATTTTGTCATGTTGGTGCTCCAGGCACCAGGTTTAAAGTTCAACTGCACAGTCATAGATCCCCTTTTGATTTTTTTATAACCGTTATTATATCATAATACCAATATTCAAATTTGTAACCACTAACCTTTACAGCTGCTTTACTATATTTCTCACTAAGCATTTTGAGGAATGTCAACATCCAGTAAATATAAAACAATGTTGTGAAAAGAAAAATGAACAGATTGGAGGTCACATTTGGATAAATTATAATAAAAAGTGAATTAATACAAGCGTATGTGTTGTTTTAGAAGCTGAGTGTTTCATGCAACAAAAGTAAAAAATGTAAAAAAAATAGTAGCAAATACAGAAGAAAATATATAGGAAAATACTAAATGATTTAATTTTACTCGATATTTAAATAATTTTTTCATCCATATTATTTAAATGAAGTACCACCAAATTTGCACTTTATTCAGTGGCTCTGTGTTTGTCTGGTCTTTGGGACTGGGAGAAGAGATGAGTAGCCGCTGAGACGGCTGCACTTTCAGTGCTGCATGATACAACAAAGAAGAAAGAAGAAAAGGTTAAATAGATTTTTTAAAAAGCGGCACTGCCACGCCACCAAGATGACCTCCAAATTTAAACAGAGCACTTTGCTAAACCGAACAAATCTTTAATATTAACACTCTACTTTTTTCACCCATTGAAACCTCAAATTTAAAAGGCAAAGCTGTTTCTTTTGAACATACTAATCATTTTTATTCTAACTGCAGTCATGCTTGACTTTTCAATGTAGAACTTCAGAGTGCTGGAATTTAAAACTGGGATGTAAAGATAGAAAGTGAATGTTTCTTAAGGTCAATGGTGCTTTTATGAGTGACTTTGAATCCATTTGCATTGGTGAGGAGGAGAAAAGGAAACCAAAACCTTGATGTTTAAAATCTTAAAAGGGTTTCCAAGAACTCAGATGCGTCTGCTGCTAAACTGCTACCATCCGCTTAATGGATTTTCTTGGAAAATGTCTCCCATGCCTCATCTCAACCACAAATCACAGGTAAGAGGCCTATTTACACCAAAACTGACAAAACTGCCTACAGAGGTGGAGACAAAGTCAAGGCAACATTTATCAAAACTACACAAATTTGGTAGAAATGATTATCAATCCTCCACTTTATTGAAAGACAATCACACTTTGATATGTAATAAAGCAAAGAGACATTTGTTTCACTAACAAACATTGACTGTAAAAAGAAAACTGGTTGTGCTTGTGACATCACCCATAAAATTAAAAAAATGTGTTGGTGGTTACATATTTAAACATATTACAATACATCTTAATTGAGCAGTTCCCTATAAAGTGTATTTTCCCCTCACAAAAATGGACTTTAATAATAAACAATTCAAAAAAGTGGTATTTTGACAGTGTTTAATTTTTCCAAAGGAAGTTTCCTTTTTTACATCCACTGAACATGAATAACATATATTATATTGAGAACAATTTAGTTTTGTGTTATTATTTTTGAAGTCCCACTCTCATTATCTTTTGATGTATGTTAAAAGTGTCTTTTTTTCCCAAATTAAAAACCTGTGTTTAACTCTGCATAGCGGCAGAACTTCATCTAAAACTCGCCTCTGAGCTCATTTCCCATCATCCCTTTGTTTACACACGCCCTCACTAGCTTACAGCCCCACACAACTCCAAGCTAATAAAGAAATACTGTATGAAGAAATACCCGGTAATGCAATTTTATTCCTAATTTTCTTAATATATGTCCTCCGTTATGAGTAAAAATGCTTCAAAAAGACATTAAAAATGCTAAAAACACACATTTTGTTCTTCAACTGAGGCACAATGGCATTGCAGGGAGTGATATTCATATCTGAATAGTAGCTTGAAGCTGTTTACAAGTTTTTAGTAGCACATTTAGAAAGGTCTGCTGTTACAAAGTACAAGTACAGCTACAAAGCAGCATCCCTCTGTGTCAGTTTTGTGATTCACGCTGAGAACCAAACTGCTCCAGACTTTTTTACTTTTCTTCAACAAAACATGCTTAGAAGTGACGCTTCAAGTAAAACGCACCTGGAGCTTGTGTCAGAGTGTGTCAGGCAGTCATCACTCCACACAAAAGAGCAATTCAACCAGCATGTTTTACTTTAACGCTTCTCACCTCATGTCTTTATTGGAGAAAATCCCAATGTTGGAGCATTCATGAATTTAAAAGATCTCTTGAAAAATTCTGCTCAGTAAAAAGCTTGATGCTAGAGTTTTATTTAATGCCTCCAGCATGGCTCAGCCTTTGGATTTGTGATTTCTGTGACAAGGCTTTATTTCTGTTACGTTTAGTATATCGTAGATCCACTTATTGAAATTATACATAATGTTCCAACTGTGTTAAGCACACAGTCGAGGTGGACACAAAACATGCAAAAATAGATGCAGCTGGCTGTAAGTGCGAAGCTGCTTCTTAAGATTTGACAGCGGCGAGGAAAAGTCCAATCTTAAGCAGTTAAGTGAGTGAGATGATGACAAAAAAGCTGGATAGAAAAATGGAATAATGGCAAAGTGAAAGGAGGAATCAAAGGAGCTTATGTAGGGTCCGTAGGCAATCTAGAGCACTTAAACACCCAAGTAATTAAGTCATTTGGCTTCTCTGCTTTGATGGATGGCTCATTTTTATCCACTGCACCAATGTGAATCTCAGTAGAGTTGGAAAAAGGTCAACTGAACTGAAGTTTGAGGCTGGTCAAACATACTGGTCCTAGCATAATTTTGTTCAAAGTTGTTGCTAATTAAAATATACTTTGCACATATATGTGAGTGTGTATAAGTACTTTTTTTTAATGTAAGTTCTCATGTTAATAGTGGTGTCTTAGAGGTCCAGTTCATCTTTTTGAGATACTCTCAAGAGATGAAATTCTTTCTGCAATGTGCAGAAGAACAGAGCAAAAGAAACCGGCTAACAACTTTATTGCAATGCGTGGCTCAATCCTTTTTATCTCATATATACACATCTCCTGTAAAAGAAATCAGTACAAAAAAATATATAAAAATTAGGCTATTTGACATTGCCTAGGGCACGACACAGTTTAGACTGTGATAGTATTAATTTTTGGGGGAAAAAAATAGTCCTTCATTTTTGCACAGTCATGTTAGATTTTGAGTTTGTTTGATAGGCTGTTAGATAAAACATAAAAAGTGTGTGTGATGCAGAATTGCTTCTGAAAGCATCAGGGATGCTTTGTGTTACAAAAAGTTGAAACACTCTTATTGGCTATTAGGATTTTTGTTTTAAGCAACACAATTTTTGGTTTACCTCTGTGTTCAGTGGGACGTGACCATAAATGAACATCTTTGGATCTATTTTCTGAGCGTTTCCATTGGTCTTTTAATTATGATTATTCTGTTTTTAGAAGATATTAAAAAACCTGTGGACGTAAGGGCGAATCTTTATTCTTCCACTACACCTACAGCGTCTCCCTGCCCCTACATTTAGCCCTCCAAGTGGAGAGTTATGGAAAAATAGTGTCTTCAAATTCGGACGTCACTCTCACGCAATGACCACCGATGAGATATGTTAGCGCTGAGCTACTAGCGCTCAGAAATATATAAATCCATTGATTTTATAACTTTAAAAACGTCATGCTAAACCAAAAACGTATTACTTACATTCAAATGTAAACCTCTTTGCTTCAGAACACACCCACTAGAAGAAAAGCACTTTCCCTCCGTGGCGCAGCACTATACGGAATACCCTCACGGCGGGGGTCTCTGCTTCCCTCTGCCGTGAGGGTTATCCCTTAAAAATACTATTTCAGACAACCCTATCCCTTCAAATGCCCCTACAACTGGAGGGGTAAGGAGAAGCCGTAGGGGTAGAACAGAGGTCTGCAACCTATGGCTCCAGAGCCACATGTGGCTCTTTTATCTCTCTGCTGTATTTCACTCTCCACAGTGTCAATGACTGTGATCAGAACATTTTCTGCAGACTACACAGCCCTTAATGAAGCCAAACAATGTGGAAGACTTGGGATTCATGATTTCAATTTAATACCCAACATCTGTGCGAGGAGATGATGGAGGAATAAAAGCTATTTGTTCTGTTCTGGAGCGGGATAGCTTTTAGGCCAAATGAATGCATGTTGGTGCATGCGGGGTGCATGAAAAAAGTGCGTGTGCATTTAAGTGTGCTGGTCCGTGTGCGTGCACGACTGAGTGTGTGTCGCCGCACAGCTGTCACTATGTCCTGGCATCTGCTGTCTGTTCTGGATATTTGGCAAAGTCATATAGACACACCAAACCCTCGTCCTCCCACATCTGTGCAGACTTTATTAGATGTACGGCACCATGCACACTCCTCTGACACGTACACCTTCATTGAATTTCTGTCTGAATGCGAGGAACATTAATTGCCGTAGATCATTAAATCGCGCTCGTAGCAGCGTTATCTGTCTTAGATTGACTTTGAATGAGTGTCGGCACTGCCGTCATTTTAGTATTCATGTTCTGACTGATAATAACTCCCATTAATTCAATAATAGCAGGTATTTAAGCAACATTCAATCTTTGAATGTATTTGTATTCAGTAGATTATACCAGCTGAGCCAGACACACCCCACAGGTACAGCGCCATCAGAAGCTGAGACTAATCAGAACGTCATATTTAATGATTAATATTAAAGAACTTATACCATCAATTTAAAGTCTAAGCTCCTATTTGAAGCCTAACTTTTTTCACAGCATTTTCCTCCCATTTAGTCAAACAACCCTTTCACATTTTCAACAATTTGTTCCTCATTTTTTACTGAAGTAAGGCTTCTTGGAAGCATAAAAAGAAGAGAGCTGTATATTTCAAATGTTTTACGACTTTTCAGAGAAAATCTGTTGTAGTTCCATTGCTACCCGCTGATTGGCAGAAAGTAGAAAGCACCAGTATAGCGCTAAGCTAGCAGTTCAGTTTTCCTCTTTACAGCTCCATTCATCCACAATCTTCTTTTAGACAACATTAAATTCCTGTTCCACACGATGAACAAAACTAAAGCAATAAAAAGACGAGCTGCTGGATGACCTCCATTGTTGTTGCTTTAGTTGTCGCACTGCAATGATGTAATGACACGTTACCGGTCTACACAATGCATGCGCTGTGAAAATAGAGGTTTAACTGAGTTGAAATTCGCCAGAATTAACTGGTCCGTCCCTTACTACTCCTCCCATAGTGGACTGCTCTGTGGAAATAAGACTTTAATCACTTGTATCTATGTGGGTCAACCCTCTGTACTGGTGCTGTTGTTGGGTCGCCCATGGAAAGACATAGATAGGTGTGAGGCATTTTGATATTTTATTTAACCTCTATTTAACCAGGTAAGCTATTAAAACATGTTCTTATTTACAATATCAACTTGTGTCCTTAAAAGAGGCACAGGTGTGTCTTACAGTTCCCTTGATGCTCGTGCGTCCACCTTAAGGGATCTCATGAGAATGGATCGTACGATTGTCGTCCGTATGGTAAGATGAAATATTTAAGGATAGTGCAAGTTGCACACACTCAAGACATGCAGGTGATACTGTTGTATGGTGGCCTTTAGGCAGCACTCCAGTTGTTAGTAAGGTGCATGCAGTGGGTCTTTACTGGCTGAACGCACAAGGTGTTCATGGGATACAAAAGTGCCAGTAGGATGTCCACACAAACCACTCCCGGTTGTCTCATTTTCACATTTGCAACAGTCAGGCCGCACGTAAGGAGTGCATAATGGGCTCCATGTGTAAGGAGCTCGCACCTTTCACTTGAGCAGCACTAACAGGCCACTAGTGAAGGGTTATAGGGATAGAATAAATAAAAAATCTGCACGATGTGACCCCTGAATTGAAAGGTGAACATCAGCTTTGCATGGCTGGATGCTTCACTTCCTTCTAATAAACTAAATCATTGCTGAACAAATAAACAATGTTCTTTACTCCATACAGTTTGATTTTGTTGTTTGGTCCTCGGAAAGTCCATCTTTACTTATTCACAGCTAAGCAAAACATGCCAGACTTTTCTATTTTTGGAATGATTGCTTCTTTGGGCCACATCAGACTTCTGATTGACTGTTACATTTTCCACAGGAAGCAGATTATTGGAGAGGAGAAACTCTGGAGCAAATCAAACAGGAACCAAACATGTTTTTGTGCTCATAAAATGCCCCTGGATGCAGCAGGGCTGCAATCGTTTCTCCAAGTACACCCAGAGAATATTACATTCTTGAAAGAGAGGAAGATTTGTTTTTTTTTCTCTGTAAAAAGGGAAGCTGGGAAAGAAACTCTGTTAGGATTTTGTTGAGTTATTTCCATAACTGTTCAGATAGCAAGCATCCACACACATCTCACTATCGCCCATTCATCACCAAATTGGAACAACTTTTTAGGCAAGTTAATCCAAGCCAAGACAATGCCACTTTATCTCAATTAGTTTAGTTTTTCCATTTCGTCAAAATAAAATGCTCTAGACGAGATATGAGGAAATAATTCAAAACAGGCAAATCTTTTATGCAAAGATTATGTGTCAATTCAACCCTTTACTCTACAGTTTTTCATATCTCACATAGCCTTACATTTCTCATTTAATGGGCAGGGATTTTCTAGTCTGACTCCTCTCTACCACTAATTACCATTCATACTATACACGTTTTGGTTTGACGCAATTTTTTGTAGAATTAAATAAATCCTAAAGTCCTAAAGTCAGTGTTTGTCAGATCAAAGGTTGGAATGGCAAAAAAAAGCAGAACTTCCTTCTGGGTCACATAAAGATCATTCATTCCTGTCTTTCCTTGGAAATCGTTGACGGAGCTCTTTGATCTCTAAATTAATTTAATGTACTTTCTTCATTGTAGTGGATGACACACGAAGACATAAAAGGAGCTCAAGATTTAAGATCTTTGGATTACTGTGACATGGGGCGAGAATCCCTACGTCAAGAAAAGAATCCCATTGCGTTTCCAACTTTTTTTCCCGCTGTCCACTAAAACTCTCATGTGCTAATTTTCTCCTCCTTCCTAAGTTCTGATTCTTCTGTGAGCAGAAGAATCCACCAGAAAAGGCATTAAGGCACAGACACTATTTATTTAACCATGTTTTTCCCCTGACCAAATGTTGTGGTCTGCAACTTTAAGGGAGGAATCAGAGTAAGGTTGGCAGACCAAAAACTTAATTTTGTCAAAATAAGGTTCTTAAAAATATATTTACTTTAAAAATAAAGGGCCTATATCATGCAAAATCAACTTTTTGAGCTTTTAAGCGTATTATAATGTTAATTTCTCACTATAAACAACCCCAAAGTGCTATTTTGATCCGTTCATGCATTCCTCTGAAAACCTGCACTCTAAGGACCAGTTTCTCCCAACCTACATAAATGACTGGGTTCTCATGAGCTGATGGCTCATTTCAGGAAGAGTCTGAGCTTACAGAGGACACGGCTAACAAAAAGCACCAAAATTGTCCACGAAGCTACCGTGATCAGCCGCTAGCTTCCCTGCTCAGCTAGCTGTCCACAGTCACTGCTTAACTAGCAGTCCTCAGACGCCGCTCAACTGGTGGTGCTCAGCCACTAGCTTCGGCGCTCAGCAGTGCTCAGGTACTAGCTTCACTGCTAAGCTACCTCAGCTGCTGGGCCCAGTAATAGCTACAACCAGTGTAGTGATGGTTGGGGGTACAAAGGCAGATAGATGGTATGCACATACAACTTTGCAAAAAGTCAAGAAAATAACTCATATTTCATAATTTGTTATTTATTGTGCCAAAGGTGATATATGAATATATACATGGATATCGTTTACTCTGAAAGACTTAAGAAAAGCACGGTAAAGGATCTTAAATATGGTTATTTTTTTCCTTTTGTGTGTTTTCCTAAATTATAATCTTGTCCATAAATTTTGTTCCCAAATGACAAAAGCATACCAAATCTTCTGTAAAATAGCTATTTTCGTCATCCCTGCCCTGAGATATAAAAACAAAATGTAGTTAACAGCGTGACATACTCTGTAAAAAGGCTGGTTGACATTTGGATTGGAGTCTGCTCTCAGCGGTCTCTGAAGTATTTATTTAATTGTGGCTCTGTATTCTGCAGGTATGCACCCACAGATGCTCCACAAAGGACAAATGTTAATCATAAAATAAATTGGCAGTTCAGAATAATAAATTTAGCAACTTCCTCCTGAGGCTTTGGTGACCTTAAGAAACTATGTGGTTGTGAAAATCTTTGATGTGTTTTTTTTTTTTTTCCAGGGGATTAACAAATGTGTGCTGTTCTCAAGCATGGCCTTATTTGAGTGTAGTATGCACCCAGCCACATTCCATTTTATGTCAAAAGTAAAGTATTTCTGTCTTTTAAACTCTTTAAACCAATTTTGTTGTTTTTTGGATGCTCTGACGTACTCATCAGTTCCTTGTCTGCTCTGAGGTTAAAGCCTCCACTAATTAGGTCAGTGAGGCAGGACTTAAATGAAGCTAAGCCTGATAACAGTTTACAGTGTTTTAGGTCTCTGTTTTTTGGAGAAAAAAAAAAGCATCTTGACTTCATCTCTGTAATTTCCCTTTAAGTTTTGACCTCAATCTAACATCTTGGATGGTGCGCACAAACTCAACAAAAGCTAAAAAGACTGCAGTGCATGAACTCATTTACCGTCAAACAGTCTTGAGCCTTTTATCCATGAGTCAGTTTCATCACAAAGTGTAATCTTTAGAGCTTAAATGTACTTTGACACCTTTTCCTTTGATTTCCCCATCAGCTTTGTTGAAGCTGAATAACATAAGATTCTTTGTAGGAAGCTGACAACTAATTTCCACATAAGCCTTCTCTTTCTATGGACTCGCTGGAGCGTTTGCAATTAAAACGACACACGGTCTCACAGTCAATTAAAAAACAAACTTTCCAAATATATATATATATATATATATATATATATATATATATATATATATATATATATATATATATATTCTTTCCTTTAGGGACTGCTTTTAATTCTATGAGGCCTGCAGATTTGATTTGAGATTGAGTTTCAATAGAGTAATCTGAATCCCAGTGATTGTTGTGTGAATGAAGCTTCTTCTGAGGATTAGTTGATTGTGCGTGTTTAATATAGCAGTGGATCTGTAGCATAAATGAAGCGCAATGGCAATCGGTGCAGCCTGCAGCTGCTCCTATCTAAGAAAAAAAAAGTCAATATGTTGCTAAGACATCTACACACTTCGTTAATTAGATGAGTACAGATTGTGCATGTTTTAAGACTCATTTTTTCACGTATTTTGTAATTTATCTGCTCCACTTTTGGGGATAAAACCAGTTTTTAAGGTAGTTGAATCCTGGATGTGGAGAATCGATTTAAGGCCATAACAACCTTCAAAGTGTGTAGTTTGTGCGCGTTTTCTGGGAATGTTGGTGTGCAGCACCAAGGAGGTAATTTAAAGCAGAGAACAGAGATTTCTCCTTAACATAAGCTGTGGTGTCTGAATCCATCCCAGCATTTAGGGAGACGAGGATCACACTGAGAGGATGAGGGGGTAACAGGGCAGGCAGATGGTTGGGGAAAATGAATAATTTTGCAAAGGGAAGCTGGCGAAGCGGGGGGTGGGCTGTGGGAGCACCTATCATCTGAACCAACCTGCTCGGAGAGCTGTTTGCCTCTGAGGAAGAATCCCAGCAGGCAGCCGATGACCACAGCCAGCACAGAGAGGATGAGCAGTCCGTTCTGCTTGCAGACGTTCTTCACGCGGCCCCACACTTCTTCCAGAGCCACCGCCATCCTCCTTCACCCCCCTTTTTGTCTTGGTCCTGACTGCAACTTTTAGAGAAAACCACCAGAGCTGGCCCCCTCCCCGCTCTTTTCACCTCTTATTTAGCCATGTAGAACCAGCACCACAGCTGCCGCCAAACTGCAGCAGGATTCAGACTATGGGAGCTTCGGTGGGACGGTGCCTGGTTATGGAAGTGGTCACTTGTTAAAGAAGGAAAAAAAAAACACAAAAAGAAAATGACAACAAAAAAAATAAGAATTGTAACTGATAAATTGTGGAAAAATAGAGGCACAAGTCTAGATCTTTTTCAAAATGTCAGCTTTTTTCTTTGAAGCTTTTCCTCTCTTGTTCCACATCAAACCAAAAGCATCTCGTCTGTGTCTCTGCTGGTCCGAGTCTTCCTCCTCGTTCAACCACTCCGCCCTCTGCCCTCCCCAACGGAGGCACTTCTGCCCGCCGCCCACAGGGGGCTCTGCGACAGCTGGTGGTATTGTCGTCAGGGTTAATACTGCGATCCTATTAGGCTGCGCTGCACAACTCAGATCTGAGGCAGGATTAGAGAGCTCTCTGAACAATTGGACAGCAGATTGTTCAACAGCGCCAGAGAAAGGAGAGCAACGGAAAAAAGGGGGAGAGCAAAAATCATTTAAAACTCCAGATGGGAGGTGAATGATTGTGCAAAACAAAAACACAGTTCAATAATCATGAGCTGAGTCTTTGTTTTGAGAAGAAATTCCCAAAGATCTGTATTTACGACCACAGGGATTGAGCCTATTTGTCTTTCTGTAAAGAAAAAAAACAGGATAAACAAACATTTTCTACACTCCTGTGATGATTTGGGATGTCTAATCAATATAACGGGCCAGCTTTGGAACCACAGGAGGAACATAAGAAAAACTGAAACAATATAATGGGGAAAAAGACAGTAACAGATTATACACAACAATTGCTGTGTGTGTATGTCTTATGGCACAGGTGCACTGAAGCGACACAGAGTGAAGTTAAAAATTACAAGGCTGTGCAACAATATCTCTCTAATAACAGCTACACTTCACTGAACAATGGTGATTGTTTTTATGCTTTCTTTGCCACTCAGGTGTTTTCATAAAGTCTGAGACTAACTTTGTTTTGCAGAAGTTGAGATAGTTGACTGTAGATGAGAACTGGACTGAGTGACTCCTCCCCCTCGGATTCCCAATAGGAAGTACCCACAAGAAGCCAAAATCCCATAAATAATAATAAACAGCTATTACTCAGTCACATATTTGTCAGAATGATCATTCTTGCTCTGATACCTCTTTTAACACGATTTTACAAATTTTTTTTCATTACATTTTTTTTCTATAGTGAAAGTTTTACAAGTGATTGACAGGCCTATCGGACGTCTCATTAAAAGTATGTGGTTTCACGTAAAATGTTCAGAACATTTTGTTGACAGATTCTTCTGAGCCCATTTTTAAGTGGAAGAGGTGTGAACCAGGGACATGCACAGGATTTTTGAGGGGTAGGGGTAACATAAAAGCGTTTTTTTTTTCTTTCATGTTTTAATTAATGCAGAAATTAATGACAATTTAAATATATATATACATATATTAAGAAATAACTACTCAGCTATATGACCTGTGTTGGTAAATGTGATATAAGTCTAGTTTTTTCTGTAAACAATTTATTGTCTTAGACTTGAAAAACATCCAAAGCATTAAAACACTGGAGGCTCTTTATTTTGGGATTGTGATGCAGCAGAATCATATTTTAAACACAGATCCAACAACTTTGATCCCCAGAAGGCTGAAATGATTTATAATAAAAGTCATTATCACACTGTTGCTGTGAGGATTTTAGTTTGGAGTTTCAGTGGAGTTTTAGTCAGATTGTGTCTCTGTCAGTCACTTTAGGTTCATCTTGATTATCTACAGCTGTTTTCATTTCTATTGATTGTCTTCAGTGTATAAAAGCGTCTGGTTTTCAGTTTGACATTGTCAGGTCATTTGCTTTTCCTCTCTTTATTTCTCCATGAGTTTTTGCTCTATTTTAGTTTATTTATTAAATGTTTAAGTTTTTACTACTGAGCCCAGTTTTCTGCACTTTGGGGTTTAAACACATTTTCCTGGTTTTGACAGTTAAACACAAAGTGACTCTTGTTCTATATTCACAGCTGGCTAAACTCTCTTTTGCATCCTGCCCTCTAAACACTTGATTTTGCTTGGATTACAAAGATTTGAATACAATAATTAGAGAAACTGAATGAAAAAGAAGTTTGATTTAAAGAAGTCAATTTCAATCCAATAATTGACATTAAGTAGCTTAATTTAGTTTTAGACCTGTAATGAGGAAGGTATGAACTTGCCATAAATATGGTTCTTTTATTTTGAAAATCACCCCTGTATTTTATTTTGTACCTAGCACCCAACTTCCTGTCCCTGCACAACCTGTGTTCTGACTTGATGCTCCGCACTCAGTTGTCTGGTTAATGTAGAAACGGAATCCTGACTAATCTAAGACTTTTTTCTGAAAAATAACCTCATTTAAAGCTTGCCGAATCAGCGAACGGTGATTAGTTAGACCAGAACTCACAGGGTGAGATTGGCTAGGAAGGATGAGCAGCTTCTGCTCCGCTTCTATATGTAGATTGATTGTGATTGTTTCTACAATCCAGATGACCCCACTTTTAATGTAAACAAGCTAAGGAGAGCGGAAGGGTTACAATGAACTCCGTCTTGACAGCTGTTCTGTCATCGGGAAGCCCCGCCCTTTTCGCCGCCCATCTGGTCCTACTGGCCCCTTTTTACAGGATTTTAGTGACTTCCTGACTTCAGTTATAAAACTGGAAAAGGTTTTAATACTTGGGAATATTAACTTCCATGTAATGGACAGCTCATCATTTTTCTGCAATGGGATTCTTATCTTTAACTGAAACTTTTAATTTTGAGCAGCATGTTTTTGACTCCACCCATCAGAAGGGCCACACTCTGGACTTGTTTTTTTCTCTCGGACTGAGCATTGCTAAATTATGTGTGGAGGATGTGGATATGAGTGATCATAGTGGTGTCTTCTTTGAGTTAAAGGTCCCTTCTGAGCCCTTCTCTCCAACCGTCATGTCTCAAAGGCGCATTTTCACTGCCAACACTGCCGAACTCTTCTCAGCGCTGTTGACCCCCACTTATTTGAAGAATGTTTTGATATGAACACTCTGGTTGATTGTTTTAGTGATTACTGTGTCACAATTCTGGACCAAGTGGCTCCTGCCAAATTCAACTTATCACAGAAAAAAGTGGATCCCTGGATTAATGAAACTATTCCAAATTTGAAGAGACAGCATCGTCAAACTGAGCGTCTGTTGAAATCCACCAATCTCATGGTCCACAGGCTACACCTTAGGGATCTCGTGTCCTCACTCACTGGTGATGGTGAAAGAAGTCAGATCTGACTACTTCCGTCAGCTGATATTCCTGAATAAGAAGAGCCCTAAAGTTTAGTTTGACACTATAAATTCTATTGTTTGTCTTGCAGCTCCAGTAACCCATGTGTCCTGCAAAGCTTACAGCAATGAATTTCTTGAGTTTTTTGCAAACAAGACACGGAGTATCAAAGCCCAACTCCCACCTCTTTGTTTTGATGACTGTCACTTTAGAGCACATATTAGTTTTGTTGACTAAGATAAAACCCTCTTCTTGTCCATCTGATGTGATTACTTCTAAGTTGTTCTCAAAGGTGTTTGATGTTATTGGCCAAAGTGTCACTGAAATGATCAACCTTTCACTCTCTACTAATGTGATTCCAAATCCATTTAAACATGCCACTGTGGAGCCTAGATTGAAAAAGTCTAATTTAGACCCATCAGATGTCCAAACTATGGACCTATCTTAAAGCTTTAATTTCTTTCAAAAACTCTTGAGAAAGTGGTCTCTGAACAATTGTCAGAGTTCCTTGACAAAAGGAATATCTGTTATACTTTTCAGTCAGGTTTTCGGAAACATCACTCCATAGAAACAGCCCTGCTTAAAAAGTCCTGTGACATCTTGATGTCTGCTGATTGTGGCAAACACACTGTTCTAGTTTTACTAGATCTCTCATCAGCATTTGACACAGTTGATCATCAGATCCTATTGAAGAGGTTGAGGGACCTGATTGGTTTGTCAGAGTCAGTTCTACACTGGTTTTCCTTTGTTTCAGTGTCATGGCTAATCAGATATCAGATGTCTGAGTCAGCAGACTTACTGTACGGTGCTCCTCAGGGCTCTGTTCTGGGTCCTGTCCTGTTGTATACGATCCCCCTCGGATAGATCACCCAGGAGTTCAGTGATGTCTGCTATCACTTTTTGCTGATGACATCCAGCTTTATTGCTCTGTTAAGCCCTCTGAGACACACAAACTGTACTCTCTGATGAACTGCCTGATTCAGATCAAACGATGGCTCGGTAAAAACTCTTTGCAACTAAATTCAGATGAAACGGAAACACTAGTCATTGCCCCTGTGATGCCATACCAGGTATTAAGCAGCATTTGGGTTCTCTTGGCCAGGCAGTCAAACCCATCCTTAGAAACTTGAGAGTTATTTTTGACAAAGACATGTCGCTGGAGCAGCATTCCAAACACGTGGTAAAGAACAGTTTGTTTCCACTGGGAAACATTTCTGAATACAGGAAAATGGTGTCATATAAAGATCTAGAACTTCTTATACATGCGTTTGTGTCTACGCGACTAGACTATTGCAACAGACTGGTTTCCTGTTTGAATAAGAAGGAGCTGTCTTATCTATGGTTAATTCAAAACTCTGCTGCAAGGATCTTGACCCGCACTAAGAGAAGAGCTCACATCTCTCCCATCCTCAAAGCACTTCATTGGCTCCCGGTTGCATACCGGATCCAATTTAAAATTTTAGTGCTGACTTTTCGAGCCCTCCATGGCCAAGCTCTTGTACGTGTCTGTGATTTGATCACTCCTTACAGACCGTCTCGTGCGCTGAGGTCTGTAGATCAGAACCTGTTGATGGTCCCTCGCACACGCTTTCAGACCAGAGGAGACAGATTTTTCCAGGCTTTTGCTCCCAAACTCTGGAATGAGCCAACTTAAACCATTTCTTTTGCTCAGCATTTTAACTGAGTCTGTTTTTAATCGGGGTTTTAATGATTGTTTTATGTGGTACTTGCTCCTGTCTTTTATGTTTCTTAGCTTGTGAGGTTTTGTCTTTTAGGTTTTTAATGTGGAAAGCTTTGTCTTTTATGTTTTTACCTGTCAAAGTATTTGTTTTTATTCTTTCAACTTGTGAAGCACCTTGTGAAGCACCTAGTGACTTTTGTCTATGAAAGGTGCTATATAAATAAAACTTACATACATACTTACTAGGTTTCAGCTGCTTCATTGTAACCTCTCTTCAGTTATCTGAAGAGCAGCAAAAGTTTCTCTCACTGTCTCTCTTTCTGAGTCTGAGTGAAGTCAAAGTATGATAGTAGTCCCCGACCAGCGGGCCATGGACCGATACTGGTCCGTGGACCCCTTGCCACCGGGCCACGGAAGAACTAATAAATTATACCAGTGTTTTTTTTTTTTTTTTTTTAATGAGACGGAAATCTTTTATTTTAAAAATCGACCGAATTCTCTCGATTAGCTTGAGCGCTAAAAGCAATCTGGCGGAGTGTAACACAAGAAAAGTTGCATGTGGAACCTAGAGTTGGGCACCGAAGTTTGGTTCCAAGTAGGAACCGTTAGGATTTCCGCGGTTCTACCGAAACCAAAAGAAGTTGCTTCAAACAATGCCGCATTACAGTGCTTAGTTTCATTGAACGTCTATTGGTCTCTGGACATGTCAATCACTTCTACTCTCTTCAGTACTTTGAAGTTTTAGCCAATTCTCTTGCCTTTCCGGTGATAGTGGGCGGGCTCATATAATAGCGCTGATAGTGCGAGCACACGAGCATGCACAGCCATGTCTAGCTGCATTTCACAGCAGATCAGTTTGGCAGGTCGCTGCATCGCATCAGCCAATCAGGAACTCAGCTTTGGGCACATCACAGATTGTAAAATACTAATCCAATACCAGCGTTTTTGTCATGTCGCAGGTTGGCGGTTCTCGCTGCAGGCTCCCCGGACTACAGCGGAGCTCCCGAGCTCCACACGGCAGGAGCGCGGACAGCCAGCTCAGGTCTCCTTAACTGGGATATTTTACATATTTTTCTGGAGACAATAATAAAAAAAAATAAAATCTGCTTTTTTCCTCCTCTCGGGTTAATGTGGAACAGCCTTCAAACTCAGTCACAGAAACACGGAAACAGTGAAAGCGGCTGTCATGCAGAAACACCCCCGAGTGAGATTAGAACCCTGTAACACCTCAGACAACAAAGGTACCACAAAGACACAGAATTACGCTTTGTTGATTGGTTTGAAAACACAAAATCAGATTAAAATATGATTAGTTTTGTCCTTTAAAAGAGGGAGTGTTACAGCCATGGTGTGTCTTTCACACTTCCTGTTCGTGTGTGTATGAGTGTGTCAGTCAGCATACTTGAGCACACTGAATAAGTGACATCCGTAGACATCTCAGCCGGGAGATGCTAATGCTGCTGATGCTGCATAGACCCGCCTCCCACAACCGACACTCATGATGTCCGCATGGACCAATGACGATGGATTCTTCGTCACATAAAAGAACTGTCAGTCCCTACAAAGGCAGAAACTTTTGCTACAATAGATTTCATGGTTAGCCTGCCCTCTGTGTGACTGTGTGCCGTCTCTTATCCTCTTTGTTGTGAGCCTCTGTCGAGGCACTTGAAAAGAACTGTTGAAGGATTTTTGTGTCGTTTCTTTTTGTTTTTGTGTTGTACCCTGTGCTCTCTGTACCCAAGTTCTGCAAACTGAACAGCAGAGCCTGCACCTTCAGTTATTCCTGTTATTTACTGTGAATTGCCTGTTCACTCTTATGTTTTACACTTGACAGCTCATTCAAAGCTGCACTTTACCTAAGCCTCTCCAGTGCCTAAGCCTGTGGGCTACCTAAGCCTCTCAAAATGCCAAGAGAAAGATATAAAAATGGGGGTGATGTGCTTCCTTCTAAGTGTGTATGGTAAAAGGCAAAGTGAATGAGTTTTACAGTAACTCTAAGTGATTGAGTGTTGATTTACCAATACCTGTGTTCAGAGCTGTAGTACAAATGTGAAAAGATGAAAACATGCCTCACTGACTGAAAACTTTTATTTAAATAAGTTGAACTTTTGTTTTGTCCAAGATGAAGACAAGGATGATAGGTATGTATGTATGTATCCATGTAATGTAATGTATACACAAGACCTGGGCAATAAACAGTTATGCACTACCAGTCATCAGATACCCTGCAGGAATACTAAGATGGCCAATGGAAGAGATACAAACCACGGATGTTAAGACATGAAAGCTTCTCACCATACATGGAGATGAGATTCATCCCAAATCCAGCACCCTGAGACTGTATGCTAGCTGTAAAGAAGGAGGCAGAGGACTAATGAGTGTGGAAGCCACTATCCAGGATGAAACATCCAAGATTGATTGATTTGATTGATTTTATTTTTCCAACATGCCAATAACATTTCAGCAAGGAACATCATTAAAAAATAAATGAAAAGAAAAAGAATCCATTAATACGTCAAGCTCAAGGCCACAACTGACAGTGTGCTCAGTGAATGTCTCAGGCAATGGAGAGCAGAGGATGTGATTATGGAGGACAGAGCCTCATGGGAGGACAAGCCTCTGCATGGGATGTACCACCGGACCATAACTGAAGTGGCTGATATCAAGAAGTCCTACCAATGGCTAGAGGGGACTGGCCTGCAGGACAGCACAGAAGCGCTGATCCTAACAGCACAGAAACAAGCCCTGAGCAACAAAGCAATAGAGGCTCAGATAAACCACACCAGACAAGACCCAAGGTATTGGCTGTGGAAAGAGGCGCCAGAAACAATCCAGCACATAACTGCATTGTCTAAGATGCTGGCTGGGAAAGCATATATGGAGAGCCACAATCAAGTAGCTGGAATAATAGACAGGAAAATGTCAGCAGAATATGGACTGAAACCCCCTAAGTCAAAATGGGAAACGCCTCCGAAAGTGGTAGAGAATGAGAGAGCAAAGATTCTGTGGGTGTGGGACTTCCAGATGCAGACTGACAGGATGGTAATAGCAAACCAACCAGACATTGCAGTGCTGGATAAAGAACAGAGGAAAGCTGTTGTGGTGGATGTGGCAGTACCAAGCGATGGTAACATCAAGAAGAAGGAACATGAGAATCTGGAGAAATACCAGGGGCTCAGAGAGGAACTGGAGAAAACTTGAGGTGAACATGACAGTGGTACCTGTGGTAATTGGAGCACTTGGGCTGTATATCCCAAATTGGAGGAGTAGTTGGCTGGCTAGCAGATCCCTGGAAAGACTTCAGACATCTCAGTCCTGAAAAGTGCAGTACTAGGAGCAACAGAAAAAACAGCCAGGAGACTCTCAGAGGGTATATATAAATAAAGTCCTTCTCCCCCTCCTCGGGTCCTCTACCAGAGGCCTGGGAGCTTGAGAGCCCTGCACAGTGGTCTGTATCTCTTCCTCTGGCTATTTTATTATTCCTGCAGGATATCTGATGACTGGCAGTCCATAACTAATTATTGCACGAGTCTTGTTCTTGCTATTGAGCTGGCTTCTCAGGACTTACCTTACTCGTTGGAGGTATTTGGTTGTTGCGGCTTTACTTGTTGCCTGTTCCAGGTTGCCAATTGCCTGTGGAATTCCAAGGTACTTGTAACTGTCCTCAGTGTCTGCTATTGTTCCTTCTGGAAGTGAGACTCCTTCTCTGTGGACTACCTTTCCTTGTCACCATCCGACTGCATTTCTCAAGCCTGAATGACATCCCAATGTCAGTACTGTAAATCCTGGTGGTGTGAATCAGGGAGTCAATGTCGTGCTCGCTCTTAGCGTATAGATAGATGTCATCCATGTAGAGGAGGTGACTGATGGTGCCTCCATTTTGGAGTTGGTATCCATAGGCAGTCATTGGTTAGTTGGCTGAAGGGGTTCAGACCCATGCAGAACAGCAGTGGGGATGGTGCGTCGCCTTGTTATATGCCAAATTTAATGGACACTTGTGCAAGTGGCTTACTATTGGTTTAAAGGGTGGTTTTCCGCAATTTCATCAAGTTTCCCATGAGACTTGGCTTTCTCCAGGACACAAAATTCTACGTAGACTGTTCTTAACTTCCAGCCATTACTAGCACATGGCTTTGTTCAATCTTTGTTTTTAAGAGTGTATAAGAGCTAGACTGTCCCAAAAGAAAAGTATTTAATTCAATTTTCAATTTTTCAATTCAATTTTATTTATATAGCCCAAAATCACAAAGAGATTTGCCTCATTGGGCTTCAAAATATAAACAATTGTTAAAAACTAAACAGACTACATAAACTGGTTATCCCTGCCCTTAGACCCTCCCTCCCGGTAAGGAAAAACTCCTAAAAAAAACCTGAGTCAGGAAAAAAGAAGAAACCTTAGGGATTCCCACATGAAGGAGAGATCCTATCCCAGGACGGACAGGCGATACCAGAACAGTTAAAGAAAAATTAGCTTCTACAACTACGAATCTAAGAGTTCATTCAGATAAAGCTGAGGGACGAGTGATGATGAAGTCCACAGTCATGATGAAGCAGAAGTGCAGTCCACGACCAGGAGGACAGACGACCCAGCAGGAATCACTCTCACTCAGAGATGCAGGATGGTGTCGGGGGCGTGGTCCACAGCCAAGAGTGGGAGCGCGGGCGATCCACCGGGGATCTGAAATCTCTCCCGCTCCCCAGAGGAGAGTGGGAAAGAAGAACAACATGTGAATGGAACTGCACCAACAGAAGCATGGAGAACTAAATACAATAAATAATAAAGAATAGAAGAGAGGAGAAGTAGATGAAAATAGAGAACAGAACCCCAGAGCTGATCTGAAAAATAACCATGAAAGAAAATCTACATTTATATTTAAACGCATCAATATTAATTTATTAATCTAGCCTCACAAAGACCACAGGAGAGGGAATATTCTCTGATTACTAGCTAGCCTTGCAGAACGCCTGTCCAAAGAGGAATGTTTTAAGGCTAGTTTTACAATTCACCTTTTTCGGAGAAGTGCAATTCTGAAAAAAACAGTACCCCACACATGAACACACAGCAAAATCTTGCTTCAAAAACCATTTAAAAATGTACAATTTTTACTTTTCTGGTTGTGGTAATCTCTTAGTTCTGTTTGTTTTTCCTCATGTTTTCTGTGTGGGTTGGCTGTTGCTTCTCCAGCAGGGCTCCGCCTTCTCTCCAGTGGCTCTCCATGGATTGGCACACAGCTGCCTCCACTCTAGATTCATTTGTTTGAGCTGTGTTTGAGTGTTTCTGCACTCAGCGTTGGAGTGTTGCTTTAGTTTAGTCCTTGGGTCCGTCACTTCTTGCTCCATAGTCATGCTGTTTTGAAATTTTGCTTTGGGGATTTTTTCCCACCTAAAGTGGCACTTTTGGTTAATTCTGGAGCATCCTGGTTTACCGTAACAGGTAATTCTTTCCTATTTTCAGAATCAGGGATCTTGTTTGCAGAAAAGATCCCTGCAGAAAATGTTTGGGGTCTGCTAAATAATCCATATTTTGACGAATTTTTGACCTGAAGACACAAAGTAAACATTTTTTTAAACTTATATAAGGCCACGAGACACATAGAAATCCAGCAGTAAAAAAAAAAAACAAAACCACAGA
The DNA here is from genome assembly GCF_002922805.2 of Oryzias melastigma. Lineage (NCBI taxonomy): Eukaryota > Metazoa > Chordata > Actinopteri > Beloniformes > Adrianichthyidae > Oryzias > Oryzias melastigma. The sequence continues at coordinate 24,292,256 of NC_050528.1, forward strand.
AGCTGCTGTCAGATAGATTTGACTGAAACTATTTCATTGCAGTCCCTTTTAATACCAACACAGTCCTTAATAAAAGATGAAAGAATTTTGTGATGCAGTGACTCCAATGTAGAGTTTTCAGTATTAGTAATTAAAAGGGGGTAATTAAAAACCTTTATAAGTGGAGTTTCAGTGTGGTTCAAGGATTCCTATCTGCATTGAAACATTGAAACCTTCTGCTTATCTAAAATTGGCTGCAATGGCTTGGAGGCTGATTTACAAGCATGAAACCACCATTTACTGTGTTAAAAAAGCCACATTATGTATATGAAAACAAAAGAAATGTTTTGCAAGAGTAAACAGAGGCTGCCAGATACGGCAATTATGGTTATTCTCTGTGATGAATAAGCAATTTAAAAAAAAAAAAAAACAACAAAAAAAAACCCTCGGCCTCACTGATAAATTATTTTGTAATGCTAATTTTTCCCAGGTGGTTGACTATTTATATAATTAAAACCTGCACACAAATTCAAAAAGAGTTTTTGTTGTGTTTCATGGGGAATCGTGGGTCCCACCTTTGAAGAAAAGGCCAATTTAAGACACTCAGCATTGTTAGACCCTTGAAAACAAATGATAAGACAGTGTGACGTCACCAGCTATAGCTTGTGTTTGACAGATTAAAGTCCCAATCTGCTCATCCTTTGAGCTATCTTAAAATCTTTCCCAGTCGTCTTTTGATTATGATTTTGCCATTTTTAACCAAACAAAAATGTGTTGTTTTCTAGGACATTTGCTGAGTAGTAATAGTTCATTACAAATTTGCCTCTGAGTTGTGAATGGGGCTGTTGGTGTGAAACTATCCTGTACTTCCCTTCTTTAACATATTGTATTTCTGCACCATTTAAATATAATTTAATATTTCCAACTTTTTAATTACCAGAAAATATCATAAATTTAGTTTTGTTTTCATTTAGAGATAACTTGTTATAATCAAACCATTTTTAACTAAATTAAATTCTAATTTAACAACATTCAGCAATTCATCAATATTTTTTTCCTAATTTCTGCTTAAAAATGTTTTTTTTTTTTCAAATTTCTTTTTTTATTTGCCCTGATTTATAATTTGAAAGAAAAATCATTAAAAAATATGCAATTTTAAGCTAAATTTCCTCTATATATGTCATCCCTCATCAGAAAATTCCCACAAAACATGTTAAAATCAGCAAAAAGAATTTTTTTTCCGCTTTGATCAAAGTAAGGTGGTTTGTTCAACCGTTGTATGATCACTGAGCAAAAGAGATAGAGTTCTAATCTTTTACTTAGCGGTGTTGTGACCACCATCAACCATTTGCCGGCAGAGTGCAGTGGGCGAAAGGGTGGCAAATTGTTGAGGTAAAAAGGTGGCGTGGAGTGGCTAACTCCGTAGGCGAGGGTCAAAGCGTTAACACATGAAAAAGAGGAGAGAAAGAAACCCAGACACATTTATTCTGTTTATAATTTCCTACCTCCCACTTAACTGCTCCTGCACCTCTAAGGACTTCATGTTCCAGAACCGAAGCATGTCGTGGAAGCACATTTAGTTCCTAAGTGCACTTGCATAAAAAGAAATGAAATGACATTCGAAGCATGCAACCTGGAAATAAGGCTTACAGCAAAGGGGGGAAGGTTTATGGCCCCTCTTATGCCCTTCTTGAGTTTAAATTCATCATAGAAAGAAAAAAAAATGGTGTATGGACTCATCTGGGTGCAGATGAGTCTATGATAAGAAAAAATGAAGGATGAAAAGGATAAATATCACTAAGGCAAACGTTTGTCAGAGGCTGCCTGTAATAAGGCCATTACTGATTTTCATCAGCATCTAGAGACCTTCTCAAAAAGTAAATATGTCTTTCTTTGGTGCATTCATGTATTTTAAACCCACTGTTGTGAGGAGAAAACGGCAATGGCCCCATAGGCAGGTGCAGTTGCTGCATGCCATACCTACCTCTAAGTCAGACTGTGCAATGTTAAAAAAAATAAATAAAAAATAAAAAAAACAACACATGTAAGCCTTGCAGCATTGAGTTACACTCCTTTCAAACATTTTTTTTCTGTTGTAGGATGATGTTAACACATCTATGTTTTGCATCAGCAAACAAAATTGCTTCAGCTGAAAACAGAAAGTGCTAAATTCTTTTTTACTTTTGCAAAACCAATTTAACCATATTGAAAAAAACATGCGAGCATGTGTAAAGGATAATTACAGCAGTAAAAAATGATTAGCAAAAAAGATTTTCTGCCTTTAGAAATATTTCATGCCCACACAGTGTGCGCACACACACACACACACACACACATACACACACACACACACAAAAAGATCTGCAGACACAAACCTAAGAAAATTCATCTCTTTTCATAAACCAATCAGCTGCATTCTCCTGTCAATGTGTCACTTTTTACATCAGGCTGCAAAAAGTCCCATTGATCATATCAAATCGTTTTTTCCTTATTTTTTATGGTCACTTTTTGTCACCAATCATATCAGTCATATCGTTTCCTCAAATTAAAACCAAAAGCAAAAACATCTTGGGGACATCTACACAAACACAGGAAGTGTTCTTTTGGTTGAGTCAAACAGTAATTGTTTGGCTCTAAAAGTTCCTTCTCTAAAGAAAAGTTAGAAATAAAAGCTTCTTTTATAGAGCTATAGAAAAAAAGGCCCAATCATGGTCCGTCTCCAACCGATTTATTATCACCCATTGGCAGAAAATGAGGCTGCGAGAAGCCTATTTTAAATTTGCTTCACAAATTGCTCATTAAGGATTAAACACTTTTAATGCTCCCATCAGTCTGTATTATTTTTTAGAACAAAGCAGAAAAAAAAAATCCAAAGCTGATTAGATCTGAAGGTGAAGAAATGAACATTTTAAAGAAAAAAATCTAGACCTCATGTACTGTAAGATTATGTACGGTTTCAAAATGTCCTGTCATATCAGTGTTACGTAGCCTTGTTAACTTTAAAAAACCAATATAAAAGCTAACTGCTTTTTAAACCGCATTTTCCTTTATAAATAAAAAAATGTAGTTGCACACAGTGGGAATAAACAGACAGAAAATCAGGCCAATAACTGCCAGCAATAATTTAAAAGATGTTTTATAACAGAAAATGGTTATAGAATAATCTGCTCTGCAGAGGGACTCAGATGTCATGCTATTCCGTCTCACCAGAGCGCAGCTGTTCTGCCTCCGGGTAGCTTTTTGAGACCACCTATGGAGCTGCATCGGAGACAAAACCAAATATTACAACAGAGAGTGTAAAGAATCTGTCATGGAGGCTGAAGTCACCAGGGAGCATCCTGAAGTTGGAGTCTGTACTTCTTTTCTTTGAGCTGAAGTGATTCAGACTTTGACAAAAATGTCACCTTGGTGAAGAGTTCTGCACAGTTTCCAAAAAAACCCAAAAAACTTTTTCTCCTTTTGCAGAGTTGGTATATGAAAATCAATCATGAGTCTTCATTGAAAAAATAAATAAATGTAAAAGCGGGCAGTAAAGTCTATAACAGAGTAGAGCTTCCCCTTCAGCAACTGAGGCTGGTCTATATCAAAGGCACTTGTGAAATGAAAAAAACATCACCCTCACATAGCCGCCAGCCCCATCCAGAAAGGAGAATGCCCTATGGACCCTATATAGGACTGCATCCTCCACTCCCATAATGCCCTGATAGGCAAACTGAAGGGGGTCCAGCACCCCCTCCACCTCAGGTGGAGGGGATCATTAATACAGATGTGAGGGCAACTGGTCTATGGTCCTTCATCTCTGCAGGCCTTCACCCCCCAGGCACTGGGACAAGGCATGAGGTCTTCACAGGCCAGGGACACATCCCGTTTGAAGACTCTTGTTAAAAGTCATTCATAGGCTAAATGTATGACTTTTGTCTGTGAATTTACGTCATACAGTTGTAAATGTACAACTTTAAATGTAAAAAATGTAAGATTTACAAGAAGAGAAACATTTATGAGAAAGTATTCATATATTAAAGAGAAATCTCATGGAATTTATACATTTCCTCTTAAGATCTTTATTCATTTTATCTTAAGATCTTTTAAGATAGTGACTTTAAGTTTCATAACTTAATATGGACAAGATGTTCTAATGAGGTCAAAATGCTTTACATCATGATAGAATTCCCTGGCAAGAAACAAACAAATTTTGTGTACTAAATGTCATGGATGAAAACTAAGGAGGAAATGTAAAAATTCCATTACGTTGCCCATTGTGTACGTACTGTAACACATCTAAAATCTGTAGGACTAGGTTGATAAAATCAATTAATCGATTTGAGTTGATCTAAGCCTAATAGATCAATAATTAATCCCCCCAAATAGATATCGACCTAGTGCATCAAGCACTGTTAGCTTGCATACTTCCCATAGGACGGCTAATGCTAACACTCGGTCAATCTATGAAATAAGCATCTTTATAAATTCACAGGCACAAATTTCTAAAATCTTTTAGGGAAACATTTTTAAAGTAACCATTTGTGGTCTGAACCATTGTTTTTTGCTCATTCTTCGCTTATTCTTCTTGAAAAAAGTCTACTGCCATAGCGCAATCGCCACAAGGTGGCCAAACTAAAACTTCCTCCTGAAGAAGCAGAAGAATGTTTACAATGTTAACGATCTAAACATTTTTGTTAGAGCTTCTCCTTTTCCGGTAAAAATTGATGACAAAACGGTATCGGTTCCGTTACCGCATCCCTAGTTGTCAATGACAGAGGTCAAAGGTCTCCTGTAGGTCTTCAGCAGGTTCACTCCTATTTAGTTCCATTCTTCCATGCAGATCCTTTAAAGAGCTGTGATGCCTTGAGGCTGTTGCTGGGCAACACGGACTTTAAACCCCCTTCTGAGATTCTCCAATGGATTGAGGTCCAGAAAGGTGCTAGGTTGAAAAACATTTGACATATTCTACTCCTTAGTTTCTCAGCCATTGTGTTTGGGATCATTGAAAATCCAACCAAGTTTTTGCCCAAAGTCTCACCACACATGGCTCCATCCATGCTTATGCTTTCCTTGATTCAGATCACTTGTCATGACCCAATAACCAATTGGTATTCATATCAGCATTCTTCCTCCTCTGAGCACAGGAAGTGGTGTTCATACCATGCACTGATGCCCACATGACATCCTCCCAATCCTCCTCTGGATTACCCAGTTGGTCTCCGGCAAACTTATACAGGTATGGACATGCGCTGCAGGATTTTAATCTATGATGACATAATGTGTTACTATAGTAACCATTGCTTTCTTTAGGTCATTGACCAGTTCTGGGCTATTCCCTCCCTGTTCTAAAGATCACTTGGATTGCACAGAGTGGAGGGAGATTGTCAATCATCTTGAATTTATTATATTTTCCAATAATTGCCTTTTATAGATTGGTTTTCTCCAGTCTTATGTGAACAATCACGTCCCTGGTGTCCTTTGACAGCTCTTTGGTCTTATGGTGGAGAGGTTGCAGTCTGACTGTTAAAGGTGTAGGCAGGTGTCTTTTATACAAATAATCCGTGAATTTGTGTTTGTTTGTAGGAGCTAAATACTTCTGCACCATAGTACAAATACATTTTTTAAAATGAATTCTTTTTGTAATTCATTTTTACATTCTGTCTCCTACATTTGAAGTGTATCTAGGGCCAACATTACAAATCTCTCCCATCTTTTTAAGTGGATCGACTTGAAGAATCTGTGAATGATACTTTTTTGACCCCACTGTATTTACTCCCAACAACGGTAGAAACCTACAATACATGTAGAAATAAAGTTAGTAAAGAAATGTTATGCTCAACTGATAAGCCAGTAAAATGACAATCTACCCTAGACATGACCTGTAAACTCTCATTGTGTTATATTCATATACACAGGAGAGCATCGTTAAATAGCTAAAGAAAAAAATAAAACTAACATTTGTTTGGCACAACTGTGGCTCACAATATTACCATAGGAAATCGCAGAAGTCCTGTTTGGAATTAATTTATTTGACTTGTGTTTGAAGTTGCTCAACATGCGTATCACTCAAAACTTTCTTTCCTAAAAATTCTACAGTTAAAAATTGCCCTTCTGACACGAAGCCTCGAATGCAACAACATCAAGTTTGATGGATTTCTGAATAACAATCAGAAAGTTCTTGAGCTGATCCAGAACACTGTTAAGGGATACATTACAAAATGGAATTAGTTTTTTTTTTATGAACTGTCTCCCAGTAAAAATCAGGTTCAATATGTTTTTCCTCAAAAGCTTTAATTGTACCTCTTAATCTAAAATGATTCATTAATCTTTATGTTTTGGAAATAGATAAACTTTGCTTTAAATAGTTAATTAAAAAATAAGTTATTAACTCAATATTTTATATATCATGATTTTTAACTTATTATTAAAATATTTAAATATTTACATTTACTTGCAAGTGATTAGTGATCATCAAACCAGATTTATCAAAATGCTGTAGATTTTGTGCAGTTGAGAAGGAAATCCATGAGCGTTTCAGGCATGGTATAAAAATGGATCAATATCCTGAACGTTGATGTATGAAGTTTCTCTTCATTATCATACGGTAATTAATTCAGCTCGTCTTCATGACATTACATGTTATCTATCCCAGTTGCCTGCATTAAATCTGAATAAAAGAGCTTAATTATGCTGCTCCCTGAATAATTTGGTGGACAAAAGGATCGCTGATTATAGATGACCTTCAATGAAGGGCTTTTGTTTTCTACAATATAACATTTTGTTGTCACTTTTATACTGTAATTTGCATTGTTTTTGTTGAGTGTTTTTGATGTCATGACCCGTTGTTTACCCAGGCACATTTTAATGTCACATAATTATATTCCCCTGATTAAGAATTTAGCAGCTTTTGTGTTTATCTTCATGTTCAGAAATGGACTGATAAACCACATAAATGTTTGAACATACAGCAGAATTGACATTTCTTTATCGATCTGAAATCACTGAGTTACACAAACCCCAGATCAATAAAGTTTATCATAGTAAACTCTTCATAATGTCATATTTGCCTTGCCCTTGTTGCCCTGAATTATGAAGTCACTAAATGAGCAGACCAACTGCTGGAAGAGTTACACTAATTATTTCAACGGCTCATTAAAAACAGCCACACATTTTAATTGAAGCTCAGGTGCAAAAATGTCACACTCCCTTTCTGGACTGTTTAGCGAAAAAAGAACAATTATTTGATTTTCTTTTTTTGGCAGCTTTTCTAACAGGCAGATCCTCTTTAAATCTTAGTTGAAGTCAGGAACTTCTTAGTAAATGTATGATATTACGAAAGATGGGATTTAGTCAGGTCAAAGTTCTTCACCTCAGGTGTTGATTGTTGCCAAATATGAGCTAAAATGAGCCACCAGTGAACTGATGGCCTGTTCAGGCTGGACCGGGCCTCTGCCCTGAGAGAGCTGGGATGGGTTCCAACAACCCCTGTGACTCTGCACAGGAAATAGCAGCAGGAGTTGTTGGTGAGGGGATGGAAAAGATAAATGAAGGCAATAGACAATCACCACTAATTAACAAAATATATGAGAATTGCTATATTCTTGGCATAATACCTTTTAGATTTATAATGATATTTTAAATATCACTATCTAAATCCTTCTCTCCTTGCATGACTTTTTATTCTTTTTCTTATCAACTTTGTATCATTATAGCATGCATCTCCCTGAGGACTATTGGAGTTCCTGGTGTCAAGAAATTCTTGACAGATATCAGTTGTCTGTTTAGCTGCTTTTTCAAAAAACACTAAAGCTATGTTCCCTCTGGCATCGCACCTTCAAGCGACCGAATGAAAAGTCTATGTAAATGCGTGTTTCAGAACTTTTGTGTTCGTGATTCGCTACGTAAGTTTATACAACTGTTTTCTTGCTCTCTACGCATTAAACGTGTTGAAGGTTAAACTCCTTGAAGTTTGACCAATCAGGGATTTGGTAGTGACGAATGGGCAGTGCCGGTCTTTGCTATAGGTAACCTCTAAAATAAATCTCTGCAGAGGATGCAGTTTATTTTTTCCAGAGAGAAACACAAATGTAATTTTTTTAAAGTAATTTTATTTGGGTTTTCCTTTTGTTCTTTGTCCTGTTTATTTGTTCCTTTTATGGGTATTATTTATGTATTTATTTATTTATTCATTCATTCACGTAAATCACTTTGAAGTGTTCTGTAACAGGAAAAGTTTTCTATTAATTAACAAGTAAATACAAACAAATCAAAAAAATTAATACATATAATTAAATACAACCACAAACCACTATAAAATTACATGTTCAACACAACACAAGAATTTTTTCTTTAAAAAAAGACAATTCCTACTACTTTAAAGAAGAAACTTTTTATTCCTGGGTTTGACATAAACCTTTTTAAAATCAGTGTTTTAAGTGTTTAGCATGTACGTAATCGGTAATATAAACAAACTGTATCTCACAAGAGTGTTGTTTTAGGAATGCGGTTGTGTTGCTTTAATCTTGGTATGTATTTATTCTTCGATTATAATATAGCAGTGTGAAATTAGCAACAAAGCCGCACTTATTTAGAACAAAATTACAGCAGCTTTGCATATTCAAAAAGCCATGTTTTGCATGTAAAACGGTGCACCATAAACAAACACAAAGGCTGCATGATAGATGTGAGCAGCATGAGAAAGCCATCCCTCGGCACCTCTCTGATACAAAGCAAAGAATTTCTCTATTTGTGAAATAGTTAATTAAAAGGTTTAATTATCAACAATTTTCCACTGAAATTACGAGATCTACCTACAGTGGCTTTCATGAGCTCCTCCTCAGATGCCAGTCGAGTCAGAAAACTGTAACACCGGCTAATGACTGTTCGATTTGCATAAATGTCAAAAACGTTTGCAGGGCAGCGGTAAAAGCTTTGCCAGACGAACCGAAAGCGAATCACAAAGAAGCAAATGCTTTGTGAGGCTTGGATACCCAATATCATTTTAATAAGGAAAGATGTTGAGAGCGAACACAAAGATTGCTTAATTAAAAACACACTGATTGGAATCGTGCAACAGTCTGTGAAATCAATGTGTCTTTTGAGGGTGAGAAACAATCAGAAGCATATGACACAACACTGTCAAGCCTTGAGCACAAACGTAGAAAAAGTTTGAAAGTCTTCAACACTGATGGCGACACAGACAGATAAAAAGTTTCGGTGCAGGTGGAGGTGGGACGGGGGGAAGATTTGTGCAGAGGAGACAGGAGGATGGTACAACAGATGACTGTAAAAGTGAGAAAAGACGAGGAGAAGATTGCCGATTGGCAAGGTGAAAATGAAATGCGATCCTTTTATCCCAGAGCAATAAGGACAATTATGAAGGATGGGGATTTGACAGGATGTGGAAGCAGATTTGAGGCATAACCCATCAGACACACTGTGTACTTTAGGGAATGACACCTTGCTGGTTTCTATAAAAAATGCATTGCAGCAGCTTAGAGTCTCGGCTGTACTGGAACAGCCTGCAACTGCGAGTCCACTCATATGCAGCTGAAATAACTGTGGACCTCTTGAGATTAGATGAAATTTGGATCTTGAAAAACACACCTATTTCTGAGCATTTGTTAATTTTTCATATTACCATGCAAATTTACAGTTGTGCGTACATCTCAACTTGTACAATGGAGTATTAAGACCACCATAAAAAAGTAATATTAAAGTTGTAAATTATGTACAGTTATGAGAAAAAAACTCCTAAATGAGTTACTTTGAATCTTGTAAATTTCCAAGATTAGAACTACAGGGAAAAAAATGTAATATTATGAGATTAAAGTCAAAGTGAACGCCATTTGCAGCAGCAGACCAACTTCTTGTACAACTTAATTTGGTCTTAATGCATGCATTTATAACCAGCCAAGAAAAAAGATATTCACTTTTGTTTTTGCTTTTAAGTAAATGCTATATTTAAGTAATTTTATAGCTAATTTGGTTTGTGACATATTTGAAACAACAGGCATTAAGGGGTTAAAATGTTACATCGGTTTGATTTATGTTTATAAATGTTTAATGCATTGATGTGTGGTTTGCAGGATCTCTGCAGTGCCTGTTGATGAAGTCATCAATATCCCTGCAGCTGTCCACTTCCAATCCTTTCTTCCTCCCCAAAAGACAGAATGTCCTCCAAGTTTGTGAGATGCTTCCGTCTGAAGAGGCTTAGTTTTTGGCAAATTCTTTTCAATGTTCTTATGGCAATAATTTGAGTTTGACTCACCTAGAGGTTCAGAATTTATTTGTTTTTCAAACCTACCCAGAAATAAAGCTTCATAAGAAGCTTCTTGTCTTTCATCTTTCAGCATGGATCTAATAAACAACTTTTTTTTTTTGTTAATTTCCCTTTTTTTCTCGTAAAATTTATGTGTTTTAGAGTTGTAAATTTAAACTCAAAAATTTACAACTTTAGAACGTAAATTTACGAGGAGAAAAAAAGTCTTAATTTGCCGTATGACTTTAAAACTTTAAAAGCCGCAAATATACAACTTTATTCTCGTAATCTAACAGTTACAACATCTTGTTGTAAATTTTGTAAATTACATTTGTAAAATTTGGTGTTTCTTCTCATTAATTTGTTTTATTTTTTCTCGTAAATATGTCTTGTCTTTTCTTGTAGATGTATGCGTTTTAAAGTTAAACATTTACAACTTCAAAACTAGTGCATTTAGGATAAAAAGTCGTAAATTTAGCCTATGACTTTTAAAGTCCTAAATATACAACTTTATTCTCTTAATTTAACAGTCACAAGTTTTTACTGTAAATGTACAACTTTAAAATCATAATACATTTTTTGTAAACTTTGGTGCTTTTTCTCATTAATTTATTACTTCTTTATTGTAAATTTGACCTTTGTAAATTTTATGTCTTAAAGTTATAAATTTACAACATTTAAAGCAATAAATGTACAACTTTAACACATGTAAATTTGCGAGGAAAAAAGTAATAAATTTAGCCAATGACTTTAAAAGTCATACAAGTACGACTTTTGTCATGAAGTGTTGCGGACCAAACACGACAGACCCAGGAGTAGAGAAAAGTCAGTAATTTATTTTAGGAGACTTGAGCTTGTGGGGAGTAGTACTGCCGCCGGCCAGGAGGAGGTGCTGTTGTCAAGGAAGCCGAGTGGATGACGAGCAGTGGCGGCGGAGAGGAGCAGAGGAAGAGTGCTGAAACTGGACGCTGGAGCGGGAGTTAATCCTGGGCGAGAAAGTTCGTCTGACAGAGGTGCTTTTAGGGCAGAACCTTTTGGAGGCGGCGTGGAATCCGGGAATGCAGAGAGTGGAGAAGACAGCGAATCCCAGCAGAAAGGTGGCTTTGAAGCGGCAGGAACGGAGGAGGAATCCAGACAGGTAGGAGAGAAGCTGGCGTGGAATCCTGGAGCGTGAGGAAAAACACAGGAATCTTTAAACAGGCTGTGGCTTCGAGAAGCAGAGTACTTGGCAGTTAGTCAGGCTGTATAGCTTAACGTTCCGGCAGTGAGTGGAGCCGAGAGGAGGGTATAAATAGAGAGGAGCACAGGTGGAGGTGATCAGTCTGACAAGCTGCGGGGCGTGGCCTAGGGGAGCCATGACAACTTTATTCTCATAATTTAACGTTTACGACTTTTTCTCATAAATTTAAGACTTTAAAGCTATGATTAACATTTTTTTGTAAAAATTGTGTTTTTTCTTGTCAATTTATGACTTCTTTCTGGTAAATTTGTCTTTCCTTTTCTTGTAAATTTGTGTGTTTTAAAGGGATAAATTTACAAGATTTAAAACGTAAATTCATGAGATAAAAATTTCATAAATTCCCCCTATGACTATAACAGTCGTAACTTTACGAATTTATTTTCGTAATCTAACAGTTACGGTTTTTTATCCTCAAATTTACGACTTTAATCTCGTTATTACATTTTTTTGGGGGGTGTTGGTCATTTTTCTGTGATGCACTGTGCACAGCAATCACTGACTGGAAGAATTATTTTCGCATTGTAAACATTTCTATGTGTTTGAGCAAAAATTTGACCATATGCTTGAAAAGTCACCAAAATTTCCCCACACCTAGTGTGAATTTTCAGCATGCGGTGAACAACCCCCCCGTTTTCACCTCAAAGGATTTTATTCTAAGGTTTCACAAGGAAAGGATTCATGCAATTCAGTACATGTGAGACACTAAAGTTGCAAAATAACGAGTTAATTTTGAACAACACTAACGAGTCATCTTTAATGTATTACAGTCAGGAAATAACTTTCATAACTCTGATTGCAACATTAGCTTTGGGAACAAGAGCTCATTCTGAAAAAGGTCTACCAGGTCCTATCTGACATCCCAGCAGGGAAACTGGCCATCATCTCATTTCCACTGCATTGCATCAGATTTTTAGTTATTCTGTCCAACATAATTTACTTTAACACTGACTCAAAAGAAACTGAAGTCGTGAAGCTTGTTAAAATGCCTTTGGGTTCAGTTCACCAAGAACACTTTGGATTAAACCTTTGAGTTTATGGAAGCAGAAAAGAGCTTCATAAATGTAATTCTGCAAATGGTAAAAACCCTCAGAAAGCAGGCCGCTCCTCTGGGAAAGCCGTGGATGCTGCAAGGACAGTAAGCAGTTGTTTAAAGTCCAAAACTTGATCTGTCGCCAAATCATTTATTTTTCTTTTTTTAATACAGTCTCTAAACGATCCAAGAAATGAGAAATACAGTGTCAAAGTCTCCAAATTGGTAACACTCTAGACTAAATGCACTGGAGTAGATTACACAAGAGAGGCAGGAATCACATAACACAAACACTTGATTGGGTTATGTCTATGAAATGCCTAGTGACAAATAAAATCAACTTCATTTATTAGATAAAGACATGCTCTTAAGTATTTGGAGCATCACCAAAAGAAACATATGTTTAACGGAGGAATAAACTCTTCATCCCCTACATCAGACTGGGACCAAAGTTCATCATCAAAAACCCCATAAACTCTGATGTTCTTCAGCCTTGTGTTTGAGACATGTTACAGAAAGTATTTTAAAATTAGTAATCTTTTTCTGGAATTATGATGGATTTTTCTAATAGCTCCCTTTGTCTCGTCTGTCTACCTTTAAGGTTTAGGCTCCGGGTCAGCGGATTAAGCTGCCACGGGTGGATCCCATTATTAGCATACTCCAGTCATTCCCCTAACATGGGTGTGTCTCTTTGCCATCGGTGTTAATCAAAACTTGACCACACAAACTTTGTCAACTGATTTCATCATCCTGTTTTTACAAAAATGGCAGTCCAGAAACTCAGTTTGTGCAAACGCAATTAGAAGGATTGACAGGTTGCCCAGCAGCCTGAAGATACCTCAGTACCCCCTTCACATGCTTCAGGTGCTCCTCTCAGGGGCTGCTAAAAATAACAACATTCAAATATGCAGCAGTCAACCTCTGGCACAGAGTTCAGGTACCTGAAGGTAATACAAATTCATGCTTTGAAACCAACAATGCCTCAATCACTCATGAATAGTTTAGTACCTAGTGAGAGCATGAAATCAGCTTCCTCCCTCAGGCCTAAAATGGATGTAAAACTGGTTCCATGGTCTGTTAGAAGCTCACAAGAAAAAGTCCCTCGGAGAAAAATCACACAAGACATTAAACAATATTCTGGCCCTTTTATTGATCACGAAAAAAGATGCCTTGGTACTTTGGGGCATATTTGTTTCTTACCAGAATATATATGAGTTGACTGGTTTGCTTTTCTCCACTGAGCCACTGCCCCTCCACCAATCTTCACTATTATATTCTCAAAAATGTCCACAGAACCAATAGCTGGTTAAGGGCGCGAGGGAAATTTAGTTGAAGTTGAGTGGCACTAAGAGCGACTTCTGCAAAAATAAATAATGTGCTTTTGCAGGTTAGACGAGTAGCACTATGCTTCCATTAAGCCTTCGTCACATCCTTGTTGCTGTGATGCAGCTGAAGGGTGGTCAACCTCTGATCGGAAGGTTGCAGGTTTGATTCCCACCTTGCCCGTGTGTCGAAGTGTGCCTGGGAAAGACACTGAACCCACATTGCCTCTGGGGGAAGGTTGGCGGTAGTGTTCAGCAGTGGAGCCACCATCAGTGTGTAAATGGGTGAATGCAGCTGTCCTATGCCGCCTGTTCCGGAAACGCTTGTTTCATTTTCATGAAATTCTTTAAGGTGGCCGCTCAAGCCTCAAGACACAACTGCGCTACTTGTAACCTTTGTGTTTTCCTAGGTATGTTGAAAGTAGGAGTGGGGTCATCTGGACCCCATAAGGTAGCACAAGGGTTAAGGTGCAGCCATTCCTCTCTACGACCTTCTACATGTCAAAAAACCTGCTGCACCCGTATGGGTCAACCCCCTGTAGGGATGCACGTGACTAAGGCTTAAGTCTTCAATGTCCAACCCATGGAGTCAGCACAGTTTATCCGACTGCTTCAGTAGCTCCATGTTCAACCCACTGCTGTGAAAAAGATGCCTTCTACTATCTAAGTTTCCAGCAGTCCATCACTATAGTTTTAAACTCTTAAGAAATTAGAAAACAAAAGAACAGTGGAACGCACATACACTGATGTTAGTGTTTTATTTTCAAGAAGTCAATAAAAAATGTTGCCTGAATCATTGTCAGTCATCTGTTACTTTACCATTACTTTGAATCTTGCTGTTCATGTTTAGACGGCTCATTAATAAAAGACTGAAATATGCTTCACAAACTGCGCTCTAGCTCAGTTTGTCTTGTGAACTCTAAATGGGCTGTTCTGTTCAAGATGTATTAGGATCAAAGCAAGTTTCACAAGTTCCACTGAAGTCCCACTTGAGTCAACTTTTGATTTATTATAATGCATTCCCCGTGGTCTTTCAACTATGTTTTTGGCTAAAAATGTTTTTCTAGGACATAGTTTCTGCAGAGCGGCAGGAGTTAAGCAGAAATTTGCCTCTGGATTGTGGGCAGAAGTGTTGGTGCGGAGTAAGGCTTCCCCATTTCCCATCATTCCTTTGTTTACACACTCTCCTGCTCGTTTTTATGAACACACAACTCCAATCTAACATTACAAATGCAACAAAAATGGTGAGCAATATTGTAGCTATCCCTCCATATACTTCTGAGTCAGATCCAAGACGTGGATATATTTGTCTGCAAGTGGATTCATCAGAATGGAGTTGATGGGAGCTTGTAGTCACCGACTGTATCTTCTACCTCATCAACTGAGCATTTTTTAAACTGTATTTTTGTTTTGTTTTCTCTTGATTCATAAGGATTTGAATAAAGAAATACAATCTTATTGTTAATGGTCTTTATATGTGTCCTTCATAATAAGAAAAATGCTACAAGAACATGTTTAAAACACCCACACCACGATTTTTTATAACAGTGGGTTTTTAAGAGTTCACGGGGATCTGAAAGGCGTCTCAACAATACTGCAAAAGGTAGATGCAAAGAAATAATGGAAATCAAATTATTCAAATGTCTAATTATCAAACCGAATATTGGTAGAAAGATCTGACTTGAACCCGATCCAAAGACGTAATCTTTATAGAAGCATTCAAGTCTTTGTAATAAGATGTTTGGTGTCCATGACAACCAATTTACCACTGACCTGCACACAACCGTTATTGAAAGGAAAGAGTTTATTGGGCACAGTTGTTAGGGCAAAATGGAACTATGAAGACAGAAAGACGAGAGTTAGATTACAAAAGAGTTTTTTTTAATGGTATCAGTCTTTCTTTTGTGTAATAAATGTGAGAAAGCAGTTGTGAATTAATTCCATTTATTTCTTGACTCAGAGTTCTTGTCAGACTCACAGCTCTGACTAACCCACACTGATCTGACCCCAGACGTCCACCATCACAGTCAGCCGCAAAAGCTTCAATTCATTAGCATTAATGACCTGCAGGA
>NC_050528.1:24308175-24330431 GCF_002922805.2 Oryzias melastigma
GGCTCCACAGTCATGTTAGCTTAACAAGCTTTTAATTTGTGCGATTTTACAATAATTATAATCCCCCAGGACACATCTGGTGCACTGTGTTTATGTAATCTGTGTCAGGGCTCAGGATGTGTTGCAGCTAAACATGTAAATTCAGATGAAATAACATTTTTGACAATCATTTTCAGTTGTAGAAAATGTGCACGGCTGCATGCCTGCAAAACCTAAAAATCTCAACCTGTGACGTGCAAAAATAACTTTTTTTGAAGACCTCTAGTCCACTTGAGCGACTGCTTGGAAAGAAAAGTAAAATCAGACGATCCTTTTCCAGTTTACAGGAAAATGAGACATCACATGAGCGCTGGTTATATGAGCTATGGGAGACTGGGACTTCACTGGAATTAAAATGTAATATATGATGCACACAAGCTGTGAAGCAGTGATAACAGCAAACTACCCAGAGTATAATCTCTGCATTTTTCCTATTTATATGCAATGATTGACACCAATTATTGAAGCATAGCAAACATCTAATGAGTGATTTGGTTGCATACATTCAGTAACACGGAAATTGATGCATCTGAATGCAAAAGCATTCAACACAACAGTGTCAACAATGGGGAACTAAAGGTGGAAAGATACAGGCTGTGTTTCTTTTCATCATCATTTCTTTATTACATGAGTAAAGCAGTTAAGGCAGCATACCGCAGCATCATGACTCACACATAATTTGCAAAAACCTTTTGCAAACATTTGACCATGATCTCCTGGATGGACCACATTCGTGTGTTTTCATTAGAATGAAATAAAGGTTGCTTTGTTTGAATAGATTTTTATCCACAGAGGCAGTTCAAAGGGCTTTTCAGAAAAGGCTTTTGCAGCAATAAAGTACATGTTACTGTGACAAAAATGTGCGTGTGAAGCAAATTAACAAAGCCCCCTTAAAAAAGTAGGAATGCTTTAAAGGGGCCATACCATGATTTTCTTAAGCCTTTCAGAGTGAACTATATCCATGTGTATGATCATATATTACATTTAGAACACTAAAAAACAAGATTTAGATTTACATATTGCTGAAGTTGGGATTCAGTTAAGTTTTGGTGAAAAGAATTTTAGATTTGGAAATGGTTTATCACAAGCAATAAAAACACTAAAGAACACAAACAGAATCTATATTTGATTTATCTGTGTATATCTATACACATAATTATCTATCTTAGGATAATTAGTCATGAAATGGATTGTAAAATCCATATACTTACACATACATTTGTAAATAATTGAAATGTTACTCTTAATCATAAATAGACACATTACCTCTCATACATACAGAATATTTAATAAGATCATTAAATATTAATTTTGTCATAAGGAGTTTCATTAATTGGTTTAAATGGAGTGTTTTTAACTTTATTTAACTTTTTATTTTCTATTTTCTTTATTAACATCATCAGTATTCAGCTCTTAACTTTTATTTTTAATCACTTTTTATTTCTACTTCATCAACACAGTTTCAGCTAATTAAAAATCAAACAAAAAATATCAAATAGCAAAGATAAAGTCCACAATGCATGAGGTAAGCGGACATACCATTATTTCGAAAATCCTTATAATCTAATCAGATCAAGTATCAAAAATAAGTTCATATTCTTTGTCATTTAATAAATACTGTGTGTTCCAAATTGTTATATAAATTGTATCTGTCAAAAGTGTCAAAATGATACAATTATTTGTTTTTCAATGAAACTCATGGATGATATTTTGTCTCTGAGCTCTTTGGATCACTGATATCAATCTCACACACCTGTGATCATTAGTTGGCCAGGTGAGTTCAATTAAAGGAAAAAGGCCTAAAGAAAGAGTTCCACTTTATTACGCAGACCAACATTTTCAAGCAATATGGAAAAGAAAAAAAAAGTTGAATGCCTTGGACAAGGTATGAGAACCTTGGACATTAAAATAAACTTAAGTGTGATCCTCATACTATTAAGATATTTGTGACTAATTCAGAACACTCACAGGTTGGTGCAGATAAAGGCAGGATGAGAACGGTTTCTGCCAGACAAATACAATGGATTAAGAGAGCAGCTGCTAAAATACCATCACAAAGTAGAAAGAACATACTGTATTTGGAGCCGCTGTTGTCTCTAGAGTCACGTGACCATCAAGGTGTGGGATCCTCCAGAGGCTTGCTGTTCTACGTAAACCTTCTATTAACCCCCTAAGTAACACTTACAAGCACAAATGGCTGCAGTGAGGCAGCATCCTGAAGGTGCAGTACTTTATAATAGACAGTAAAAAGCAAAAGATTGTAATTTTAAGTGTTGTAGTTTGGAGAAATGACCATGTTTCTCCTCAAAGACAGCTCTGGGTAAAAATATGACCTTAATAACTGACTCACAGCAGAACATTTTCAAATCAATGAACTTAATCAAAGAAACAAGACAAAGAAAATAAGAACTAACCTCACAAATCCCAGACACAAGACAAATAAATCATTATTTTGCAAAATATGTGTTCAAAATACATGCTTGCAATTAATAGATAGTGTTCATGTAGTGTACAGCATGTTTTTGTGTGTTCCTTTACCAAAATTGTGTTAGATCACATTTATTAATTGTAGTCTATTTTTTGAATCTAACAATGTGCTTTTGGTTTGTAATACTTTTGTTATTTCTCTATTGCTGCTGCTGAGTGGAAGAACTCTTGGGTGGAAATAATCAGGTTTTACATTTGTTCCCACAGGTGGTTTTGTGCAAAAGTAAAATTTTCTTTGTAGGCTCTTGGCTTTTGTTAGAAAATCCTTCAAATACTTTTTGGTGATTGGTATTCTGGAGTGATGAAAAGGTGAAAGGAGCTGCATTGTGTCTTTGCAGATTTAGTGAAAGTCTATTACAGGATACTGAGAGAGGAGCTGTGGTTTATATGAGGAAGTCTGGAGTAGCTGAGAAATACGTAGGAGGACATCTATAAATAATCAGGGCAGTGGTGAGATGTGCTGCAGCTACAGGGGGGACAATGAGGCACAGCTGCCCCCACAGCAAAAAGCTTTCTTCCACCAATTTTAGTATAGTTATTGATAAATTAAGAAATCATCAATACAAGCTTCTTTAAGCTTTTCAAAAATAACAAAAGTTACATTTTAGATGAAATTTTGAGCCCCTCAAACGATTTGCTCCACCTCTGTATTATGTATGTCAGCCCATCATTTGCCACCTTTACAAAGTACCCCCACTCAAGACATTAAAAAAAAAATATTTGAGTGATTGATTGATTGGTTTATTTCAAGCATAGGCTGAAAAATACAGGACAAAACACACAATTATTTCAAACTTATTACAGAAACAATGAAATGCATTGTTTAGAAAATATAAAACAAACAAAAATAAAACACACTTATGTCACATTTGGTTCATTCATTTTTTGTGATAGTTAACTGAAGTTAGTAGAGTTTGATTGATTGAAAAGAAGTGGGCAGAAGCGGGCTTATATAATCCCACCCCTACTTAATTACTTCATTTCACTGTTTTGCATAATTAGGAAGGGAGTGGAGGTGGGACTGCATCAAGGATCAGCTTTGAGCTTCTTCTTGTTCGCTGCGATGCACAGACTGACAGATGAGTTCATATTGGAATGTTTGCAGATGACAATTTGATGTGTAGTGAGAGTGGGAAGCAGGTGGAGGATTATCTAGAGAGGTGGAGGTTTGCACTGGAAAGGAGAGCAATGAAGGTTAGCTGCAGCAGAACTGAGTATTTGTGTGTAAATGAGAGAAACTAAATTGTAAAGGGAGGTTGAACGGAGTAGTAGTAAAGAAGGTAGAGAACTTTAAATACTTCAACAGTCCAGATCAACAGTGTGGCAAAGAGGCGTGTGCAAGCAGGTTGGAACAAGTGGAGGAGGGTTTCAGATGTGATGAAGAATCAACGGAAAGGTGTAGAAGATTGTGGTGAGAAGCAGTCGTGTTGTTGTTTAGAGACTGAGAAAAAGACAGGAGGCAGAGCTGGAGGTGGCAGAGATGATGTTGATGTTCTCTTTGAGAGTGACAAGGATGGATAGAATCAGGACTGAATTATTCAGAGGAACAGCTCATGCTGGATGTTTTTGAATATAAATACAGGGAAACCAAATTGAGATTTCTCGGACACCTTGTGTGAGTGATTACATCGGTAAGACAATGCTGAGGTTGGAGCTACCAGGAAAGAACCCTAAAAGAAATCAAAGGGGAGGTTCACAGAGGTGAACATTTGGAACATTAAATTAAACAATTCTTGTTAACTTTTTAAATCGATACAAACAAAATATCGCGATATATTGTTTAATTGATATTTCCCTACACCTATACTATTTACCAGTATTTTAAACATCTCAGGAGAGTATGTTCTTGTGCTGCATGAATATTACTCAGTAATTATGTTCTCAAAAACAGAGTCACTGGACATCATCTTCTGGTTAAGAATAACTTTTGTTCTGGTCTCTCAAATGAGTGTGGTAATTACACACATCATCAACCAGAAAAGACTTCTCTTTGTGTCTGGGAGCTCCTTTATGAAGAATCCATTCATCACATATTAACATGAACATTAAAAACAATATTAATGTTTTCAGCTTCAGTGAATTGCTGCATCCCTGCAAAATGTATGCTTTGACATACTGCAGCGTGAGTGGATGTTTCAGGATGAAAGCTACTCCAATGATGATAAACACCGACTATAGAAAATGCATTCATTGTCTTTGACATGCGTCTGCCCATACCACAACTCCACCCCCAACCACTTGATTCATGACTTTGACATCAGCAAGCTGCTCACCCACACAACACTATCTATACAGACTGTCTGCCACCTGGCCTGCTCACTGAATTGCAGGTTGAAATCATGAGGAGAACACTACTTCAAAGTGTCAGACCACATCAAACG
This sequence comes from Oryzias melastigma, assembly GCF_002922805.2. NCBI lineage: Eukaryota > Metazoa > Chordata > Actinopteri > Beloniformes > Adrianichthyidae > Oryzias > Oryzias melastigma. The sequence continues at coordinate 24,313,083 of NC_050528.1, forward strand.
AGTGTGCTCCTGCCAACTTAAGATGGTCATGCTCTCATGCATGCAGATGAAAAGGTTTTTGAGTGTGAAGCAATTCTTTGGTCATGTTAGGTAGATGTTTGCAGTGGCTGCTGGGTAACTGGTCTCAGAAGAAGGCAGAAGAAGGTCTGGACTGGGGCGTCTAGGACTGTAATAATACAGTCTGATCAGTGGTTAGCTATAAGAACTCATTTAAAAGAACAGATTTTTCTAAAACTCACAAGAGTTTCATCTATTTACAATCTGTACCTGATTTAATCGGAAAAAACTAACATTTTTTATTTGAGATAAAAAATATATATAATCAACCGGAACAGAATATAAATTGCTGAGTTCAGATTAGAAATAGAACGTTGTTTTAGAGTTTTAGAAGCCATTTAATCTTTAAATTTGAGTCAGAGCTGAGAAGTATTTCAGTTATGGAGCAAACAAACTCCATAGAGGGGCTGATGGTTTCTGCACCTTTGAGCTGGAAGTAGATGTACCCTCTGGAACCGCATAACGAGGAGCTTTTGAGCTCTTCTGCTTGTTAAAATGAGGCTCCTCCTGAACATGTTGTTTGGCATGACGCAGTGTGACCGCTGTGTGAAACAAGCCATGGATTGGAACCATTCCTGGACAAATATATCTTCACATCATTGCAGAGGAATTTCTGCACAGTATGGAGTTTGTTCTGTAGGTGAAAACTCAGTTCTCGTTTGTCCATTCTTACCTTGGTAACTGCGGTTTCTGTCAGGAATGTGCGTTCTTGGAGACAAGACTGAGAGCTTTTACAGAGCAAAGAATATTTAATTCTTAAAATTATTTGTCCTATTCAAAGTGAGACTGACCTGCTATTTCTCGGTTTGTCTGTCTATAAATTAAAAAAGCCTTTATGCTCAACTCTTTTGTGATTTTCAGCCATTTCTTAAGATTCTAATTACACATATAGAAGTGTTCAAGGTTTTATGCTTTTTATAATGGTTTTGGATTTCTGCACTGAAAGGAAGAATGAAAGTTCACAAAGTGTTATGGTGTTTTCACTTGAAGCTCAGTTGATTAATTTCTCCGTCAAAAACTATTCTTGTTCTACAATGCAACCATTAATTAATAATAATGCAAAATATTTGAAAATAATGTCTGGTACATGTTTGCAATGTTTTATGATTGTTGCTAGGCAGCGACAGTGTTTTCATCACTGAGAGGTGAGTGGCAGAGAGCACCACAGAAGCAGTTTTCTGCTTTTTCTCCAGGCTGACAGAGGAAAGGAGGAAAAAAGGAGAGTGGTGGATGGAGGGCGAGAGTGATACGGTTGCCCTGCTGAGATCATTTTCTTTTCATAGAAGCCCATTCATGAATGAGGCATTACTGAGAGAAATTTGGGCTACTGTCTGAAACAAGAGCTCAGGAGAGGCGACATGAGTCGTACATGTTTTTAGCACATTTATTTTGGGGTAAGTCATTAGTTTAAAAAAAACTGTCCAGTGCTCCACTCCACATTTGCTCCACTTCTGTCAATAATCCCCTCTTTATTTTTTTTGCTTTATTTCTATTTTCTTGCCAGTTTTTTTCCACTGTTTTTGGATTGGCCCAACACGGATAATCCGGGATTAGCGTCAGCAGTCAGAAATGGTGTCCTCAACATTGGAGGTGGACATGTTTAACATGCACAGGTCTTCTGCACAGAGCTTAAATAAATTCCACTTTTTTTTTCAATGCAAAGTTAAAAGCCAGTCAGCCGCCTTACATAAAAAATTTGCAGATTAAAAGCAGAAATGACAGAAGCAGCAGTGATTCTGCAAATTAGGACATTTATTTCACCTTTTTTCTTATATAAAAAAGTATTCTTCCTGGCAAATGACAGGGCTCCCGTCTTTCACTGAGGCTGATTTAAAATGCAGCAACCAGAGTACTGACAGAAACTGATGAGAAAAAATTTCATTTCCTCTGTAAAAATAATCTGTTTATTTGCTTTGTGTGAAATTCAATATTGAATTCAAAGCTTCAGTTTTACAGACAAAGTCCCTAATAACCAAGCAGTGTCATTTCTTCAGCATGTCATTGTCACATTTCATCCTTGCTGAACATTTTATTCTCAGGCTGTGGGTTTACTTTTCATAAGAAAGGAAGATCTTTCATCTTCTTTGATCAAAGTTCTCTTTGAAACCTAAAACTCACACATCCTATAGAGACGACGTAAATGTATTTATATAGATTTCAGTGACACAGCATTTCAAAATGTCTTATTTTATAGACTAATGAAATGCACCATGAAAAGATGTCCCAATTCTGAACAGAAATTATAGAAGCAGGAATAAAAAACTGATGAAAAAGTAATACAATTTATTTTAAAATGTATAGAGAAGCGGGCTGCACGGTGGCACAGTGGTTAGCGCTCTCGCCTCACAGCGAGAAGGCCCCGGTTCGACTCCCGGCTGGGACCTTTCTGTGTGGAGTTTGCATGTTCTCCCCGTGCATGCGTGGGTTTTCACCGGGGACTCCGGCTTCCTCCCACCGTCCCAAAAACATACTTCATAGGTTAATTGGTGACTCTAAATTGCCCCTAGGTGTGAATGTGTGAGTGACTGGGTGTGTGAATGAGGCCCTGCGACAGACTGGCGACCTGTCCAGGGTGTACCCCGCCTTCGCCCTTCAGTAGCCGGGATAGGCTCCGGCGCCCCGCGACCCCGAAAGGGAAGAAGCGGTCAAGAAAATGGATGGATGGATGGATGTATAGAGAAGCACTAGCATATGAGCACAGTGTCTTGATGCAAAATAACTATTAAAAATATATTTAAAGTCTTGTCAGATGAGAAACGAGGACTTAGCTCACCGGCATGTAACTTTGAATTTATTTCTAGAGAGAAACAGATTTTTAAAATAGGAAATTCTGCAATGTTGTTCTAGCTGTAAAAGTTGCATTACTAAAACAGTTAATGAATCTTTAAACAACAAATAAATAGATGTACATCTCATACAGAGAGTTGAGTTTTTCCACATGGATCTCAGATTGCTGGGTGCTATCTGATTTATCAAAAAGATTTTTTTAATTTTGTCCCACAGCCAGTTAGTCCTGCATTAATCCCAGTGAGCAGTAGAATCTATTCTCTCAACACCTGAGTGGCTTGGAACTGTTGTCCTGTTTTGATTGACTTTTCTGGTTGAACTACAAACATAAAAAAGAGAAACATTGATCAAACTTGTCTTTCCAAATTCTGTTGAGACTGTTTACCTTTTACATATCCTAGATTTTTAAAAATGTTTGTCTTTGTTTCTAACATTGCTGAATTAAGCTTTTCAGAAGCGTTTTATTACCCGTCTTTTACATTTTGGTTGATTCATTTGTCCTTGTTTTTGACAGGTTTAGTCATTTGGGCTTTAACTGAAGACTATCAGTTTTTGAAAAGGCACTTGAGTCTGTTTTACCTTTTCTGTGTTCAGAATGTTAAGATTTCTCCATTTCAACTGACCTTGTGGGTTTTATTATCCTATTCTTGACTATTTTGAAGCACGTGAAAGTTAAGAAGCAGAGTGCCCAGTAAACAAGCATCCCATGTCTATTGACAGTGTTAAACTCCTTAGGTCAACTATTTGGATTCAAGCTTAATACTTCCAAAAGTGAATACTTCCCAATGAATCATTCAGCCATTGACCTACCACCATCAACTATAACCTTTAAATTAGTTGGCACCAGATTTAAATATCTTGACATTCAAATTACTCAATTTCCACGGACGCTACGAGAACAGAATTTTACAAAATTAGCAAAAACAGTAAAATCCTTTCTACAAAGATGAAAATACCTGCCACTATCACTTGCTGGTAGAATTCAAGGTGAACCGTCGCCCCAGCCTGAGGTCAAAGGAGCTCTAGAGCAGATTTCTATCCAGGATGTCTCTGTACACTGTTGCAGTCACCTTTCCCTCTGTCCTGACGAGTCTTCAAGTTTCTGCTGCTGAAAAACATCCCCACAGCATGATGCTGCCACCACCATGCTTCGCTGTAGGGATGCTTTTGGCCTAGTGAGGAGCAGTGCCTGGTTTTCTCTATGTCTAAGACCTGCCATTCACTATAAAAAGTTCTATTTTGGTCTCGTGAGACTACAGAATATGGTTTCACATGATCTGAGAGTCATTCAGGTTCCTTATGGCAAACTCCAGACGGGCTTCCATGTGCTTTTTAGTAAGAAGGGGCTTCCGTCTGGCCACTCTACCACACACAGATCTGATTGGTGTAGTGCTGTGGAGATAATTGTCCTTCTGGAAGGTTCTCCTCTTTCCACAGAGGAAAGCTGGAGCTCTGACAGAGTGACCATTGGGTTATTGAATAGGGTCATCCAAGAAGAGACTAGAGTAGTCAGAGTCCTGGTGAGGGTCAGGGCAGGCAGCAGGGAATCAGAGAATAAGCAGGATCAGGTACACAGAAGATGAGGTCCAGATAGAAATGCTCGGTAATGCTGGCAGGGTGGCACAAACAGTACTTCACACTGAGTGGGGCTCTCTTCAGTGCTGTGTGTGATTGGCAAATGAGAGACAACTGAGCAGCATCCAGCAACTGTGCATTGGGGTTTCTGGGAGTCAGTACGCTGGAGACTGTTCCCGTCGGAGGAGGAGACAGAGCGTTGATTCCTGACAATATGGGCTGATTGACGACCAAGAGTCAGTCTCTCACTTATGAATAAAATCAAGGGGGGTGGAGGATTGGGTTAACATAATTTTATGAGGTACTACTGGACATCTAATATGCATAAAATATTATATTTCTGTATGTCCCCTCAAACAACTGGAGCTTAGGTGAAGTAGCCTCTTGTTCCTCATTATTACGTGCATTAGCGTGCAGCACACTTCAGATATTCCCATAGACTACTTCCTCTAACCCAGTAGTTGTTAGAATATTACAAATTTGGAGACAATAAAGAAACCATTTCAGATGCCATACTCTCTATTAGCAACGCCAATCGGCATTAGCCTCAAGTTCACCCCAGCAAGGACTGACCCACATATCAAATGAGGGACATTGTTCTCTGGAAGATTTAGATATTAATAATATTCTTGCTAGTTTCTATGAATTAATCTCTGAATTTAAACAAAAAAAATTAGATTTTTTCCATAACTTTCAACTGTGTCATTTAGAAAAAATACATAGAGCTTCTTTCCCACAAATACCAACCCCAAATGGAGTTGACTTTGTAAGAAATGCCAAGACCTGGTCAAGGAGCCAGATCTCCCATATCTATAGTGCATTAACTCCAAACAGAAAATCTGTTTACATAAAGTTAAAACAGCGTGGGAGTCAGAGCTACAAATGAGCCTCTTAGAGACTTTCTGGGAGAAAGCTATAGGGGCCGTTAATTCTTCATCTAGTTGTGCCAGACTCTCATTAATACAATTTAAAGTTTCCCACATCTTGCATAACAGTAAAGAAAATTTTCATATTGATATCCATAAAAATTTGATGATAAATGCAGTAGATGTAACCTTGCCCATATGTTTTGGACATGCCCTAGAGTTTGACTCTGGTAAAAATGTTCAAAGTTATCTCAGAAATATTGGGCATCAGTTTACGTCCGACCCCACACTTTGCTATTTTTGGCAAACCCCAATTGAATGTCCACACCACAAGCATTCAAGACAATGTCATTGGTCTTATTACTCATAAAAGAATCTTGTTTCTTTGGAAATTACTTCAACCGCCATTAATCAAGGTCTGGTTACAAGACATTCTGAGGCTCTTGGGATTGATAGCACTGCTTAAAGGGCCCACATCATGCTTTTCTTAAGTCTTTCAGAGCAAACCATATCCATACAAATGCTCATTTTTTACCTTTGGCACACTAAAGAAAAAAATATTTATGAAATATGAGTTGTTTTTGTGAACTTTTTTTGTAATAAGAATTAAGACGACATTTTCTGAGGCTCCACCTGCTGCTCCTTGTGGGTGCCGCCCATTTCATGACGTCTTAATGATGTCTCATGACAATTAAAAGGAAAGAGTTCAGTTGAGGGGAGTTAGCTCTGCAAAGAAAGTGAATTTTTTTGTTAGCCTGGGGGCCGTGCTGGCAGCACAGGCTCTTCCTGGAAGGAGTTGTTCTCACTTTGAGATGTCAGCTTGTGAGAACCTGCTTGGTTTCGTGATTTGGGAGAAAATGGTGCTTAGAGCGCAGGTATTTAGAGGAATACTTTCAAATGTGTGAATGGATCAAAATACCTTTTTGAGGTTGTTTATTGTGAAGAATGAACATTACAATATACTTAAAATCTCAAAGTTGATTTTGCATGATAGAGAACCTTTAAGTATTTGACAAAACACCTGCCCAAGAAATTCATTAGCAAAATCCATAACATAGCTTTTCTTAATCTTGCCTGCCTGTTCAGTCCGCCCACAAGTGAGCGATTTAAAGTCCCTATTAATCTACAGCTAAAGTAGCTTAAAATTTAATTTCTTTACATTCTATTTAAATTAGGGATATCCCGATCAGGTTTTTTTTTGGGCCCGATCCAATTCTGAGTCATTCAATTTTCTGTAAAGCTCTCAATTTACCGGTCAGTCTTTGTTTTAGTACTCACCTATGAGCTCTGGATCATGATCAAAAGAATGAAGTTGCAAATACAAGTGACCAAAATAAGTTTCCTCCGTAGGGTGGCTGGGCGCTCCCTCAGAGATAGAGTGAGAAGCTCGGTCACCCGGAAAGAGCTTGGAGTAGGGCCACTACTCCTCTACATGGAGAGGAGCCAGTCGAGGTAGCTCGGTCATCTGGTCCGGATGCCCCTTGGCTGCCTCCCTGGGGAGGTGTTCCGGGCATGTTCCACAGGGGGGATGCCTTGGGAAGACCCAGGGCACACTGGAAGAGACTACGTCGGGTGGCCTGGGAACATCCCAGGGTCCCCCTTGAGGAGCTGGAGGAAGTGGTCAGGGAGAGGCAAGTCTAGGCATCCAATCCCAGATGACCGGAAGAAGATGGACGGTATCTGTTCTGCTACCTTTTGTTAGCTATAGCAACACTGGAGAATTTTCTGCTTTCAGATTCTAAAGTGCATCCCAGGCCACAATTTTTAATCATATCTCACAACTTTTTACCACATTGTATTGTTTGTATTGATTTGTATGGTAACAATCTATTTCCCTTGATGTCATTCATAGTAGGGATGTCAGACTCCAGGCCTCAAGGGCTGGCATCCCACTTGTTTTTAAGAAATGCTGCTTTGTCTGCTGTTGATTAGCTGGATCAGGTGTATTTAGCCAATACAAAAGCAGGTTAGTTTGAAAAAATGTAAGACACTGGCCCTTGAGCCCTGGAGTTTGACACCTATGATTTATAGGATTAGATAAGTAAAATGACAGGAAATCTATCTTGTTTTGTAAAGCCAGTAAGTTTGTGGAAAAAGAAATCTTCAGGTAAGGTCAGATTCAAAGCTGTGTCTTAAAATGGATATTTGTCCTTTACTTGCTTATAGAGACTTTCCTTAAAGATCATGTAACATGTTACACCACTGGTGCAATCAGTGTCTGGCCATTGACGTTGACAGTGGGATCTGAGCTCTTTGATATGATGACTTACTTTTATGAGCAGCATGTACTACACTCGTTGACCTTGATTCGAAGGACTCATTAAGACATTGTGACTCAGACTATTGCATCTTTCCTGACCTGAGAGTAATACTGGCAATTCTGTGAGGAACCATTATGTGACCTTCTATGTCTAGTCTATTTGGAATCTGTCCACTAATCTAACTTTTTTAAAGTCTGCTTTTACTACACTTCTCAAATATAAACACTGTTCCCTTACCCTTCTTGTCTACATGTACTGCTGCTAAACTTCTGAATACTTGACTGTTTTCACTCAAAAATCTCACGGCAACAAACTTACTTCCAACAGGTTTGAGAGATTGTGCAACAAAAGAACACAGTATGTTGTATTTAGTATGTTTTATGCTGTGTGCTTCAACCACCCTCATATCTTTTCAAGAAAGTTTCTTTCTAAATCCTCCATTCAACAAATCTGTTACACCAGCTTCTGCATACTTTCAGACACTCTTTCTTTGCTTTTTTGTCACATCTACAAGCAATTTTCTATAGCGATTTTCTGGCGATGCTGTTGAGAAATAGCAGCTGGGATGAGTTCAGACAAAAGGCACTGCATCCATTATCTTCTTAGGTTTCATCTTCCTACCTGCTGAGAGCTTAAGCTAAAGTATTAAGGACAAAAACTAAACGGTAAAGTTTTAAAAAGACCTGTCACTGTTTTTGTGTGTTTTTTTTTATATCTCAAGTTAATGTTGTATATTGTCAATAATTATGGCTGATGTGTTTTCTGAGCTCATAGTGGTTGATGGAGTTTTGTAAAAAAATAACCTCACATTTTTGGAGTTATTGTGATGATTAGGATTTGGGGTGGGGGAGGTTTTTAATGCGGTGGATGCAGTTTGTCTTTCCTAATATAATTCCGTGGCGGTGGTGTTGTGTGTGACAGCTCTAAAAATCTTCAAATAGAGTTAACTTACTCTAGGTTCAATGAGATTGGTTACTATCGTATGTTTAGCAATACACCTTTAAAATGTCAACCCAAGGAAGTTACATGACTGCGAATAACCATGAATTAATTATTATTTCAGATAAGAACATAAAATGAAATACAGTCTCCAAAAGCAAAGAGCTAATTGAAAGTGGTTTTCTTGTACTTCACATCAATAACAAAAAACAATTGGCTGTTGACATGAAAACTGGGGTCAAATGAAACTGAGATCTCAGAAAATAACTGTATTTCTCTATGTATTTGAGACCATCCCTCTTTTTCCTCTCTTGTAAAAGAAAACTAATGAACCCCTTGAGTGGATTCTTAAAAAAATAAATAAAGACAACCCACTTAAAGCCCACACCAAAATGAATGGAGAAGGTAAAATTATGGAATGATAATCAGATAGATGAGATGAAAGTATGAAGGTCGGGGATCCAACTGAACATATTCAAACAATCTATTTAAGTCCAACAGAGATTTCACAAGATTAATCATATTACCAGGGAACAAACTGTTGGAAGGTTCTTGACAAAACTATGTTCAAATAGTTCTAGTTCTATCAACAACAAATTAATTCGCCTTTTACTTTTGCTCAGGTCGTTTTTCTTCCACTTGGTCTTTTCTATGGTGGCAGAGACCCACCATCACAGCCAAAATGGTAACTGTGCAAACAAAAAAAGAAACTCTGCAAATCAAAAAGAAAGTTGCAAATAACAAGAAACACTGCTGCAAAAATGAAGAAAGGATGCCACAAATAATAGAAAATCTTAAAGGAGCTCTGCATCTAAAGTTATAAACATCTATTTGAGCTAGAATTTATTGAAGACAGGACACAACTAGAAGATATACGGTATTCTGTATCTAAAATGAAAGTTTTTATGCTGGTCATCACTAGCTCAATGGAGAAATTGAGTGTTGTGTTAGTCTGGGAGCGGAGCTGTCAGAGCAGACTCTTCCTGGAAGGAGCGGTTGGTATCATGCTGATGTCAGCAAGATACCAACCGATCATTTTCATAGGTATGGGAGGGGCTGCTGCAGACAGCGGAGGTTTTTAGATGATTACTCTAAAATGCAGGAAATACCGTTTGGGGGTTCTTTATAGTGAAGAATGAACAGTATAATGCATTTAAAACCTCAAAAAGTAGAATTCTCATATTAGGGCCCCTTTAAGGACCAAAGCACTTTTTAGTCCTTTACACCCTGTTCCACAACCATTCACTCACTGATGGTGGCAGAGCTGCCAATCAGAACACCAGGACCAACACAAGGTCCATTGTTTTGGCCAAGAATACTTGCAACCTTGCGATAAGTGGTCAACCGCTACCACAGTATTTCGTGACAGCCTTCCACCTTTGAGAAGTCTTTGTTCCACTTTGCCTGATGACTAACGCTGTAATATGCTGATCTCACTCTGCAACAAAACAGGATCCTATTGGTTTTCTGTCAACCATCCCACTGTTTGCGCTTTGTTGGGCTTCACAATCAAGACATCGCAGATGAAAAGATGATGAGATTAAAAATGTTTTGATTGTTACACTGCCATGAAATTACTAGCATTTCTGAACATGTTACTAGTTTAGCAATAACATGTGTAGCTACAGCAGGGGTAGCTATTTGAAAATGCACACACTGACCCATCATAGGTGCTGTGTACCCTTTGATGGTGGAGGCCAAAATAAAGAGGGACTTTGATTGTCTTTATTAATGGTTGTGTGAAGGGGGTGTCAGGATCCCGCCTGTCAGGTAATCTGCTGTACCATTTCTTATTTCTTATAAAATCCACATCTCCAACTGTCATTTCACCTCATAATTTTAACACTTGAGCCTCACTGTGTAAAAATGTGAATCCTGTTAAACACATTCTAAGAAAAAAATAAATCACAGCAATCATTACCTACAAAAAAAATATAACTGATTTACTCCAGTAGAGTCTTTGTTTGACATGGCAGCCTCTTAGCAGCTCAACCACAGCAATGAAATGCACCACACATTATGATGCAAATCAATGCAATGTTAAAGTCACTCAAAAAATGCATACAGGGACTGGGGAACAGCACGGAGGCGTTGTGCATAATTTCTACCTTTCAGCAGTCGCAGTCTATAGCTAAAAAAAAAAAAAAACACTTTAGACATAAATGTACAGTCTGGGAGTCACAAGAAGACAATTTAGCATCCACTTGTTCTGTCTGGTTTAAGGGCACAGGAAGATAGAAATATAAAACAACATAGGACAAAACAATATGCATAGCTATGCCGTCTGGCTTTGACTTAAAATAGACTACTGATTTTCTAAGATAAATAATTTTGTAGAGGAAAGCTGGAGCACATCCCTATTTGGTTCACATCTGCGTTTTGGTCCATGCACCAGTGTCAAATCACAAGAGAAATAGAGTCTTTTTGCTCTTAACAGAGTTCACTTGTTTGAAGTTGAAGTGTGCTTCACACTAAATAAGTTCATTGCCCAAAACTGTTAACCAAATCTGATCAAAGTGCTTCAAAGTGTCCGTAGTTGCCAGACACGTCTGTATGCAAAATGTGTGAGTATGCAATTCATGAATAACCGCAGGTGTTGGTGAGATACATTCTTGGAAAAAACAATATTTGGTGGTTCAATGATGAGTTTCAACAGCTCCTTTTGTGGAGTTTTTGACATGATCCAACCGTTGATTAGAGCCCATAGTCTGAACCAGGACTGCCCGTTCCTGGTTCTTGAGAGCTACCACCTTGCCTAGTTTCCAGATCTCCAAGCCCTGCCAGCTACTGATTAGCTCAGTCAGATGTCTTCATATTGTGATTGAATGAACACACCTGGTGTAGGTTATTAGCAGCAAGCATCCTAACTGGAAAACAGGTAGGGTGGTAGCTCTCAAGGACCAGCAATGGGCATCCCTGGTCTAAACTTTAGGGCAAACACTCCTCCATGAAGCCACTAAGCTGGTGTATTCTATAACCATACACATGAGAAAAATGTTGTCCACATGAGTGAAGATTGTCAGCACAGAAGTTGTTGTGAGTGATCAACCTTTGAACGGAAGATCAAAGATTCTGTTCTGTCCCTGGTCAAGACACTGAACCCCACATTGCTTCTGGTACTTTTAGATTGGTGCTGGTGTTAAAAAGCAGACTTGCCATCAGTGTGTGAATGTGTGGGTTCATGAGTCAATGGAGTGTTTTGGGTCTTCAAGGAACGTTGTACAGGGCAGTACAAGTCTATGCCAATTACCATTTAGCGTTTGGCTTTTCAAGTCTTGAGAAATGAGCAATGTTCTTGCTGTAAGCTGCTTCTCCCTTGTGTATTTTTATTGTAAGATCCCATGTCTGTTTTATGTCATGAACTGGTGGTGAACCCAAAATGCAGGAGACCAGGGTCAGTGTCAAAATCTCCAACATTTAACAATTAAACTTGAACAAGATCAAAAACGAGGAGCAAGAAAACGATACCGGACACTTCTATAAATGGAGGACACTCGTGAAAGCAGCTGTGTGTAGTTAGCTTGACCCTGTGACTGTGGGAGTGAGACAACTCAAAGCAAACTAAAGAGCACAATCTGCACACCTTCATTATTTAATTGAGTGTTTTTTCCCTGTATTTATAGCCTCATTTCCACTGAGCGGTCCAGTTGGCTACAGTACGGTAAGGAGTGGTACGGTACCGACCAGTTAATGCTAACAAGGCTTTCCACTCAGTTTAGCCTCGGTTCCACTGAGTGGTCCACAGAGGCACGGAAGATCCTCAGTCAGTACAAACCAACCCAGAGAACATTTCAATGTGGGCCCCACATGGTTTACCTTTGGGCTGAATTGGTGTGCCCCATCTGTGTTTGACCACACTGGCTTGAGTGGACACTTGGTAGTCTGGCTCGCTAGGCAGCGGAGCGCGCTAATTGGAGATAGCTGTCTGCCAGGCAGCTTGTTAGGGCAGGGACCCAGACCACTGAGACCCCACCTTAGCCAATGTGGGCGAACACAAGTAGGGCCACTATGGAACCCACAGACAAACCCACCATGGGCCAACCAATTCACCCCAAAGGTAAACCATCCGGGGCCCACATTGAAATGTTCACTGGGAAATGTGGGGTCTCACATTTGAACACTGAAAAAATGTTTTAAAACTGCTGCTTTGCTAAGTTGTTTTCCTTAAAAAAAGAAGAAACAGCCACTGTTCCTGCACCCAGGGATTAAACAGCAAAAGTTTGGATATTTACCAATGAATTTCTCTAAGACTAGTACAACTTATATTCTGATCAAAACTTGCCTTTTGTTTGTCCCAAAGCGCCGAATCAACAGATCCACGGAGCATGGAGTCCCAGAGATTCTCCACAACCAGAAACAAGATTTTTAAAACAACTCCACTCTCTTGAACTGCATGGGAATTCTCTGGGCTAGAGGATCAAAGACCTTTCAAATCACAAACAGCTCCACTGCTGCAGGCGGTAACAATCAGCAAAATGAGATCAAAATAAAACCGTTAATTTCCAAATTAAAAGACATCCTCTTGATGCAGAGACCCTGCCGAGGGTAGATGGGAATTTTCCTCAGAGATCCTCTAAGTACAAACAAGAGTTAAAAAGCACTTTAGGAACAGACAGCCTGTTGAAAGCCTGATAACACAAAAACAACTTTTTAAAAGACAGCGGATGAACAGCCCTCTACTATTCAGTCGGAAAATTAAAAAAAAAAAATACAGAAAAGGAAAGAAAAACATTTCTATTGAGGCAAAATAATGTAGCTCTATTTTCGGCTGGTCAAAGGCCTGGAGTGCATCTCCTTCTGTCAGGCCATCATGCTTTCATAACGGGTGAAGATTAAGGTTTAGCATTGACCTGCTGAAAGAGGCGTGACCTTCCTAGAAAAAGTAAATGTTTCTCTGAAACCGGAGTAAACCTTCTCAGCATTTGTGTTTTCTTTTAAAAATGCGTCAGCTGCTACTTTGCCCTGCTAGCATCCCTCATTCCATCAGAGATGCATGGTATTCAGCTGAACTCTGGCTACCAGCCGGATGATCTGTCTCTCTCTTTGTGCAAATTGCGCCGTTGTTTCCAAAAATGCTCCAGATATGGAGTCTTCTGACCTATTTTCCATCCACCCATCTGAAATGAGCTTCTCCCACATAGCTGAAGGAAACAGCAGGGTTGTGCTCACATATTCTGTTTCATAAAATGGAGACATTTCCCACTTTCAGTACCTGATATATGGATTTTTTGCGATGGAGTTGGGACTTATAAACCTGATAATGGACCAGTAAAATTGTAGCAGTGTCAAAGAATGAGAAAAAGTTAGTCAGTTTGAATCAATGTCATCTCTTTTTCAAAAACCCCATTTATTTCTACATTTTCTGACAGACTCACATGCTAAATAATTTCAATTTCCTTTGTTCTCTCTCAATTCTGCTCCAGTATCTGAACTTTTGAAGGTCGTCTCGACCATATCTCTGTGCCTAAATGTACTGAGCTGCTGCCGTACCATTGGCTGATCAGACTTGTGCGTCAGAACGCTGTTGAGTAGTTGTACCGAACGGATGCGAGTGGATTTGAGGGAGATGTTTCAGCCTGTAGCATGTTGATGGACACTGAGGCTATTAGTTTGGACCATTAGCTCCGTAATTCAGCAATGCAGCAATTTTCAAAGGAAAATTTCTCATCAGTGTCTTGCTGCTGGCAGATGTTTTCTGATTTAATTTTGATCTTCTCTTGTTGGCTGGAATAAAAAAAAAAAAAAACCTAAGCTATTATATGTTTAATCAGTCAATATTCTTGCATTCCGTAGATTTAAGAAAAAGTTTCTGTGGAAGAAATATTTTTATTTTAAAGATTTGATCCCTCACAACCCTGATATGAGGTATAATTATCAAAATTGTGTCCCTAAATAGTTAAGTGAGTCCTTGTTTGGAGCCCAAAATGTTTCTCTGAGTGAAATCCTTTAAATGTCATAATTTGCAATTGTGTTTACATTGTTTCAATTAGAAGAAAATGAAGGACTAATTAACTGTTTCCTAGAAATTGTTTTTTTTTAAATAAATACTGTTTTTTTAAAGTGAACCTAATCATAGGTTAAAATTAGCAAAGAATTGATGTTGGAGTGGTGCCTAATTAATTCTTCTCTTATGAACCGTCTTTGAGTTTGTGTAAACAGAAAATTACACATTGATAGTGTGTAAATTGTCCAATTTGGATTGCTATTTTTTCTTACAGTTTGGTAAAGAAAAGCAATGAATTCTTATCCTTATTGTCATGCTTTTTTTGTAATGAAATTGTGTGATACATGGCTAAGTAGAGATTTCAGTAACACAGATTCTGATAAAAGAAGGTGTAATAACCAACAGACGGACTGATAATTGATGGATTAGCAACAAAGCACCTTCAGTCTGTCTTGTTCCTCTCAAGGAGACGAACTTTTTGTAAACTTTTAATGAGTTTAGAGGCACCAATTTTATTGTTAGGATTTCACAATGATGTATTCTCTGTACTTTGCTTATTGTTAACTTTCTTTTATTTTCTTGTTCCGCAGCCTACAGTCACACCTACCCGAGAATGGTTCATGCCTTAAAAAAAATATAACTAAATCATTAACACAAGAAACACAGCCACCCTGCAGCTTTGGAATACATATCCTGCAGCCTGTGTCCAAAACAACTCACGACCATCACGTCGACACCAGAACTGAACAATGGTAACTTGTCAAACAAACAGGTGAACTGTCAAATGCTGGAAGGCGGAGGCAGTGTGACGGACAGTTTATTTATTAACCGGGCTGAAACATCATGCAGACCCTTTCAGGACAGACAGGCAGAGGAAGACAGGAGGGCTGCAGGCTGACCTGAGCATCACAAAGCGTGACATGGGCTGCAGTTGTAAGAGGATATAAAAGCTCATTTAAAAGAGCAGTTCAGGCTTCAATCTGGATTAAATTGGATTATAAAAACCTTGTGTCTGTTGAAATAATTTGGTTATAATAATTAATTTAATGAGTTTGTTTTTATGTTTTGATGAATTAAGGAAATTTGACTTATAAAACGATGTTAATATTATTTAAGAAAAGTAATCACTTTTTTCAGAAAGGCTTTTTTTGTCTACTAAATCGCTTTATATAAGTTAAGTAATTACTTCTCGGAGGGTAAGGAAGGATAAAATTTGTCTGTACTTGTAGCTTGGCTCAAACCCAGAACTGAAATAGTGGAGTTTCATTGAACCACAGCTCTAGGTGACAAATTTGATGATCCTAACAATAAAAAACAACTATTTGCTTAGCATTAAAAATATGTTGCATAATTAGCTATTAGCTATAATTAAATAACTTAAAGTCCCACTTCAATCATCTTTTTAAAAGCATTTCCTGCGGTCTTTTAATTATGATTCTGCCGTTTTAAGCCAGAATCAAAAACCTGTGTTATTTTGCAGGACATAGTTTCTCTAGGGCGGCAGTAGTCCATTAAAAATTTGACTCTGAAACCAATGGTGCAGAGAAAGCTTGTGCTCATTTCCCATCATGCTTTTTTTTTTGACATTCTCTCGCGCTATCTTACAGTCTCTGACAATCCCAATGAAGCATTAGCAGTACAACAAAGATGGTGAACAATATCGGAGCTATCTCTTCCATTTATGAACAGATGTGATACATTTTTGCATGTATCACATTTTAAAAATCTATTTGTGTTTTTAACCTGATTTGCTGCAACCATGTTTCCACATTAATTACATGCTGGAGTCATTCACTTGTTCATTTTAGGTTAAAGTTCTATTCAAATGAAAATCCAGTTTTTGGTGTTATAAACACATTTTCGGGGCATTTTTCTGACAATGGAGGACAAATATAAAGAAAAATATAGTTATATATGCATGCGTAACCCTGGAGTTTTGCGTAACTTTAGATTTGTGCGTGTGTAACTCTTGATTTTTAATTCCCACAATACAGTTTGTGAATAAGTAAAAAAAGTACAAAATTAAAAAATATATACAAAATAAAACTTAAACTTGCCACAGTTTGAAACTAACTACACACTCAAATTGCTTTGTTACACACAAAACCGCATTTATGCACAAATCTGAGGTGAGACTCTTTTCACATCTCAGAGATTTGTGTGTAGGTGCTGCGTTTAAATGCTGCTAGAATACTGGGTCATCCCATCAGCTGCTTTGAACTTAGATGTGAAAATTATCTGGTGAAAACATTTCCCACTTTCTTAAACAGATTTGGCCAATTATTAACATAAAAAGTCTAAATGTGCATTTTAAAATCAGATTTGTTTGTAAATGCAGTTTTGTGTGCTTGTAATGAGCAATTTGTGCGTATTTATTAAAGATATGTGAGTGTGGCTAGTTTCAAGTTGGCGTGTAAATTCTATTTTTTTTATTTTGTCATTTTCGTACTTTAACACAAAATATATTGTATGAGTTGTGAATCAAGAATTACTCCAAAGTTATGCACAAATCAATAATTATGCACGCACAAATCTTCTATTATCTTTCCATACTTCTTTGTTTTGTCTGAGCTGACATTTGGCTCAAAACTGTACAGCTGGATGCTTTCAGTGTCGCTCACCATTTTTGTTACACCGGTAATGTTAGGTTGGTATTGTAAAGTAGGCACTAAAGTAACAGGAGAGAGTGAAAACAAATGGATGATGGGAAATAAGTGGAGGCTTACTCAGCAGCAAGAGTCCCGTCCACACTCAGAGGCAAATTTCTAATGAACTACTATCACTCTGCAGAAACTACGTCCTCGAAAATGACACAAGGTTTTCTAGTTATTATTTTATGGAGAGAAATTAGACTCACTTGGATTTGTGCGTGCATAATACTTGATTTGTGCGTAAATTAGGATTTGTGCGTGTGTATTCT
>NC_050528.1:24330450-24330650 GCF_002922805.2 Oryzias melastigma
TCAATCTTCCTCTTTAAAAAGCAGTAAATGCCTTTTAAAAACATTTCTGTGGCAATCAGTGTCATAAACACCCTTCATCACCTTTACCTGTAATGTTTTCATTCCAGAGATGTGGTTTTAAATGTTGCATCTGAAAGAAGCAATAGTGCACGCTGAAAAGTGAGGCAACCCTGTCTTTTATACACAGTGTCGGGTTTGAA
>NC_050528.1:24330676-24355800 GCF_002922805.2 Oryzias melastigma
CACAAATCCTAATTTACGCACAAATCAAGTATTATGCACGCACAAATCCAAGTGAGTCTAATTTCTCTCCATATTATTTTGGCTAAAAAAAAGCATAATCATAGTTACAACACTTAAAATGAATCAAAAGATGATCAAAGTGGTCTTTAAAACCTGCTAAGGGGTCATAAAGAACACAAGATGAGTTCAATCTTCCTCTTTAAAAAGCAGTAAATGCCTTTTAAAAACATTTCTGTGGCAATCAGTGTCATAAACAACCTTCATCACCTTTACCTGTAATGTTTTCATTCCAGAGTTGTGGTTTTAAATGTTGCATCTGAAAGAAGCAATAGTGCATGCTGAAAAGTGAGGCAACCCTGTCTTTTATACACAGTGTCGGGTTTGAACGGAATGTGAATCTCTGAGATAATGAATGACAGCAGAGGTGAGACGGAGTTCAGGATCAAACAGTCGCATTTTCTCTGCGGATATAAACCATTTTCATGAACTCTTAGTGATTGAACTCGCGATGAAAAGGAAAAAAGAAAAGAAACTACAACAAGTTTAGAGTCAATAAGAGTGAGAGAGGGAGAGAGCTGCAGCTTTCTTTTTGATTCTGTCCTCCTCCATCTCTCCCCGCGCGCTCATTCAGCTGATGAGGGCTGGAGGAGCGCGCGCGCCCCTCTAATCCGCGCGGCCAAGGGACCCCCGCTCCTCACCTTGCTCCGCTGGACAGGAGCGGATCTTTCCCCCCTTTCCCTGGTTTCCGCTGCAACATGAGCGCTGATTGCAGCAGTTACTACAACACGGACGGCGGGTTTGTGGAGGGCTTCTCCTGCCCCAAACCGGGGAATGCTGCGTTTGCGGTCTACTGCTGCGGATTTAACGATGTCAAGTACTGCTGTGATGACCCCAACAGCTTCTTCCCCTACGAGTACAGCTACATGTGGTGGCTGAGGTGAGAGCAAGGCAGGTGTGACTGCTGCTGCTGCTGCATGTTTCAGTTTGAAAAGCATTTTGTATAATTATTATGTTAATTGGATGAGTTAATGAGATGTTATTAACCTCTTATAACATAAGATTAAAAACAATGCATTGATTGGGATAAATATTTTATTAAACTTTGCCCTACTTTATTTAGTAAGGGCCTGGAAATATCAAATAAATTGTTGCTTTTGTGAAAAATCATGTTTAATAATGCCCTTTTATGTTGTTTGTTATTTTCTTTAAATATTCCACATTTTCTATTATTTTTTTATTAATGATTCCTATTGTAAGTAATAGTATTAATGCAAAAAAAATCCTGTCTTCTCCTCAGTATCGGAGCTCTGGTGGGTCTATCAATCGCTGCAGTTGTGCTTCTTGCGTTCCTCATCACTGTGTGTGTCCTCTGCTACCTCTTCATCGCCACCAAACCCAGTCGCCTCGACAATGGCCTCCCCCTGAGAGCACCAGGTCAGGCCTACGCACGAGCGTCTCTTACTTTTAGGAAGTCATTATCCTGCAAATGCATGGTGGTGGGGTGGAAAAGGAGAGTCACACTTTTTTTTTTTAATTGGTGGTTATAATTTTAGTAACACATACCACCGCCTGTTGATATTCTCCAGGGACAAAAATGTCAACACCTTCACCTTGTGAGTGGCAGAACTCACCAGCTAAAGAATATCACATTGAGAAACAGTAAACAGATTTCATGTCAGTGCACAGTCACCCAAATCCTAATTGATTTATTCTATAAAAAACGCTTAATGGGAATCACTCCTGAGTTTGTTTAGAGGCATCATCAAGTTCTCAACTAGCATGTTGGCATTTCAGCCCCTGGAGTTTTCTTTAGCTCCAGTGTTGACATTCTTTTGACTACTGTAACTCTTCAACCGTTAACGCAATTAACGTAATTCCAGCGCAATAGCAGCCTTGTGCTGATATACAACGCTAGTAAAGCATTTATGCAATCAACCTAAATCAGCTGATTCTGTCACAAAGGAAATTGACTTTGCGTTGATTTGCAATACTTCAAAGTGCTTACGCAATCAACGTAAATGAGCTGATTCTGTCGCAGAGAAAAGTGGAGAAAAGCTGGTTTTCTCTGCATCAGATTTAGCTGATTCACGTTGATCATGTAAACAGATGAAGAGTTATGATATGCCAAAGAACAAGAGCTATTTAAGTGTTAAAGGGGTAAAATCATTGATTTATCATTTTTTGTTGTTTGTAGCCAAATGCCTAACAATTTTTTCCATAAATTCAGAATCTAAAAAACAGAATTAGTTGATTAGCTGTTTATTTTTTATGCTTTTGGTATAAATAACACAGCCCACTCCTGTTATCCTATAGTTAAGTTAAAGTCCCATCAGTTGTCTCACACCTAGGTGTGTGAAATTTGTTCTCTGGGTTTGACCCAACCCCTGGGGGAGCGGTGAGCTGCAGACACAGCTGCGATCAGGAACCATTTGGTGGTTTTACTCCCCAATCCAACCCCTTAATGCTGACCTTCCAGTCTCAGGGCTGACACTCTACCACAAGGCCACTGAGCTGGTTCAAGTAATCATCCAACGAAAGAGTAAAAGAAAAAAAACTTGAATAAAAACAACAGCAGACCCGATCAACCAGAAACTAAGTCATCTTCTTTGTCATTTGTAATTGAATTTTCATAAAAATCTAGATTCAACCAACAAGGTAACCATGGAAAACAGGCTCACACAGGAAGAAGGACATGTCTCCTTACAACCCAGTCTCCATCAAATGGGTATGTAATTCCATGAGACTCCACTCTGAAATATTGTGTATAATATACACCAAACACACTTTTTGCGTGTACATGATACGTATTCTGCTTCAAAGGTAAAAACAGAATACATATGCACTCTTCAGGTTCCCTTTATCACGTTGTCTGTAGGAGTGTAATGTCGTAGAATTCATACACATTTAACTGAGACTGGGTTGTTCCTTATTTTTGTGCCAAACTTGACATATTTCTGACAAGTTCTCATTGAACTGAACATTATGCAGATAATATAAAGTTGTTCCTTCCAGCACAAAATGCGGTTAGATAAAACTTTCTCCTTATACATTTTCTCTCCTTTTGTGCTTTCACTGTATTGGGGATTTTTTGAGACACTTTCTCCACTTCTTTTTTTAACAGTGAACTGTGGTCTGCTTCCTGATTGGCTGTTGATCTTGTCAACCAATGTCTCCTTCAGAGATGAGACATGTGCTGCCCTGCAAATCTAGATAAATCTCAGATGTTTGTTTTAATACTATAAAACTGGACTAAAGTATGTTGGGAGACATTTTACAGCCTTAAAACATCTATAAACTCACTTTGTGGATTTCACACATCGTGGGTTATTTATGCAATGTTTAAACAAAGGAACACAGTACATTAAATCCTCTTTTTCCACTGAACAGTCCGGTCCGATACGGTCTGGTCCAGTCCAGTCTGGGCCGTACCTCTTGGGACCCCATTGGTCATAGGTCCATTGAAAAGTGGAATGGAACGGTTGGAGCAGACCAGCTGTAGCCACCCATTCATTGACAGGAAGTGATGACGACATTAGAAAGTGCCAATATAGCGCTCATTTAAGCTAACGTTTCCAACATTTGTAAGGTTTTTGGGGTTCCTTGTGTTCTCTTTTGGTCACAGGTCTATTTTGAAAATGCCTGTAAACAACAGCAAGGCCTGGTCTGCGGTGGAACTGCAAACGTTCCTTACTGCTGGATGACTTCCATTGTTGTTGCTTCTTGAGTTGCCACACTTCAATGTCGCAATGACTCACTAGCGTACTACACCACGCATGTGTCATGAAAAAAAAGCGCTCAGTGAGGCTTAACTGAGTGGAAACACTATCAAGAATTAACTGTACTGTAGCACTTCTCTCCGTACCCGACCACTCAGTGGAAACGAGGCTGAAGATGTTTTTCTTTAAGGCTGGAACACAACAGAATAGAAAATGTTACAATGAGAGCAGGACAACAGAAAAAGACCCATGAAGGGGTTTAATCAAACACAAACCCAACAACAATTAAAAGTCCTTTTGTGGTGTTCAAAACTTTCAGCCAGGATTGCAAACTCTGCATTCACAATGTTTCTGAGTAAACAAAGCGTTCAGGAAGAGAACATTCGGAAGGCAAAGGATGGTGATTTGCAGCACAGCAGTTTGTAAAAGTGCCTGTCTGTTTTTCAGCGGCGGACCCCAGCGAAGGACCCAGCCATGTAAGAGTAACCAGTGCCTCTGGACCACAGGGATTCAGAAAACACCTGATGAGTCGAAAAGTGGACTCCGATAACGAACCGTCAGAGCCCGAGCGCCTATTCCAGAGGTGCTTCACCGCCACAGTTACTGGAGTGAAAGTGGAAAGTCCTTCTTAGACCACCGAATAACTTCTAATCAAAGAATCAAACCTGCTGTGTGCAATTCTGGAAGGCTGTTAGACTAACCAGTTGCCAGAGTTTTCCAGAGGGCAGTTACAACTGTAATTGCTAACGTGATGTGTTGTCAAATGGAGTAATCTGGTTGGAGTGGAATAACGACTATGTAATTCTTTCAAGTGGTGGAACAAACATCCAGAATGCCAATGACTCCTCAGACAAAGAGCTTATTGTAAAGCCTTGGAAAACTTTCTGCTCCTCATGGCTTCTGATGAGTGGAAATTAATTTTCTCTGAACGAGAAAACATAGTGTGCATAGAATTGCAGACACAGAGTCACCAAGGCTTTGCTTCAGGGCAGGCCGAGTTCGCCGTCCCAAATCCAGAAAAGTGATTTGAAATGCAACAGAAAAAAAGTGTTTTGTTCAATTTTAAACTTTATTTAAAAGGGTTGAGTGTAATTGGAGACAAATCTGGAGAACGGGAGGGTCATTCAAGCTCACAGACTCCATGGAATCATACTGCTGTTCTTGTCCTGCTGAAACAAACACAAAGCTTGGAGGAAGTGATTCTATAATCGTAGCATTCTTGGTGGGTTCACACATGTACCTTACCTTATTTTCAACATGCTAAAGTGGTTAGCAAAGAGCTCTGAGTGCGGTCAGAGGAGACATGGTTGAAAAGGTTTGTAATATGTGACACGTCATTGAAATTGCTATGCAATCAAAAGACACCAGGAAACATTCACTGACATTCTAGTAAATAGCCTCAACAAAAGGAATTTACATTCAATTCAGTGTGATCTGTTCACATCAAAACGTTTAATTCTCCACTAGAACAAAAAACAGACATTTCTACCAATCGTGTGTTTTCACGTGTTTGTTTGAAACAAAATTTTGCAACAAAATTGTTTCATTGCCACCAAAAGGATCTGTTTTAAAATTTTAACCCGTAGCTTAAAGGCATCCACCTGTTTGCTGTTTCCACACATCCCTGATTACGAGAGAAATTCTCAGAATCTCGGATGTGTTTTTAGAATTGGAAAGTACATGTGAAACAGCAATATCAAGACATTTGACTCTGTCGTTTTTATTACAGATTGAACCAAATCTCTGTCTTGATATAGAAGTAGCTCATTTGACTTTCATGCAGTGCTTCTGCGGAGCTGAAATCAATGTTTGTAATAGATTTTAAAATTACTTACCCACTGTGGAATACAAAGAAAGCTTAGTTACAGAATGCAAAAAGAGTTGATTTTGGCCAACTTTTCTCCTGGTTTGTGTTTGTGCTTACATGCATTTTTCATGTAAGTTCAGTTACCCTGAGAATAATTAAAAAGTTTATTCATGCTTCTCTGAAAGGGATACATTCCAGTAGAAGCAGTTTGCTGGGACTTAAATCTTAAAATTCGCATTGTATTTGACACATACACAGATGGCAGTCATTATGAATGAATACAATACAGTATAAAGAAAACATGAAGTAAATTAGAAAGAGTGATCTAGAATACACATGTATAGGGACAACCTGGAAGAGCAATCTGACAAAACTGAGACCAATTGTTCTTGATAAGATTGTCAGAACTGTCAAAAGTTTGAGTGAAGCTCATGGATGCTTCTTTTCTGGCCGGTCTTGAGGCCCTCACCGATCAAAAATTGATCTCATGCATGTATTTAAGTGTGCTGCTGGAATTCAACTGCAGGTTTAAAGGAACAGAAATCCATGTTGTGGGATTTTGTTAAATTAAGATTTAAAATAAATTACAAGATTTTTTTGCTGCATTTCAGAAGATAATATTGGAAACTGTCATTTTGTGGTATTCAAAGATGGACTGTGCAGCATGTGTGCAGAGCAAAGCTGTTTTGATCTCTCATTCTATCTTATCTCAGGGACTAGAGAGAATGAACATATGAGTGAAGTGAGACTTGCTCAAACAAACATCAGAGTCGGTGCTTTCAATGCATTGAATGAGTTGTGATTACATTATTTCTAAACATTTTCATGCAAATGTCCCATAATGACTGGAGGCTGGATGCTTCCTGGCAGTTCTACTGACGCTCTGCGTCTTTTACCAACACTGCAGTCAATTTTCGCTTCAACGTTTCCATTACTGTTAATGAGGCTGGTGTTGCTAAACGACTGTGACAGAGTGTATTAAAGCATCGACCACGAGACGCTGATGTGACAAAGCAGCTGATAGCACGGTGACTGACTGCATACCGGTGATGTGTGAATGAATCAGGAAGTTGCAAAGTTGCCTACACAAATAATGATTAATGTCTCAAAGGAAGCACATGAAAAGGTTGGGTGAAAAATGAGCTGCCGAGGGCTCATTTTTTACCATCACGCCACAGATGTGGCAGAACAAGGTCATTCGTCATGGTTCTTTAAAATGCTAATGCTGTCTTTCTACATGTTCAAGCTTGTTTTACTGTTTCAAAAAGGTTTGATCTTTCTTTTTTGAGTCTGAAGTTGTTCTATTGTGTTGTTTATCTGTAAGGTTTGGACAGTGCCTTCAAACTCTAATATATTCCAAAGTTGCACATTTTGATGATGAATTTGAGTTGATCCACAAGCATAAACGTGGAGTCTGTGCTGGAAGTCTACAGAAAAAGCCAGCATTCTCTTGGAAGAAAAGACGTATTTGAACGAACATGTGGAGTGAAAGGCTTTTCATTGGTACATGATATGCAGTTTTGTGCCTCCTTTCAAAAACATTTTGGAGGGTTTTCTCTGACTATTTCTTTCTATCAAGTTACAGTTTAGTTTGGTGCAAATTTGACTTATAAAACAGCGTACTGTACTAGCAGCAAGCACGGAAGTGGGAGTATAATGACGAGATAATAGGAAAAAACAACAGATGTTAGAAAGCAAATTAATCAAGCAAAATTAATAAAGAGAGTTGGCAAAATGCAATCTTGAGTAAGCATTTTTACTTGTTGCTTTCTGATGGTGCATTCACACCGGACATGGCAGGGGGCGTCAAGTTTCAATATTAAGTCAATGTAGAGACGAGGGCTATGCCCGAATTCCCACCCTAATCCTTAACTATTAAAAAAACTATACTGTATAGATTTTAAAACCAATTCGGACACTATGCTGACTACTTTTCTTTCATTTGTTTAAACGCCGGATATGATGTCACTGATTTCACGAAGTGAAAATCTAATAAATATCAACATTTCATGACAACTATTTATGACTCTACTGTGTTATGAAGATGAAAATGTGCATAGTGTATTTAGAAATTACATTTAAACATGTTTTCTTCTCAAAAATTGTTCGACCGCAATGCATTGTGGTCTATATTTGTTAATGAGCATCGGTACATGCAAGTTTTTCACAAAGACTTCTGGGAAATTTCTAGAACACTCGATTTTAAAATTGTAGATTAGAACAGCACTACAAAATGGTGAAGTAGCGAAGGAATTCGGACGCAGCGGGTCAACCAATCAGAGACTTAGCTTTGGTCACATGACATTTTCATTGACTCGATCAAATAAATTAAAAAGAATGGCTCAATGCGAGGATTTTCTTCCTGAACATCCATCCATTTTCTTAACCTGCGGGGGCAGCAGGATTGACGGAGAGTGTTCCAGTTACCGTTGGGAAAAGGCGGGATACATCCTGGATAAGGTCATCAGGCTGTCATGGAGCCTATAGAACTGGATTGACAGCTATGCTAGCTAGCTACCTGGTGGAAACAGCTTGGCAAGCTCACCGACTCAGGCTCCAGCAGAACTAATAGTGATAGCTGCTCTCCAGGCTCTGGGCGTCTCTGAAGGATCTGGTGAACCCAGACACAGCAACATGCGTGCCAGCACATCTGTAGAGCTCTCTAAAACATAAATCCAAGCTACTCGCTTAACATCATCCATGTTTTCTATGATGTGTTTAATGAAGGAATTCCAGAACAACTTTGGCGGTCAAGGGGCGTCAGTGCTATAATCTGTGAATTTAACGCGCATCGAAAGAGAGGTGAAGTTTCCATGCCTGCTACGTCCGGTGGGAATGCAGCATTACAGTGGAGCACTGGTTGTAATGTGACTAACATGAACTGGTAGTTTAGCTTTCTCTATTTAATAATTATACAACGGTAAAGAGGCTGCTCAGTTAGAAATCACTAATCATTTAAATGAACACTGGACAGTAAGACATGACTTATTCCCTTAATCTTGAATCTAAAAAGTTCTTTTTTTGATATTTTACAGCTTTATGGTGCATAATATAAACACAAATTGCAGCTGTGTTCAACTCTTGATTGTTGTTCTTTTTTTATTCCGTGTCTCTGTATGAAGCCGTTATCTGATTTTATTTTCACTTCAAAGACTGAAAAAAGAAGAAAAAAATGCCTCAATGAAATGTTATGTTTGTCTGTTTCCTTGTTTTTTTTATTACAGTCCTTCTCAAATGCATTCCATGAATGTATACTGTGATTTATTTACACCGTTCCTTGGAGAACATCAATGAAAAATTCAATCAAACTTGATTCTTTATGCAGTGATGCTGCCAATCCAGAGATCAGAAGACTTCTATATTATAAGATGTGAGGAAGGTTCAATAGTGTGCAGTGAGTCCCAAATGACTCACCTTTGGTTTATTTATTTCTAATAGGAAAAAATGTTCAGAATAAATTACATGTATTCATATTTTTGCCCTTATTGACATAACTGTATTGGTAGATTTTCATCTATTTTTTATCTTTCCTTTGATTCTTTCTTGTTTTTCAAGGATGCATTCTCTGTTTTAATCTATTTTTATGCTACAAACTCTAACCTGACTCACCTTATTGAGCTTATTCGTGTGTGGAGGTTGAAAAATTATTCAATTTCAAATGAGACATTTGAAATTTGTCTCTGGGGGTTCTCCGCCTTTTTTCTGTCCTTTTAAAAATGTCAACTAAAGTGTCATCTGAAATTTGATTTGTTGGAGATGTCAGCAACAAGATTCCTGCTCAGATTTTTTTAAGTCATATTTTAACAAAATCAGAAAGAACCCAAACTGGAACACAGGGCGTTAATACACAGAGGATGACATAAAAACATGTTTTCTTAAAAAATACATTCAAGCATTGTATTACTAAAAAATAAAAATGCAAAAATAACTTTGATATTCAGGTCATTACTTTCATTAAAATTATTTTGTCAGTTTCCCAAATTCAACATTTGACCGTCACACAGCCTCTCTGTCTTTTTGATCCTCTCTCTTGCCTCACTTCACATCTTTTTACAGTTCAGAGGTTGAGTTATTGAACTAGATCCCTCGTGAGAATTTGATGTTAACAGAAAAGGAGATCAAATGAGTTTGAACAGCTCACTTCAGTGCAGCAGCGAAGATTTATCTGCTGGCGCTGAAGGGAAAAGTAATGTCTGGATGAGATCAGACAATCAAGATAAGGGAACATAATGATGGCGAACAAGCACAGCTGGGGACTGTATGACATTTGCGTAATGCTATGTTCACACCGGGCGCTTCATTTCTTGAATGCAATTTCTGCTTAAGGTCATGACATTGGATGAGCAGGGAGGGGCTTCTTCTGTTTTTCACTAACGCGTGTCCACCATCTACAGCTGGAAGAGACATGGTGCGAAATGTCGTGCAAATCTTGCTCAAGGCTTTACCACGTTCACACCGGGTTTGGAAAAGCAAGCGTCCATTTGCAATGAAAAGACGGACAGATAACATACCTTGGAGGTGCCAACTGGTTGAAATTTGATCATGAACAAGAAATTAATAACTGGAATTTATGCCTGGCCAGGATTATTTGACACCACGTCTTACATATATCAAAATAGAGCTGTGAAAGAGAAATCCTGGATCAAGATTTGTGAGATTTGCACCAAACCTCTTCCAATTCTAGGTGCATCCTCTAGTACAGGGATGGGCACATTTTTTGGCAGGTGGGCCACGAAGGGTTCTAAAATTTGTCAGACGGGCCAGACCAGGAGCCAATGACAGGAGGGTTTTGATAATCTACCTC
Source organism: Oryzias melastigma (assembly GCF_002922805.2). Lineage (NCBI taxonomy): Eukaryota > Metazoa > Chordata > Actinopteri > Beloniformes > Adrianichthyidae > Oryzias > Oryzias melastigma. Next base: position 24,341,004 of record NC_050528.1, read on the forward strand.
GTAAGAGACAGAAATACATCTGGACAAAAACATGCTTTAATTTTGATTGAAACTGTAATTTTTTTTTCTCCTCTTAATACTAATTGCACCAATAGGTTGATGTGCATCAGAAAATAATGCAAACTTAGATAAATGCTACTGTCATGTAGTGTTGGAATGATCTGAAAAATGACTGTCCGACTCAGAAACACAAAAATCAATCAATCAATCAATCAATCAATCAATCAATCAATATGGCCCACAGGTCGTAGTTTGCCCACTACTGCTCAAGTATCAAGTAGTGACAGACCTGTGTGAACACCATCATCCATTTATCTTTACCAAATCTGAGTCTCTGATTTTTCAATCTGGTTTAACTTTCAGCGTGCCTCGCCTTGAGCACAAAAACTGTCGTAGAAACTTGAATAACAACTCGTGGATGAGAGTTTTAAACACAGAAGAACTTGCATAGACGTGCGTTTTACATAGACTTTTCATCTGAAGTGGTCGTTTGAACGCCAGTTGTAGATGACGGTGAGAACATAACTAAAGGGTTTAAAGTTACATAGATGAAGAAATCAGGCTTCTAAACAAGCTAAGCTAAATTTAAGTGATAAAAAAAAAAAAACAGAGATGAGAGAAATGACCTGAGAGAGCCCATTAAAAGAAATGCTTGACGATTGAAGATGGAGTATGGTAGATGAAGGAAGAGAGGATGAACAAAACCGTATGATAAGATGAAGGAATGGATGAAAGCAGGACTTCAAAACTTTGGTTGTGTGTGTTGGAAACTTTAGCTGGGCTTTGATAGAGATGACAGGTGATCGGGGTTTAGTTGTGGTTTTGTTCGGATTTAGTCGACAAAAATAAACTAAATTCACTCTATTTTGGGTAAGACAATAAGCTTTTCCATCCTGTTTCACATTTGTAACAGAAAGATCCCAATGACTCGTCTGTTTTCTATTTCAAGCCAACAAAAGTTAGGTTAGCTGAAAAAGACCGGGGCCTGGGCCACCACAGCACCTGCCTTTGACTGCTACTCGAATCACATTCCACTTTTGAGCTCTCCTACTGGTTGTGGACACACAGGAGGGTGACCTCTTGTGACCTCCTGATCTAGTTGCAGGCTACTCAAATGGAGGTTCTGAACAGTTCATTGTCTGGCTTGTCAGCTGAGGATCTGATTGCCATGGGAGACCCAACCAGGGGCATTAGCCCCCCCAAACAGCTTAGCTCCTATAGGTGTTGGTTCACAGAGTGGTAGAGGCCCCCAGAGAAGAGAGACTGGACAGACTACATTTCTCAGTTGGTCTATGAACGCCTTGGATTTCCCAGGTGGAGCTGGAAGAAATAGAGAGTAATGTCTGGTCAATTTAGCAGAACCCTCCCCTTATAACCCGGTCATGAATGAGAGGAAAATAGGTATAGAAATGGGGAAAAAAGCATTTTGAAACAATTCCTCTTGAATGTGACCCTAATCTTTTCTGTAGAACTTTTGGAAAATCAGCAAGTTGAAGCATTGCTATTGCATCACTTTCAAGTGATTTCCCAGCAGCATAGATGTTCTAAATTGTCGTATTTTAGTTTAGTAAATCCATTAGCGCGGCACTCGTGTATTCCATCTCAGAGTTTACTCTTTTCAAACAAACACTTGACTTTAGGAGAAGGGCTAGAGAGGGATCATACACCCTTTTTTGTCCTCTTTAGTTTCTTTCAAACTGTGCAATGTGAGTGAATTATATTCACAAAGCTGACCTGTACAACCCCAAAACAGCACAACAGCTATTAGCATCTGCCTAAAAGACAAAATGTTGCTCAAGTAGCGTCTAAATGTGATGAGCGTGGGAGATGCAGTGATAATGAGACAAAAGCAAAATATGAAATACAAAAGCGGAGCAGGAGCTTTGATTTTTTCCTATCAAAGAGAGAAGAAGAACTCTAATCTTCTGCATCTTTTTGGATTCCAGTCTGTGTTTACACTCTTTCTATATTCACCTCTTACAAACAATGGAGTGAAAAACTCCTCATCAATTTTTTTTATGACTTTAGTCACACATTAATGCATTACAGTGATATTGGATTTTAAATGTAATGTAAATGTATCCAAACTCAAATAAGTTTTTTTTTTTTCAAATAATAAATGAACTTTTTAAGAAAAGGACTTTTCAATCTTCTTTTTTGCCCCTTTATAAAACAAATCAATGTAATGGTTAAATTGTGTTAAATTACAATTAGACTGTGATTAACCTGAATTTTTTGTAAAGTTAAGATCAAATTAATTTGCCATGCTCCATCCTGATTATTCTCACACCTTTAAAAGAAAAAGAAAAAACATTACAATATGAACTACAAGACAAAGTGAAGCACAGTAGGCTTTTTTAAAGCCACAAATTATGTTATTATCTGCACAAATTAAAGGTGAAATACAAATCTGAAGATAATTGCAAATTAAATCTTAACTTTTTGGACCAAAGATAGCCACAATGAAAGCCATTCTAATAAAATTTAAAAAGTTGAAGAACTTTTAAGGAGGAACTTTAGAAAAAAACAAAAAAAACATATACAGTAATACCCATACCAACATGTAAAGAACTGCAGGTCTCATTGACTAAACAGAAAAACTGCTGACCAAGTAATATGTGTCATACATCTGATATTTGATAATAAAAAAAATAAATAAAAAGAGGAGAAGAAGAAATTTTACATCTGGATTAAATGCATATACTGTATATATACACTGTCAACACAGTGGTGGTAGTCCAATGGTCGGGGTTTTACTCTGCTGTGTCAAGACCAGAACAACTTTGAAAGATAAGTTCTTTAAAAAAAAAAAAGAATGCTGGAAGAAAATATGAAAGTGGTCCATAAAGGCAAGCAAACGTTCAAAACCCTAAATAGATAAATGGTGTCAGGGTCTTACCCATGGACACCACAATACATGTACCAGCAAGGCGGGAACCAAACCTGCAATCATCCGATCAGAGGTTAACCACTCTTCCCCCTGCACACAGATGCTCCAAATAATTATATATTTATGTGTAACCAAAACTTCTATGTAAATAATTAAAGGCATAAACACGGTGGTGGTAGTGCAATGGTCTGGGTCTACTTTGCTGTGTCAGGACCAAGAAGACTTCAGAATGGTAAATGTTTTCTTTAAAAATGTTGAAAGAAATGACAAGCAAATGACAAACTTTCAATAAACTAAAAGAAAAAAATAACAGGTTTATATAGTGAATCAGTCAAAGTGCAGACTTCAGTGTGGTGCTTTTATGTGACTTTAAACAGAACATTTGTTCTAAAAAAATACCTCCTGGTTGAGGGCCTACTCTGGTCTAAATGAGCAGCAGGTGTTAATCTGGATGATTGGTCCCCACCTGCCAGGTGAACAGAATGACAGGGAAAGGGATGAAGCACATCAGCAGCCTTAACACCGGGATGCAGTAACACAGCCCCACACCATCATACCTCTTCCTCTATGTCAGACAGTTGACTATGGAGCCATCCTTTTACCTTTTAGGCAGCATACCAACTCTGCTTGATGAAGTAAAGATTTCAAAAGCCTCTTTGTCTTATTCTGAAGTTCCAATTTTCTATTTATAGGTCATCCTGTCATTTAGTGCTGGGCAAAATGGGAAAAAAATTAAATCATGATATAAATGACTTAATATCACAATAATAATATATATCACAATATAAAACAATAAAGTATATTTTCATTTATTAAAAAAAGCTTTCGTTAGTTATACTTTGAAAATGGGAAGCTTCACTGACACTTTATTTTGAAGATTCGTTTACTTCCACTTATTCGGCTTTGTTTTAGTTCATAAATTAATTCCAATATAATTTTGTATTTCAGCCCAATCAATATTTTACTACATGATAATTTACTATGCTCTACTATATTTGTAAAGGTCGTGAATCATCTATTTGGACGTCGCGAAGCTCCTAGTATAGTTTGCATATTGCTGTCTTCTGCTCTGCGTCGGACATCTTGAATCTCAAATGCAACCAAATCACAGACGTACCTCTCTTCTGTTGAAAGTGCTTCTTCTTGGGCTGCCTGAATTGTTGTATCTGTCTGTTTCAACTCCAGGGAAACAACTTCAAGCTGTTGCGTTTCCATTGTTCTGCACTCACGTTAAGTAATGCAAAGCCTGTTGTAAAACTCGCACGTTAGCAAATCAAATAAGTAAACCAGTAAACCAGTTTTTTTCATGAAAAATCTTTTTAATTTGTCTTTATTTTTACTTCTATAATTGTTTTGTGTACACACTGACAAGGTTTGGACTATTTAATTGCATATTTGGCATCATAATTGATCAAATTAGGTCATAAATGATAGAAATGATAGAAGAGAAATGGCACGATTGATACTTTTCTATCTCCCACACGATATGTATCGTCATATTGCCCAGCCATGCTGTCCATTGTGCAGCTCAAAGTCTTCTATTCACAGTTACGATTGAAAATAGATCACAACCACAACAGATGTGCTTGAATCTGCTGTCCATTAAAAAGCCTATTTTTAATATCTACACTCAAACCGTATACATTGACTTAGTTGTAACTTTGGTTTCTCTCTGTCAGTGTCCTCCAGTTTCTGAGCCTTACTCTCTGACACATTGACTTTCTCTTCAATTTCTCTGTTAAAAAGACCCTCACTTTTCTATGTTATGAAAGTCTTGTTTCCCTTCCATTGTTAGTTGCTATTTTTAAAGCAACTCACTACTTTCAGCAGCACAGTGCTGTTCAACTAAACCTTAATGGAGGCTGTACCACAGTGTGTGCAGCACTGCTGTTTTTTTTTTTTTTTTTTTTCAATTTATTGCAATTTACTGCTTACTCCAAGGGGTGGGACCAAGTTGTTGTTTTGCAAGTCACAAGTAGTCTCAAGTCTTTGTCTTCAAGCACAGTTTATGTCAACATAGTTTTTAATTTTTTGAATCAGAGAGCAAAAGTCTGAGTCAAGTCACGAGTTACTGCTGTTGAAGTCCAAGTCAAGTCTACAGTCGTCAAATCATGACTCAACTCTGACTCAAGTCCAAGTCATGTGACCCAAGTCCACACCTCTACTTACTTTTGTACTATTTCAAGCTATTGATTGGACTTTATCCGCCTTGAACTGTAAAAAAATAACTTGGAGTGTTGCAAAACTTTTAATTGGTGGCGTTTATGTTTCTCTGCTGAGATTTCTCACAGGGTTGTTTGGCATTTTGCTGAGGAAGGATTTGGAGCAGAAGAGGACTTGAGGTAATTCAGGTTTCCAAGGACTGTGGCTTTTCAGATTAATAGAAGAAAAAAGTCATTATTTGTATCACCCATACAGTCAAAGTAGACAGATTTTTTTATATTTTTATTTTATTTTGTGACTTCTATGAAAAAAAGAAAAACTCATTTTTAAATCATATTTTGTTTGATGAGTCTAAATAGCAAATGTTTTAGACAGAACAATATATCTTTGCTGAGGTGATTGAGAGAGAGCAAAACTTTTGCCAAAGTCACTTTTTACATTATAGGTTCACTTAATGAGAGTGGAAAACATTCATTCTTGATGTTTGAAAGAAATGGGAGAATGTTATCTACAAGGAAGACACATTATTTTCCATGAAATGAGAGAATGTCGCAATTGAAGCTGAACTGAAGAACAACTCTCTTAATTCTACAGATTCCATGAGTCACTTTGAAGTTACTTTTTCTTCTTCTCGACATCTATTTCCAATATGTGGTTTAAAGAAAAACACTTCAGGCTTTTGTATATCTTTAGAAAAGCTTCAAATGTTGCCCTTAAATAGCTCGAATTTTATGTCATGTTCATTTTCAAAGCTCACATCCCTACTTCCAAATGCTCCTTGTGATTATCCCTGGTGAAGGAAGTACTTGTGATTATAATAACATAGCCAGTTATAATAAAATCCATGTCTGGGTAAGGACCTGCAGCCCCCCAGCTCCTTTGTTCATCATATGGCCTCATTATCTTTATCTACAGCTGCATTTATAATGAAATCATGTCAAATGAGGCTTATTATAGAAACTTGCATTTTTCTTTTTTGCATTGTTAGGAGATAAAAGAGCAGAAATGTATTCTTCATTTTACAATGAGATCTTTCTGATTAATTTCAGTTTATATAAGATATTTACATTTAAAAGTGTGAATGAAGGACTAATTAAAGACAGCCCTCTTGTAAAGCGCTGCTTTTGGAATAATCAACCTATTCTGATAACCAAATGTGGTCATTTTTTGTTTTTTTTTTTATTTTGAATGAGGAAAAAAACTGTAGGCAGAATTTTAAGCTGAAACCTGCATTAATCCTGTGTGATTACAGCACCACCCTCTGACCTGCCAATGTAACACAACTTATTTTCGCTTGAGTTTTTTCTATTTTAACTCAGAATCCTGTACATTTCTTAATAATTCTGCAATCTGAGTGGATTTTTTTAAAAACAAAATCTTTAAATTCTTGCTTATATTTATGACCTGTAAATGTGAGTTTTAAGGAGCTTGCAGAAGCAGAAAATATGTTACAAGCGAAGTTAGCCATTAACACGACTGTCTGTGGAGCGTGCTGCAGGAAGGGTGGAATTGTGGCATGTCTTGCAACCTTTGCCCAGGCAAGAAACTTTACTATTTTTTAAAGGAGAGGAAGAGGAAGTCAAAAACAAGAGTGCAGTCTTGAAGAAACTCTGCTCTTCTGTGTACAGGTGAGACAAACTTTTCTGACAGCTTTTCTTTGTGTTTCTTAGATCTGAATGAGTTTTCAGTCATGGTAGTGTCAGCAGAGAGCACCTTTGTGTTTGTTGCTGACACTTATTCCTTTAAAAGGAAAAGCAAAAGCGGTGCCTCCACGAGTGTTAAATCTTCTGGAGAAAAGAAAATCAAAAATGTGTATTAAGGTGTTTTTTAAAAGCTGATGAAAATTGTTGAAGATTGGGCTCAGGGCTACATTCCTGAGCGTCCCAAACTTACAAGTAACTACTAAACATCATGTGACACGACTGATAGAAAGAACTTTTGTGTTTCTTCCACTGAGAAATTAGATTACTTAAGAAATTTTGGTTTTGAAACTTAAATTGAAATCCCCACCAGTAAATTGTCCTACATTTTACTTTACTTTTTGAACTTCAAAATAAAAGCTTCGAGTCCCTAACATAAGAAAGAATATAAGAAAGAAAAAGACAAAACATAATTTTGTCTTTTATTTATTGATTTACAAACAACACACACTAATATTGACCTCAAGATAAGGGGACTGAGAACAGATTTTATGAACAAATCTACTGGGAGTTTGAGTAGAAAACTAGTCACAGAAACATGCAATTATGATTGGCTGAAGGAACAAACAGAATCTTTCAATTAAGCTATTAAGTTCAAAATCAAATCATGTTTATAAGTAATGAAATTAACATCAAGTAGTTCAACAATTGTAAAATAAAAAGCATTCTCAGTGTTTCTGGTTATGGGTCCATCTTCAAACTAAATTTTCCATAAAAGTGACGAGGAGTCAACATCCAGGTCCTCAGAAAGAACATTTAATTCCTATCCAAACAAGCTTTTATTATTTATTTTAAATCCATCTCTTATGCAATATTTTTTTTAATGTATTTATTTGTTTTTACAAATTATGTATATCAGGTTTAAGTAAAGGTTTTGAAGGAAAAATACAAGGCGAAAAGGTTGAGCAATCCAAAAATCGAGGGTGACTAACATGATGACGTTAACTGTCAAGCATGGAGGAGATAGTATGATAATTTGGCTGAAAAATCAGAACTTAATAATTACACTCTGCTGTTCTCTCTCTTTCTCAGAGGTTAATCCTGCAGCAAAATGAGCAAAACATGAGTTCAAAAATTACTTTAGAAAACAAAACAATAAATTGAGGTTTAAAGAAAACCAGAGGAGTGATCAAATATTTACTAAAATTAAACTATGAATCTGCTTTATAAACAGCACTGCAGGAATGCTACATTTATTTTCCATAAGATTCACCAGTTTGATTTTTTTAGACGATATGTCTCAAACATAACACATTTTCACTGTTCTATTGATAGTTTTTTCAATAAAAAATGTAAAGACAGTTGTCAAACTTTCTGTTATTCTATGTCCGTAAAGTGTTACCCATGTTGTATTTCAAGGAGTTATAAAATTATTTTATTTTGTCTTAATTGTTTCAGTTGAATGTGTTTGCAATGTGGAGAGAAGCATAAAAGCAAAAGCTAATTTAGAAGTGGAGCACATTTATAAAGATTTCTACGTAAAAGTTAGGATTTTTTTCAGGACAGTTGATTTTGATCATAGAGAAATGCTGAAAGTGTTTTTTTTTTCTTTTTTTGATGATTTATTTAAGGATTAAATAATCTAAAAAGAAAAAAAAAACCTAATCTGAAGAAAAATATACTTGCTCCAAAACTTTTGACAGTCCAATTTCATTTTCTAAACCTTCATCCAAAAAAAGGAAAAAACAAACAAAACAGAAAAAAATCAGCCATTGGGTTTGTTATGTTGTCAAATTTCGTTTTATTTCCTCAGGTTTGACCTCAGGACAGACAGATGGAGCGATTCAGCAGCAGCGTCTTTGCTGCGGTCTTTTCCTCTGCAGTCATCTTCAGATGTGTTCATTCTGCTGCTGTTTTTGCTGCTGGTGACCTCAAAGGCCCTCAGAGACATCTTTTGGTGGAGGATGACTTCCACTTGAACAGCACTCAACATGCCAGTAAGTAGAAAACACAGAGCTTTCTTTCAGCAGCTTTACAACAGTTGTGCTCTAAGGACTTTGTATCTCATCACATGGATCATCATAACTTTATTGCACTTTTCTTCTCTGTTTTCCAAAAGATGACGTTCCAAAATCTCTGCAGTGGACTTATTTAGCAGCAGGTCTGGGTACGGTCCTTTCCATCTCGCTCCTCATTGTGATGGGTGTTAAGTTCCGGGTTTTCCATCGCTTCCTGGCCAGCTACAGACACTCCCTGCTCCAGGAGACAGACGGGGCCAGCCAGTACGGTCAGGACGAGATGTCTTTCCCCAACGTGTCTGGCCAAATGAGCGCAGCTCGACGGACTCAGACTGGGCTGGAGGACGATGACGACGGCTTCATTGAAGACAATTACATCCAGGCCAGTGAGAAAGAGAAGGCTGATAGAGAAAGTCAGGGAAGATTCAGAGACGAGGATGATGACAGTGATGAAGATCTGCATTTCTCAATAGGATAAACAATTAAAAAAGATGTTGCTTTAATTAAAAGAAATGTCTTATGCAATTTATTTTTTACTTTTTTTTAGACTTTTTCAAGTTTAGTGGAAAGTCATACAAACGTTTTTTTTTTTTGCTTTAATTTCTTCTTCTAATGATTTTAAAAAGATTTGGGGATTTCTTTAACGGTTATACCCCTGGATTGAGGATTGCTGATAGTGTGCAAAAATTGGACTATTTGGCTTTCAAATTTCTAATTTTCAAATTGGCTTTTGGATTTAAGGATTTGATGCAAGAACTTAAAATCTAACCAAGTATATTGGCTATTTTTTGTCAGACTTTCATTACTGTCAAAAAGAAAAAAAACCTATGTCCTTAATTTTATTAAGATTTAATCTGATTACACAATATATAACAAATGTCCAAATTAAAGTTGCTAAATTTCAAAAGATATAAAAAAAGACAAATTCTGTGTTAATAAGAAGTTACTGTCTTAAAATTAATAAAACACATTAAAGGAAATCAGACACATTTTTCAAGATTTTACATTTTTGCAGTGAAGGGATGAAGAGTTATCTGCATAGCTACATTTATCTCAAAGGAGATAAAAGGAAAAAAAAAGGAAAAAAAAGTCAGTAATGCTTTCTGGTGCACATGAAAGGTACCAGAAAGTTATTTGTTCTCACAAAGAAGAAACTCCGGTAACTTATCTAAGGTTGCAACCCTGGAAACTGTTTTATCCAATACCAAAATAATGACTATCTAAACTCATATAAACAGCCCAAGTTTGATACACGAGAAAATTAAATTTTCTAAAAGCATTGAGCCTAATGAAAAGAGAGCATAGTTCTTTTCTACACACCTGTTAACAGATTATTTAAAAAATAAAAACGAATTTAAAGGGTTTCATGATTTTGACCCACATGATTCTTTGTCTGCTCAAATAAAAGTAAAGTTTGTGAAAAGTTACTGTGAACATTGCTTCCTGTCAGAGTGTCTTGTTAGTGGTTCTTTGTTTGTCTAAAATTTATGTCAAATTTTAAGATTTTTAATGATAAATTTGGAATCTAGCTGTTTGTGAGGGAACTTTTAAATAAACTCAACATAAATCAATTTCAAGAGTATTTCTTTATTTGTTCCAAACAAAACGGTGATCATAAGAAGTTAACTGGTTAGTCAATGCTATTTCAAGTGCACTATGTATTATTTAAAGATCTAATAAATTTATTAAAGTAACTAAAATAAGCTAACAAAAAATATCAAAAGTAACTAAGCACATCTGTGAAGACCAGGGCTGCCACAAACGATTTAACAACGATTTGTTAATAAATCGGATGACTCATAAACTGGATGTAAACAAATATCTAAATCAGATATTGCATTGGACACTTTTTCTTTTCTTTTTTTATGTTTCTCACTTTCAAGCTCCATTGGCGTGTTGCTATGGTACCTGATTCTTCCTGTAACTTCCTTTTACATCACTACTGACCCACATTTGCACTACTGCGCATGTGTGCCGAAAACAATGGTAGACGCGATATTAAAAAGGCTGCACCGTAGTTTTGAGATGAAACAAAAGACTAATCAACTATTAAATTAGTCGTTAACTATTTTAATAGTTGACATAATTGTGACTAATGGACTAATTGTGGCAGCCCTAGTGAAGACATCCATTCCATAGTAGAACAAGTTTCACAAGAGATCATCAGTTTTCTTTTAAGTTAGACGTTCACTTCATATCAAAAAAGTTTATTTTACAACTTTTTCTGTTAAAGTAATTAAAATAAACTAACAAAATTGCTATCAAAAATACCTGTTAAAGTGATATTTAAAAGTTTTTTTAGTTTAAAAGTAGCCCATTGTTTATTGAATTGTTGCTTTTATGGTATAAAAAGAGCGAGAAAAACTGTGTAATAAAAAACACAAAAAAAATTATTGGAGCTTCCCTGACTGAAGTTTTTTTGTTTTGTAAAAAAAATCTTACAATGATCGATGTAAATACGATTTTTAGATTTCTTTCATTTTGGCAGTCCCTTTTCCAACAGGTGCTTTTCTCTCAGATCAGACTCGTCCAGCTGGTAAAAGTCTCTCCGATTTGTTCCCCTGTAACGCTCAACACGCGTGTGGCGTGGCCCTCCAGCCTCCTCGCTCGGCTCACTCTCACCCTCCTCCTCCTCCTCCGCTCTCGTCTTCTCTTAAATTGCATCAGGACTCCGTATGCCACCACAGCCAGAGCCATGCTGGCCCCAGCGATCATCAGCACAATCCCAGACACCAGCATCCCCCTCCTGTCGTAGCGCTGGTCGCTGAGTGTGGCCACGCAGAGCAGGATGGCCCCACAGAACGCCACCCCCAGGCCCACGGCTAAAATCAGAGCTGGGTCGCCTCTCCCGCCGCTCTTTAGCTGCTCAATGCGCCGCCGGCTCCGCACGCAGTTCATGTCCTGGATGGCAGAGCTGAGGAGCTGCTTGAGGAGAACAGCCAGAGCCAAGAGGCAGAGGGTGGTGCCCACTCCCAGACGCCATGGCCCAGACAAGCTGGTGGTGGTGGAGAGGAGCCCCACGCCGCTGAAGCCCAGCCCCACAATTAGGGCCACGGACGCGCTGTAGCAAAACAAGGAGTGTCGCGGCTCTCTGAACCACCAAAGCTCCACTTGATCCTCCAGAACTCGTGGTCGTGTTAGTGTGCGGTCCAGATAGAGGCTCGGGTGCATGCTGTAATACAAAGTCTGCATGGCGAGTCACCTGTCAGCATGTGAGACGGCACCTTCGATATGCACAACCTGGAACAAAAAGTCACATAAATAGTCAATTTAAAGATTATTTTATAGTAAAATGTTCTCTTTGACCTCATTTGGGTTATATTAACACAGTTGTGCTTATCTGGACCTCTGTGACCATAAGTGTAAAGGGTTAGCTCAAATATTAGTTCACACTTGAAAAATGATCAAATTTTGATCTGAACACAAAACAAGAGTTAAAAGGCAACTTACGTTTTGTCTGTTAAATGCTTGAAACTGCAGTCCATCCCTTTGAATCTTATCTGGCAACTTAAATTGAATCATTACAGCAAGTCACAAAAATGTATTCCAGAGTTCTTTGTTCTTCCTTCGATTTTGGGCATGAAACCTCCGGAGCAAAAACAATCCGCCCTGGAGGAGACGTCCCATGTGATCAGGTAGCTGTGTGCAGCTTGTTAAATGACTCAAACTGTAGAGGTGTTTTGCACTAAGGAGAGTAAAAAGAAAATCCCGTTGGAGCAACTTCTGTGTGTTCCCTCTGCCTGTCACCACAGTGACTGCCCTGGTGTCACACATCGCTGACCTCCTGTCGCTCTCTGCCCCGGTGCCAGGCAGACCACACACACATGCCCTCCTCTCACCGCACAGCCGTTCCCCCTCGCCTGGCCGAGCGGGACATGTCACATGCCACAATAGCAGCTTTGGATCACAGCTTAGGAAAAGATTGGCAACATTGTCTGCAGAGCTCCAACACAAACAATGGGCTGGACCGGGAACACAATGACTTCTCTGCAGAGGCCATGCGGCCGATGTGGCGCTGTTGTAGGGAAGAGCTGAGTGATGTCAGCGCGCAGTGATAATGCTGTCTGTGATACAAAAACATAGCATCATTCACACTCTGCTGCAGAGGCTGTTCTCTCATACTCTGAAATGTAGGGGACTAGGGAAATATCGATTCTGCAATAAATCGCGATAAATCGTTTGACGATACTTGTATCAATTTAAAAGTCTCATTTCTTAATGAGACTTAGTTTTGACTTGGGACGAGGTACTGACTGAAACTCTGTGCCGCGTTGCTGCCAGTATCATATATAATTGTGGATTGTGGTGCTTAGCGGATCAGAACTTCACAGCTATAGATTCTAATTCAGTGACCTGGAATAAGGGGTTTAATGCACGTGTCACATCAGGATATGTATCGTATTGTCAGACTCTTACCAATACAGACCCCGACTGAAATGATTAAAAAAAACATCATGTTTGTTGCACGGTGGTGCAGTGGTTAGTGCTCTTACCTAACAGTAAGAACGCCTCAGTTCAAGTCCCGTCTGGGGGACCTGAAATAGAACCGCCAATGGTGACTTTTCTGTGTGGAGTTTGCATGTTCTCCCCGGCTTCCTCCCACCGTCCAAAAACATGCTTCATAGGTTAATGGGTGACTCTAAATTACCCCTAGGTGTTAATGTGAGTGTGAATGGGTGTGTGATTGAGGTCTTGCGACAGACTGGCGACCGGTCCAGGGTTTAGTTTACCCTGCCTTCGCCCATCTTCTTGTTTGACTGTAATAAGATGTATGACCACCAGCCTAAACTGTAGCTTCTGTGCCACAGAAGCTCTTCCATCAGCATGTTTTCATCTGCTCCTGATTCAAACAATTTCAAGAAAGAAATACACAGAATGCAATTTCAAGCTTAATTTTATTTATCTATGTCCTCCATCAGAAAAATGCTACAAGAACATGTCAAAAACCCAATTCTCACTGGAGTAAGTCTTTAAAGCAAAGAAGTTTGTGTTAAAAAGGCAAATTCTAGTCAAAAATAATATCAAAGCTAAAGATAAAAATGGGGAAAAGCAGATTTTCAGCTATCACAGATAAAATGAAAAAGATTAGCTTTCAGCCTTGACTTGAATGTTGTCACGGTGGAAGTTTTTTCTGGACATATCGACAGATTAGTACTTCTGATGCTAGTCAAAGAAGTACTGAACACATCCTGGGGTAAGTTGCGATGGAAAGAAAAAAATAAGTAAAAAAAGAACAAACAGTTGCTCAGCCTTAAAACATGCTTTATTGAAATTTAAGAACTTTCCAGAACTAAGTGTCTGTTTTTGACTGACAGAGATCCGAGTCTGTGTTTTCTTTGGGATTTAAGAGAGACTCATTGGGAGCTTGAGGTTTTATCAGACTGTTGTGTTCTTTTTGTGCACATTAGACAAGTCTGCTAAGATCTAATTTTCTTTGGACTCATTCATTCCTGTAATTCAATAAAAGTGTCCAAAGATCTCAAGTAAAAACAGTACAGTACTTCAGTGCTTAACTGTATAAGCAGCTAATGCTGATCAAAATAATGTGAAAAATAGTTGATAAAATTGTACAAATGTGCTACAACACTCAAGTTCCAGCTAAGTGGATTAGCTCAGTAGTTTCAAGCAGGATGAATGTGTCAACAACAATATCATACGACAGAAAAAAAGTTTTTTGGTTGAAAAGAAAAATGTATCATTCTTACAGTCATGTTATTTTCTAATATAGTTCTTAAATAACAACAAATAAATCACATGAAGTAAACATAACACTATTACAGACTTTATCATGTCAATAATAAGGATTAAAAAAACAAAAATCCATCCATCTTCTTGTCCGCGTCTTCCCTTTCGGGGTCGCGGGGGTGCCGGAGCCTATCCCGGCTACTGATGGGCGAAGGCGGAGTATACCCTGGACAGGTCGCCAGAAAAATAAATAAATAAATAAAGTATCAATTTAAAAAAAATAACATGCGTTGGCTCGTGACCCGAAACCGGAAGTCTTTGTTCAGAAAAGTTTGTTTAAAAAAAAGAAACTGAAATTTTGTGAGGATAATTATGGCCCGCAGCATCAGGTACTGATGGCA
>NC_050528.1:24355909-24363529 GCF_002922805.2 Oryzias melastigma
GCGGGCCATCCAACGCCGCTTGCGGCTTTAATTCAAATTGTTTTTTGTCACGTTGATTTGTACTTAAGTATTGTGAAATCATCAAAATGGCAAATATGTCAAGTGTTTTACCAGTTTACTTTGTGTTAGTTAAACTTGGTAGTAGTGACTGTGCCTTCTCCACATGTTACAGTAATTATAAATAAAGTGTTTAGTTACATTTTATATTTTCTAGTTATACTGTAGATCTAATTTTAAACAGGATAAACCTCTTTATTCCAATTATGCTAAAGTTTCTCCAAATATTTGAATATTTCCTCCACAAATTTTCATTTTGTTTTGTGGCTTTGAGGGTGTAATTTGTTTTTTTTCAGTAAAGTTGATGCAGCTTGATAATGTATAAAGCAGGTATGTTTTATAAAAACAGTGATATTTACTCCGAGCTGCAGAGGGCAGCAGAGTAGTAGTTTAGGCAGAAGTTGAAAGGATGCAGTTTCTGTTGCATCTTTTTTATACTGGGATGAACCAACCAGTAAGAGAATAAAACCATATACAAATCCTGCATTCAAAGCTATTTTTATACTTGATCATATCAGACAACAACAAACATTCATTTGTTTTGCATGGATAATTCAATTGACTTAATGTGAAAAGAATTGCTAATAATAAAACAAATATAAGTTACTTTTGTTTTAAAAAAGGGAATTTAAAGCAGACATGAAGGAGTGATAAAAAGGATTTCCTTTTTTACGTTTCATTTGAGAAACAATGTCATGTTAACTAAAGCAATATATCTACAGCTGATTAAAATAGTCCCTATTCTTGAAATAAATTAGGATGTTAGCACGAGTTACTTACTTTAAGATTAAAATTCAACAGTCAATCTGACATTAAAGAGTTAAATTGCAATTTATTTCGTTGCAACATTTTAATGTGACTTTAGGCACAGTTACAAAAAGGAGCAAATAATGCATCAATCAATCTAAAATGTGCTTTGATTCATTTTCAATAGAGAAATAAACAGCAGTTTAATCAATGAGCTGAAATGAATGGTGAGCTGAGATTTCAAAGCTGGAGGCGCCACAAAGGCTCAATGAAATAACTAAATGCAGATCATTAATGTCTAAATTCACTCAGCATTTGAAAGTGCTCCAAGAAAAACAAGTAAAAAGAAATGACCTTATCAGAATGCTTGAGCAAAATATTTGCTTCTCCTTAAATATGTAAAATCTGCTTTTTTCTCCCTTTTGAGATTTAATTTTAAAAATAAAATGATTTCAATAAATGTCTCACATTCCATTTATGTCATTTCTCTTTCATATCACCAAAATAAAATCACAATTTTTAAACATTATTTACATTTTAAAGCTTTATGCATTTGAATCCTCCACAACCACTCATCTGTGACAAGGATAATACATTGTGTTTTCATTCACATTACAGAACCCTCTCTGCTTTTTGGGAGCTTTTTTTTTTTAATCCTATATATTTTTTCTTTTTTCTTGCTAGCCCAAATTTTACGGTCACACAAAAAAGAAATACTTCTCATTTGTGACGCTTGCAGAAACTGGAACTGAAGGTTTGGTTTAGAAACGGTGAGCAGTAATGAGTTCTGTTCTTGAACACACTGCAAGACTTTTACCTGTCTAACTTTTAAGGATTTATTTTAGGAAAGTAATAACAAACTTCACACCAAATTAAATCCAAACTGGGGGTCTTCTGCAACCCACATGTGGCTCTTTAATGCCTCCATTGTGGCTCTTTGGTTTTGCAGAAAAATCACAACAATTTGAATAAAGGATTGGTTTGTAGATTTGATTTTCTTTTCTTCAATTAATATTTTTCATTTCTGTTTCGATGTTTAACCATAGACTGTATATAAAATAACTGGACGAAGCAAGCCCCCCTACTTCCGTGTTCCATATAGGAAGTACCACTGAGTTGCAAAAAGGCCAAAGTCCCATTGACTTACATTGAGAAATAGACAGTTATTTCTCAGTCATTTTATATCTCAGAATAATCATTCTTCCTCTGCTGCTTTCTGATTAACTTCTTTTTTCTAATCCTATTTTTTAAAGATTTTTTTCCATTATCACAAGTTATTAGAGTTATAAATTGACCAATCAGATGGCTCAATAAGCGTTTGTGGGTCTGACGTCGAACGTCTGGGGGGTTTGATTGACAGATGACGGGTAGCCAATGGGAGCAGACTTCATCAATGGGTCCGTGAAGACCTTTTAACACCTACTTTACAATTCAACAATGTACCAATCATTGTCCTACTGTTGTTTTCTCAATGGAATGTACCGATGCAGCAGTTTGAAACAACAAGAGGAGCATGCTGTCGACATTTTTAGATGAGGATTTACTCTGTAGAAATAGATTTCACTCTGAGGTTATGTGCTTTCGACTTTTTTGTTTGTTTAACGTTCGTTTTTCTTTATTATACTGTTTTGATTGTATCTTATAAATTATATGTTGCGTATATGCGCATAAAATCACCAACCAAAGTTTCATCTTCGCCGAACTTTTCCAGCTTCAGCCTGAATTAGACGCAGCCGTCTGAGGAGCGCAAGACAAACTTGAAAGGACCTGGTCGTATTTTCAAACAGAAAAAAGATCCAGCCGTTCACTTGTTGGGATGGTTATTTATTTTAAATACAGCTTAACGCGCTTTTCACATGCATCTGATCAGACTGTAACGTGGCAGCTCATGTGAAGAGACGAGATGCTGCGCGCGCGAGGGGGTCAGCAGCGTCACCCAAATGCTCCTTTTATCTCGACAAAAAGGAATACATGTAAGTAAATCCAAAAGGACCGCTGACAGAATCAAATGTTGGGATGGTTCTCCCTCAAAGGCTTCAACAATGACTTGTACAATTCTCCCGAGCCGCCGTTATTAAAGTAGAAACTGTTTACATCCGCGGTCTCGTGGTCCAGGCGTGGAAAGAGGCGGACGGTTGCAATAAACTCACTCCTGATTGGCGACAATACTTCCTGTAGATTCCATGACTCAGCTATGACTCAGACCAATCGCTGAAGATTGTTTGCAAATGGCGGTATCCGTTTCAGGAATTGACGGTGAAAGCGGCGGCCTACTTTCGCGAGGAGAGGAAGTAATGCATTTCTAATGGGGGACCTCATTGCTCGCTCAGTCCATTATTTTTACAGTCTATGCGTTTAACATAGATAACTGAGTAAAAATGATGATTAAAGGTTTAATCTCTAGTGTTTTGTTATTAGAATGAACTTAAAGTACCAGTACACAATCTTATCTTCTGTTGCACAACTGTGTCTAGTTGCTGTTCAGCGGCAACGTTTTTAAAGTGACAATCTACATTTATAGTCATGTGAAAAAAATAGGAAACACTCATTCATATATTAATGTCCAATCTCATTTTGAAAAAAATAAAAAAAGGGAAGTGATTTAATAAAAATCAAACTGAAACTTTACTATTATCCTACTCACAGAAAAATATCTGAACAAATTTCCATTTTTTAACGGTCAAAGTTTGGACCTCCTGCCTCCAATTAGCTATTTTATTGTACCAGTCTTTTAAAAATATCTTAAGTCTGAAGTGTTTGAACTTAAGCATAAGCAGAAATTACATTCTTTTGAAATTATAATTCATAGAAAGATTTAAATAGGTTTAAAACATTTTTCAAGGTCATGTTGGATCACTCAGTGATGTTCAGATTTATATAAAATGTTTCCAAATTTGTGGAAAAATATGCATACTTTCATAGGGTGTTCTAATTTTTCACATGACTGTACATGCGTAGATTTATTTAAATTGTATTATACATCTCATGTTATTATTTAAAGGTAAAATAAGAAAAAGAATGAAGGTACACCAAAGTTGTATAGAAATGTCAAGTTGACTTGACTTTATTGTATTTTAATTAAAATAAATCAGCTGCAACAGGAGGATATTTTATTAGTTTTTTATTTTGAAAGGAACTTGCACGTGAGTTATTAAACGTAAATGAATTTAAAGCTGTTATGTATGGAAAAAAAATATTTCATTTATTATAAATATTTAAAAGCTGCACTTTATAAATTAATAGTTTACTGGCCACAAAAACATACAGTACATAAAGTGTTTTTTTTTCTATACGGTGAGGTGGGAGTTTGCTGCTGTGATGGTGCAACTTGTTACTTCAACTTTAGTCGAAAAAAGTTGAAAAAAACTCCTTTAAACTGAAGAAGCTCCTTTAATGAGAAACAAAACAAATGACAGATTACTGTTTAACTTAAATGCATCAAAAGAGTAAAACTCAACATTTTATGGGTTTCCTTTATGTGATACATTTTGAGGATGTGACTCTCCCTGCAAATAATTAGAACAGGTGTCCATACCTGACAGATTCCCCCCACTGATGTTTGAGCTCATGTGTGGTGTTTTACTGCACGCCCAGGATGGGATGGATTAAGTTGTCCTTTAGCTTATCATCGTTTAACATGATTGTGCTGTCGGCAGTGGCCTACATTTGAAAGACATGTGTTTGCCGTGGCGGCGAGCCAACAGTCTAAATACTACGGATGCACTTTTGTTTGCAGACTGGTGTTATCTCATTCTGTTCAGCAGGTGTAATAAAGCTGCAGTTCAGTTAATAAATGTTGCTGCTGCCCTAAAGGAACAATGGAGCCTGCAGTTCACCTAAACATTTGCATATAGATGAGGCTCATACCACATTATCACTCAAGGGTACTGTTAATAATAGCAGTTGCAGGTAAAAGGTATGTAAACCCTGTGGGATCACCTCAACTTTTTTATGCACAAATTGGACACAACCTGCTCTTTGATCTTCATGTAAGTCACAAAAACACAGCCTGCTTAACACAACAGGGAGTTTTCCTGCTTTTATTCAACACATGTCAGTATTGCTGGGAGGAAAAAACCTTTGAGTTTATATAACTACTTGACTCTCCTTTGACAGCAACAACTTCAACCAGACTTTCCTTGTAGATACAGATCAGATCTGCACAATGGTCAGAAATCATTTTGGATGATTGTTTCAGTGTCTGTTTCATGTGTGGAGTGAGTCACTCTCTTGAGGTCGAGCTGCAGCTCCTCAGTCTGGTTGAGGTCAGGACTCTGGCTGAACCACTCCAGAATGAGTTTTTTTTTTCGTCCTGTGAAGCCATTCTGTTACTGATTCCCCTTTTTGCTTTGGGTCTTTATCCAGGGGGGTTCTTCAGCGTTCCTCTGAAATATCTTGATACATTTTAGAACGTATTTCTCCAGCGATAACAGCAATTTGTGCGCAACATAAGGCATTAAAGCAGCCGTAAAACACTGTATTATGCAGTTGGGATGAAGTTGGATGTTTACATTTTTACAGCATGACCACATTTAGTGACAGCAGCAAAAGCGCTGAAATGTTTCCTTTTGTAAACAATCTTAATGTGGAAACATGAACATCAAGGCAATAATGTCAGGGGTGTGCAAACTACGGCCCCAGGGCCATATGTAAAAATGTAGTATGGGCCGCCAAATTGAAATAAATTATTTTGATTGCCCAAATTAATGTTTTATTTTCCTTGTAGTTCAGGTGTCTCCCCATAGATGGCGATCTACAAACAAATGTAACTTTAGTTGAGGCGCAGAATGTTATTTTGCATTCATGTAGTGTTTGGATTTGTTGTTTTTCCGATAATCATGTGTGATTTCCAAGTCGGACAGTCATTTTTCCTATTATTCCAACACCACATGAACAAAGCATTGCCGTTACTTTGAGTTTTTGCCTGAGGGACATCAACTTATTGGTTGAAATGGCACTAAAATGAGAACAAAAACCACAGTTTTGAAATAAAACTCCAAAATGTTCTGTCTTAAAGTAATTTCCAATCAAGATTAAGGCACGTTTTCATGCAGATCCCATGTTATTTATTTCTTTCATGAGGTGAATCACCAAAAAACACCATGAATCTGTTCCTGGATCACTCCTTCGTTCAAATTTTATAACCTTTTGTGGCTCACGGGTAAGAAAGTTTGTTCATCCCCGCTTTAGACGTGCGTGTTTCTTAACTCTACATAACCATTTGTATTACAGTCAATGTGGTTTGCATTTCTGAGACCCTTATCTCATCAGCGTGATCCAAACTTTCTGTAAAGATCCATTTTATAGAACTTGGTCCATGTTTCCTTTCCTGTAGTTCATCATCATTCCACTAGGGGCAGTAGATGGGCTTTTTTCTGCTCATTTCAAAATGGCTGCTTCCATGAAATCTTTAAAACACTTGAGGCGGAAAAAAGTTTAGCTAATTTTCAAAACTTTTTGGTGAGAATAGCTCATCCATTTTTATACTTTTCTTTTAAATTATTAAGTGGTTTATTAAAAGAATGCTAAATTTCTTGATAAAAAAATGTTTTTATTGCAGGTACACCATCTTAACAATGTGTGGACCAAATTTGAGACAGTGGGTAATTAAAATACCTTTTTCCTGAACACTCATGTAAAAATTATGATTTAAATTAATACCATTGTGAGTAAACGTGATATAATTGAGACGTCTACATGTGTATTTCATTAAAATAGATATTGCAAAAGGTTTCTTTGTGGATTTCATTAATTGGTTGAAAAACACCCAAATTAATAAAAAAAATATATAATCAATTAATTAAAAAAAATGAATACTTTCTTTCAGTTCTTCGATGTTGCTGGCTTAGAGTTAAGGCCTCCAAGAGCGCTTTTGTGTGAGGTATGGTGAAATTCAGCTTATTCTTCATGGGAAACTCTTAACAAGTGAGTTTCTACAGAGCAGGGCAGCTTTAACCAACACACCCCATCTCTTCACACTGATTGGACTCCAGGTTGGCTGTCTCCTGGCCCCAATTAGGTCTTGAAGCCGTCGTTAGTCCAGGTCTTTACACACATATCCTCCCTTCTCTGTAAATGTTAACATGTCATGTTCACTCAAAACATGAACATATAGTAAATTGCCTGATTTCAGCAAAAGCTCACTTTGCTTCTCTGTTGTGATTATGAGCTAAATATCAGAACACATTGAGTCCAACGTATGCAGAAATCTAGGTCATCCCATACTTTGACTTATTGATTGGTTTACAGTATTTCAAGCAATTTCATTAATAAAAACCAAGAAAAATACAATAACATTTTAAAACAAATACTGATTCTTCAAATATATTAATTCTTAAATTGATTCTAAAATAAATAATAGAAATTGATGCTATTTTTTTACATTATAATTGTTCTTGAGCATAAATAGGCATATTTGCACTTATGCACACATGAGACATTGAATCCATCAATATAACAATTGTCAAATAGAGTTTGATTAATTGTTTAGAGGGAGTGGGACCATGTAATCCCACCCCTATTACTTTCTGTCTCTGTCTGAGTTTTTCTCGTACCACATTTCTTTTTTTTTTCAAGTTCAAAGGCCTTTTTCTTGCAACTGAGCATGTTTGATACAGAAATTAAGATAAAAAACTGAAACAGTTGGGCCAAAGAGTTTTTGTCTTCTTCCACACCATTCACTATTTGATTCTTACTATTATTGTGTTAAACTTTTATCAATTTCCCCCCAAGCTAAAATCCTGACAGATTTAAATCTTATTAGATGTAAATACTTCTAAAACTGTCCCAGAAGAAAAAAACAAAAAGGCCACTGGA
>NC_050528.1:24365400-24376430 GCF_002922805.2 Oryzias melastigma
AGAATTTGTTAAAGCTTAAAAAATCTTTTCATCTAAAATTATCTAAAGTCTTCAACTTTCCTATCAAAGATGACTTAGAGAAAAAAATAAAAATAAAAAGCTAAATTCGAGCAACAATCCCGTAAGGGAGCTATATGATTTGATACTGATAAAAATGAACAGATTAAAGTAGCATTAGACATTCAAACTATATTTTATGGGAAAAAAAAAACAGAAAAGGATCTACAGAGTAAGAAGTTTTATTTGTATTTATACAATAAATCACTTTAGTGAGGCGATTCCCTCTAAAACTCCTTTTAGTGTTTTTGAAGATTAAAAAAATGTAATTAGTAGTTTGACTGTTTTTTTTTTCATTTTGTAAATTAGTTAATTTTAGAATATTTGGAATTAATAAAGCAAAATATTGTATTCTATTCTATTTCATTGTAGTGGCTCGCCCCGCCCCTCGTGTGACGTCGCGGTGTAAACAGCCAGTGAGGGGCGGAGAGGGGGGGAGCTCACGGCGGAGTCTGGCGGCAGCGTCGCGGCGCTACAGGAGCGTCTGTCGGGCTTTGTTTTGTGGATGTGAATGAGCTCCTCCAGAAATGTGGACGGATTTAAGGACTCTGCTACTTGTTCAGGCGTTCCTCCTCGGGCTCGTTTCCTCGGAAGGTCGGTGGCGCTCGCGCCTCTTTGTTCTGCACGTGCGCGTGATGTTGTTTGCTCGTTAATGACATGAAATCTGCCGCTCTGCTGTTGGAGGGAGCGGAGCTGGCTGGAAGCGCTCCCCGGAGCTCAGTGCTTCAGCAGGAGGAGGCCACTTTCCATAATAATTCTGCTGACCACGAGTCTGTGCTGTCCTGCTTGGGATGCTTCAGTGTGGATGCTGCGCGCGTGCGCGCGGCAGGTGTTTCCCGGCTGGAGCATCCTGCATCCGAAGCAGCAGCCTGTCTGTAGAGACAGAAGTGTGTGAAGCTGAGAGTCGCCTCCTCCTCCTCCTCCTCCTTCTCCTCTGCTGAGGGAGAAACTGTTACACATCCTGATAAGAGGCGGAGAGAAAACACAGCATGACGCCCGCGCGCGCGCTAATTGACCTGCATGAATGCTGCATAACAATTAGGCATTCATTTGCAAATGACAACAACAAGCGTTTACTTTAGCAGATCATCTGGCCTCTGATCCCCTCCTCCCCCCCTTTCTCTTTCCTTCCCTCATGTTGATCCAGGGACGGACGAGTGCGAGGATGGACAGTTTCAGTGCCACAACAAGAGGTGTATCCCCACCATCTGGAGGTGCGACGACGACGACGACTGCTCAGATAACAGCGACGAGGAGAACTGCCGTGAGTGATGCAGAGAGGAACTCAATCCAGACTGAAGAGGAAGATGAGAAATCACAATAAGCACATGGGTCAAAATGACCCACAAACATTTAATCAAATCCATAACTTGAATACAGTTTCTGGCCAGTATTCTTTCTTAGAATGTTGAATTAGTTTTTTTTTTTTTTTAACTAGAATGGTTGTATTATAATGAAGAATAAAAACAGAATTTAGGCTTAAATTGAAACAGAAAAAACCCAGCTTGTCTTAATGGAAAATGAAAGTTCACAAATTGAACTGTATCACAAAACTAGAGTGGACAACTTTCTAGTAAAGTATAGAAAATGGATTGTAAGGAAGCTGAAATCATATTTTGATCTGTTGAAAAGGTATTCCAACTGGTCTTTTTATAATGATAATGGGGAAAAAAACAAAAAAGAAAAACATTGTTTTGTAGGATATAGTTTCTGCGGAGTACCAGGAGTCCATCAGAAACTTGTCTCTGAGTTGTGGGCAGAAGTAAGCCTCAGCTGATATCCCATCATCCCTTTATTTACACTATCCCGCTAGCTTACAGCCCTTCATAACCCCACACTAACATTAACAAAACAACAAAAATGACGAGCAATATCTGAGCTATCCACCAGTACAGTTTGGAGCCTGATTCCAGCTTGGCAAGGAAAAGAAAGATCTATTAGTCCATAAGTGGATGCACTGGAATAGAGCAGAGCAGGGTGCTTGTGGCGCACCGATTGTAGTTTGTATGTAACAACTAAAAGCTTTATGAAGGTTCCTTTTTTCATCTCCTCCTAATTCACAACAACATGAATAAAGAAATACTCAGAAATTGAATGTTAATCCTAATTTTCTTCATATATGTTCTCCTTCATGAATACAATTCTACAACAACATGTTAAAAGCACAATTTTCATTGGAGTGTGTCTTTAAGCTTTCCTGTAATCTGTTTAAAAGGATTACTGAACACAAGAGATCTAAAATGTCCTAAAAACAGTCACTAAACAAGAAAACATCAACTCACTGAGAGTTTCTACTATTATTTTAATGAAAATTAAGGCCATACCCTACTGGGATTTATTCAGTTTGGTTGCTCTCACACATACTCAGGAGTGACAAAGACTGAGTTGAATCAACATACCTCTAAAGATCATGTAAAAATATGACTCCTCATCTGTCAGCCAAATAGTTCTAGCCTGAGAGAAAGAGGGGATCTAATTCGGTTGGAATATCATAAATACAGAAAAATCTGCTCCACCTTCTCACCACACCACCTTATCTGGCAAAACATTTGTCACTTTTTTTGCTGTGTTTCTTCAGGTTTTTGCTTTTTTCTTGCCTCTCTGGACGATCAGGGTAAACTGATAATCTGATCAATAGCCCAAATCAGAGTTTTTTTTTAAACCAATAAGCAAATACATTAGTCACAACTGCTGGTGGATACGGGCTGTCTGTTGGTGAAAAATGGGCAAACCTGTCTGGGGCGTGCATGTGTCTTGCACAACATTTTTAAGATAGTAGACCACTTGAACCTGTAGAGTAAAATGGTTCATGCACATTTTTTCTATCAGCATAATGTGGTTGAAAGGTCATACTGAACTCTTATACAAAACGTAAGGGTAAATCCTCTAGGTCACCATGGACACTGTCTTGATCTACCGATGATATATGTAGCTTGACTCTCAAGTTAGGACACACCTGCAATTTTCCAGTGTTTATTCCCTTTTGCATTGTATCCATTTGTGTCTTCTGTTTGTTAACAGAGCTTACAAAGACACAAAACAAAGGCAGGTTTTAAATGAAAATGTGTGTGTGGGTGGGTGGGTGTATTTGCCTGGGGCTCAAACTGGCAGCACGTAATTTCATACATTTCCTCTGAAAAAAAGTGTTTTCTTAAAGTGAGGGGTTGATTGAGTGGAACCATTTTCCAATCATCTTCAAATAAAAAGCTGTCCAGGTGAGAGACAGACTGTGTGCTGCACCTGTCTGGCGCAGCTCCGACTTGTATGCTGGTTGGTTGTGTTGTTTTGTGCCAGACAAACGGAACTACCGCCTCCTTTTTGACTGTGTGCCAGTGGCCTATATTTTGGAAGAGTTCTTGCGCCGAAAGCAGTGAAGTTGTGCCAAAGCTTTGCTTGTTCGGCGCGCGCCTTCGTTCCTTTGTGTCTGGGTTAATTATGACTCGGGAGGAATTTCTGCACCTCGCTATGTATTCATGTGCACCCTGTGTTGTCTCTTTCTCCTTGTAAAATCTTGCTGCCATTTTTTTTTCTTTCCTTGTTGTTTTTGCCTCCAAAATCCTCCCACACACTCTACCACGCAGACCTGTCACAGTGTACACCCGCCTCACGCATGTCTGGAGCAGTTGCAATCCTCAGGCATGTAAATGAAAAACAGGTCAATGTTTGCTCCTGTAACTGGATTTCCTGCGCAAACACATGTCTAATGTGTGGAGAAAACCATTACTCTCCTGGGTTTCATCTTTCAGGCTTTCCTCTGCATTTCTTTCATGAATCAAACCAAAAATTGTTAGTGAGGTTTTATTGCCCCCCCAGCCCTCCACTGACACATTTAGGGTTTGAGTGAAAACACTCCCCCTGAAAGCCTTTTAAGCTCAGACAGTCGAGCTTTACGCGCCACAATAACAGCGGCTGGCCTTCGCTCGGTGCACATTTCCTCGCCTTGTGTGGGTTGCTGTTCCTGCGTGGGCAGACGGAGGCAGAGGTTGGTTTGTCTGAGCAAAAACTAAGCTCCTGAAATGGTGTCCTTGCAAAGTTAGACCACTGATAGGTGTGGAATACAGGCTTTTATGAATGTTTCATTGTAGAAGTCATCCATGCACGTTTCCAGGATTTCTGGCTTCACGTCTGAAATTACAAGGCGTTTTAAAGATAGACGAACTACAGTGGAGTTCACTTTGTGGTTTCCTCTCTGTAGAGCATAAAGCTTCTTTGTTTTTAAATGTTTGTATTTTTTCCAATTTTGCAATAAGCAATGGGATGTGTTAGGATTCAAACTTACAACATCCTAAATTAATAGGGTAATGGTAAATGGTGTACGCTTTTCTACCTTGATTAAGGCCCAAAGCGCTTGTCAGTAACACTCCCATTCATCCACGCCCACACATTCACACACTGATAGAGCTCCGGTGCCTTACAACAATCTCAACCGCCAAGAACAATGTGGGGTTTAGTATCTTGCTCGTGGGGACTTTGACACATGGGAGGTCAATCACTCACCTCTGCACCATGGCTGCCCCAATGAGTATAAAGGGTATTAATTTAAGCAGAACTATGAAATAACTGTATAGGATGCAGTGAATTGGTGCATAAAAAATAGCATCAAGTCACCATGTATGCATCTGTGATTCCATTTTCCTGTAGCCCATATCAGAGTGACATTCTTCACTCCAGCCTTTCCTGTTCCTCTCATCCGTCTAGCTTATATTAAAGCTGCCAAAAAACTAAGGTATATTTTGATTCACAAGCTTACAATTGGTGTTACACAAGACAGCCCCACAGCTTTCAAAGATTTGATGCACTCATAGTGGAACTCATCCACCATCGTGGAGTTACTTGACTACCTCTGTGACTTCAGCCTGGGTGATGGACTGGCCCACTTCTGAGGGGCATCAGCTACTTTACAGCCACAGCTTTGAGCAGCTGCATTGACAATGGTGCTGGAAAACACGCAAAGTCTCCAGCCTCCCCCTATATCTGGTTTAAGCTCTACTTGATGTGACAGTTGAAGATTTCTGACAGAATCTATGAGCTCAGCTACAAATTCCTACAGCCTCACTTTATGTTTAGGTCTGTCCAGCCTGTTCCTCTGCGGGGGAATCCATCTCACCACCAGGTGATCGGTTGAAAGCCTGCCCCTCTTATTGCCTTAGTATCCAGGAAACACAGAGGAGCTGTGGGGCAATGAACACACTCAAAGACGGTCGCCTCAGTCCAACTCCTCTCGCAGAGTTGGGTTCCAGAGGCCAAACTATACATCCTGCCTGCTCCACAAGCTCAGGGTCCTTCCCACACAGTGGGGTGACACTTCGTGTTCTGATGGTTAGATTCCATCTCCATGGATTGGGTTGTCAAGGTACCCGCCCTTGACTGCTGCCCAGATACAAAGCTCTAGCCTCTTGTGGGCCTTCCTGTGTTTGGGCTTATTAGAAGATAACCCTATTCTGTAGTCCTTTTGGGCTGAGCCCAGCAAAGTCCTGTGAGAGGGTGTCCGGGGTCCTCTTTGAAGCCCTGCTGAACCTGGCTACAAATTGGGACCATGTTGATGCCAATCAAGGCAACTTTGTGGATCTTGTTTTTAATGTATTTATAATGCTACATTCACACCACCCTTTGTCAATGTGCATTCTAGTGAGCACTTTTAATGAAGAGTTAAATGTGCATTAATTTTGGGCTTCCAGATTCAAGACTTTCCAGTTTTTAAGTTTGTTTTTAGGCTCTACATACAAAATGTGCAGCCATTGAATGTGCATTGAAAATTAAACCAGTTGAACTTTGACCAATCAGGGATTCAAATTTGTGTTCTGTTCAATACAAGAAAGTGGCAACTGTTTGAAAACTGATCATGATGAAGAGATTAATAATTGCGGTTTGTGGACGGCCAGAATTATTTGACACCAACTCTTTCATATATTGGAATGGAGCCGTGAAAGGATAAGTCTGGAGCAAGATTGATGAGATTTGCACCAAGCATATTCTAATCGTGAGTCCATGCTCTAGTATTTGGTAGCGACAGTCCAGTGTAAACACAATATGGTAAAACCATGTTCAAGAACACGTTCTTGAACATTTGACACATGTCCAGTGTGAACGTAGCATCAGATTCTTTAGAACCACTCTTAGTCTGGCTTGTCATCTAGAACATTCTTTTAGGGGTTAAACTTACTTTTAAGTTTTCGTTTAATCTAAATTGCTTAAGACACATAAACACAGACAATAACATAGCTGAAGAATTAAATTGCACACACAACTTTTATCAATGAAATTGTCCAATGAAATCCTTCACAACTAAATCAAGCACAGATGAACGAAGCAAAAATAAAGACATATACAAAAAAAAATCATAGAGCGATGCTAATAAATATTGCACAAACATAAATTTAAAGGCTCTGCATAGTCTTGGAGCAAAAAAAACCCAAAAACAATCATTTAACAGTTGTGCTGGAGGAAGAGGGCTGCATGGGTTTGTATTATACATATGGCAAATCCTGGGAATGAATTTCTACAGATTTATGTTGACTACAATGCAGGCATGTTTCCACATCAGATTAAATGCATGAATAGCAAAGAGGAAACCTTATTAGTCTCCTTGCTTTCACAATAGTCTATTTTACAGCACAATGCCAAGCCACAGAATCCCCTGACTGAAGGTGCTCAATAGACTATTGCTTTAAATCTGCTGACACCACAAAACCCTTTGCCGCAACCCCCATTTTTTTTTCTTCTGAGTCGCATCATGTCTGACCCCACAGGAGAGGGTTGCTAAACTCGAACACTCATATTTCCCACAATCCTTCTCATACCCTCGATGTTCTTCTCTTCCAGCATTTCCATTGAACCCATCCCCCACCACTGCCACCCCCAGTTGCACTTCCACGTTTCCATCCACCTCACCATCCCCCATCATCCAGACTGTATTCCCCGCTGACCCGTCACTCACTGCATGAACCCACGCTCGTGAGAATGCACGATCCACACTCATGAGAGAACACAGGCAGCAATTTCCGTAAACAAATGTATGTCCACAAGCTATTTTAATGATAGAGAACACATTAGAATTGGTTTGAGCTATAATATTTGTAATGTTTCCATTACGTTTCTTATAAAGAAGAGCGGCAATGTCACCCTGTTCTTTTCTCTTCTGAAGTTTCTGGCTTTGGAGGAAACAAAAGAATCTTGACTGGAATTCTCAAAGTCAGATTTACACCAAACTGGCACAGAGCCGCCGTTTAATCCTCAACCTGATTATAGACGCATATCACCCTCTTTCCATCTATCTGTCTTACTTTTAAAGTCCAGAGTGTCCGCTGCTTTCTTCTCATCCTCAGATGCGATAATCTGTTTTATCCACGCTCATGAATTTATCATTTATACCTGCAGGGAAGTCTTGCTGAGCTAAAAGTCGGTTCGTCTGTTTTCCTCGGGGATGCAGAGTCAGCAGCAAACTGCGTGCCTCCTCTCCTATAGCTCAATCTATCCTCCTGATTTCCGCATTGTTGGGTTTATTGTTGGTAAGCCCTGCTACTCTTTTACTAACTCTGCAAGTTGTAGAAAGTTTTTCAAGTGCTGAGAAATTTCTCCGGATCAGAATCATAATATAAATTCAGTCAACAGGTTTCAAACTGGATCTCTGAATCTGATCTTGTTGCAGTTTTATTGGTACTAGCATATTTTGTAGACTCTCTTTAAATTGGTTGAAACATTAAAGACATTATCACCATTTGGTTAGTTTTCAATTTGTATTTTCAAAGGTAGATTATCAACCCTAACACATAGCTACAACAACTTCTCCTTTTGAGGCAGTGTGGCTTTGAGTGAGCACAAACTAGGAGGGTATAATTTATGACAACCAAAGCCTGTATGGTGACCGTAACTCAAGAAACAAGACAGGCCAAGAAACAAACTCCAACATTTGCATGTTCAGAAGACATTTTTTTATTTATTATTTTGTGTCCCCTCTTTAGAGAAATCAACAAATTAGCTGCATTATTTCTGTTTTTCCCTTTTAATTAAAACCATTTTTTAAGTAATACCACCATGAAATGAGCAGTTGGCGCATGATGTTTCCAGACAATTTGTTGGCTCAGAAACCACAGAAGATGTAAAAATCTTTGGCCTAACGTGCACACTCATCCATGCATTTTCTAAAGTTTTCATTACCATTCAATGCCTCTTGGGGTCACAGAGTTGCTGGAGCCTATACTAGCCACTATTGAACAAAGGTGAGGTACACCCTGAATGTGTGTCAGTCTATTGCAGAGCCACCCAGAGAGATGAAGACGATCTTACTAAGGGTGTAATGATTCATTTTACCAACATTTCGATTCATTCATTTTTTTCATTCATTCATTTTCTAAATCCGTTTTGTCTCTTTTGGGGTCATGGGCCTGCCGGAGTCTAACCTGGATTGTCTTCAAACATGGTGGACCATCAGGGATTGTTGCACATGCTTTTTTTGTGGCTATCCATACCATAAAATCTATGCCAAATTGATTGTTTCTCTTTTTTATGTCTGTGGCAGAACTAGAAAGTTTAACCTCCAACTTAAAGTTTCATTTCTCTTTTCCTTTTTCTGTTTTTTTTTTCTCTTGAAGTAACCTTAGCAGGATTTTCAAAAAATGGTTATTCTGCTTTTAAGAAAGGGAGCCGTAACTCCATAGTAAACCTCTGCTTTTTGCCTCTTTTGACACTGATGGGTTCATTTGGAGGTCTGTCACTGTCACTCTCCCAAATTGCCTTTTAGTTTTTCTCCTTTAATATCCTTTTATTAGGCTGAGGAAACATAAGGTTTGGTTATAATTGCACACAAATCCACTCATGCAGCTCTGCCATGTGTCATAGTGCTTCTGACATAAACTCAAGATTTGTCATGTTCTTGGATTATCAGAGTAAAACCACATTCATTTACCCTGCAGTGCCGCTGTTTTCTTGAGTCTCTTGTTTGACAGCTGAGCTGATTTTGACAATGATCTCAAACCACAATGACAGCAGCACGAAAATGGTGAAACACTATTGAAAAAAAGAGGGAATCAAGTGAATTTTGACCTGCAGGGATGTGTTGTGAAATTGTTTGTGTTCCTTTAATTTTCTCTGTATAATCTGTGCAGCTGTTGACAACTGTACACAGCATGGAAAGGATTACTCCTTTATCTTTGCATGCAATGAGGCATATTTTGTCATTGGACCAGTTTATATTATGTTAATGTGTTTTCACTTCTCTGTTCATGAGGAGTTTTTTTTATTAGAATTGATAAAGGTGGAATATGATGTCAAACTTTGAAAATCTAACACTTGTTATACCTGAAGGAAAGACAGATCCATTCTGTTTTCTTAACCACTTTTGTCCATTTTCAGTCGAACAAGAATCCGTGAGAGCCTGATATCTGTGGGAATATAAATGAGCGGTGTAGATCAATCTTTTCCAGGCAGAAGGGGAGATTGTATTGATACTTCTGCCTTTTTACACATTTCTCCTCCGTGTACAGAAGATAAAAGCTGCTTTTTATCCTCAAGTTTCTGCATGAGTGAATCCTCATTTGTGTTTAAGCTCCGGCTACTTTTTCTGCAGCTTTAAACATCTTATTATAGCCTCTTTGATTTCTGTATGGAAAAAAAATATTAGTTTTGAACCAAATTACTCCATGACCACAAAGGTGATGTTTGTGGCAACCGTCTTTTCATGGAAGATTTTTTTTTAACCTTGTTGAAATGCCTTCTTGATTTGGTCTTTTATGTTATTTCAAATAGATATGGTCACCATAACTTGATATTTGTTGTATTGCACTTTCAGATTACAACAATTACACACTTAAAGTTAGAAAAAAAACATTAGAGAACATATTAGAATTGGTTCGAGCCATAATATTTGTCATACTTCCGTTACGTTTCTTATAAGATCTAAGAAGATCAACTTGGTTAAAAACACTGGATGAAGATTTGTTGTTACTTAACCCTATTATACAAGAGCTTTAGCTCAAATTTTTGACATTTGACTTTTGCAAAGGCCTGTTTATACAATTGGATTGATCATATGCAGAATCCCACTGACTCATTCATACTAATGTTGACCGGTTTGGATTGCGACTCTCCACTATAACTGTGAACCTCTGAGTGGTGTCTTTACGTTTCAAGTGACGCAATCGTCTGCATAATTTATTTCTAACGTGAAGAACATCTTGCTCACACACTTGCTGCGTCCGCAAATGCACAGGTACATGAAAGGCAGAGGAGGAAGTGGTGTGTTCGTCCACTAAACAGAGGCAGGCAATACAAAGGTGAAAAAAATAAAATAAAAACATAAAAATATAAAAAAGGGCGAATTGAATTCTGAAATGTTGTAAGATATTAAATATAAGACAGATCTTTAAGACAGATTTTTCTCTTTTCTACCTAGTTGTTCGCTCTCTCTGTGTCTCTGTGTTTAGGTTGGTATTTCCAATAACTTGTTCAGTGAAGTTTTCATCTTTTTCAGTTTTAAAAAGACATTTTTCTTGACAGAGTTTAATCTGTGCTCGCGTTCTCTAATCACCGAAATAATTTCTAGTTAAATGATGCGATTTGGACGCGATTGTAAAATTCACAATGAAAGCTATGAATCTCTTGGAAGTATGACCCAGCCCTAACGCTTCAACTGTTGACACAAATAAACGTAATTTTGGCAGAATTTGAAGCAGAGAAAAGCAGCCTTGTGCTAATATGCAACACTTGACATAAGTAATGCGTTTCATACAGGTGCAAAGCCGATACGAAAAGCCTCTTTTCTTTGCGTCAGAATTAGCAGATTCATGTTGATCGCATAAACAGTCCAAGATTTCAAGGATGTCAAAGACCATGTGCTATTTTGATGTTGCCGGCGCATTTTCAGTGTTAAGGAGTTAAAGCCATCACTAAAGAAAAAAGAAACAAGCGACTTCTTTTTGGTCATTATGCAGCGCCACATTATACCCCACTTTTACATCCATTCAAAAACGTTAGAC
>NC_050528.1:24376579-24379052 GCF_002922805.2 Oryzias melastigma
CACTAAAGAAAAAAAGAAACAAGCGACTTCTTTTTGGTCATTATGCAGCGCCACATCATACCCCACTTTTACATCCATTCAAAAATGTTAGACCGATCACACAACAGTTGTCAGACAGAACACGAGGCAGATTGGGTGGAGCAATTTCATAACGAAACCCAAAAAACTTGTGGGGCTATAGGGGAAGAATTTGGATTTGGCAGTATTTGGAACAAAAATGCAAAACAAAATGGATTTCATCTTTGCCTTGCACAAAATAGATCATATGCGTTTTTTTTTTTCAATTTTTCCTTAAAAAAATCTACCTTTAAAGGACAATGTTTACAAGCCTCCCCTGAAATCGACTGGATGACTTTAAATGTTGTATCAATTTGCTGTCATTAGACGACGGATGTGCTCTGGCCTTGAAATGCTTGTCTGCCGTCTCCCAGCTCTGCGTCCTGCTTGTCTCTGAGCTAGCTCAACCGAAGTGATCATTAAGAAGTCTGGAGCTCCAATTGAGCTATTAGCTCAGATTAGTGTTTGCGGGTTACAGTGGGGGGAGAGTTAGGAGGGGAAGAATTAATGTTAATGCGTAAAACTCAGCCCCCACCTCTCACACGTATCTGCAACACACTCCCCGTAAACCGCACTTGATGTTTAGGAAAAAACAGTCTGAATGCTTGAAAAGCAGAATATTTTTACCAAGGCGAACTTAAAAATACACAGCTCAGTCATACAGTTGGATCATTATGTTTATGGAAATACTGAGGCTTCAATGTCTTTCTTAAAATTTCTGAATAACTATTTGAAATATGATTTTCACAGCAATTTCTCACATTGTAAGTCAGCGGTTTTAGGGTCCAAAAGTATTTTAGTTAAGATACATTTATATTTATGGAAAAAATATCTATTTTTTTAGAAGACTTTAGATTTCGAATATGCCGATGCTTAACTGAAGCACATAACTAAGTGTCTTAATTGAGGAGCATCTGTGCCTGTCTGAGCCGAGGGGCTGATAAGACTCTCGCTGGTGGATCCATTCCCAAACTGACACAATGAGCAGGTCCACTTGGAAGAATGTTGCATCTCGTGACTCATGCTGAAAAGGACAACTTTCTGTGACTCAGTTTGTGAATCTTTGCCACAGCTCCAGCAGTGATGAGATTTGCTGAGTACGGCTGCTAGTCATTCTTTCTTTGTGCACTAGTGAGCCTGTTTATCCCAGAACTATAGAGGTCAATATTCCCCTCTCAAGTGGAGCCAGAGTCAGGAAGAGCCAAGAACAGCTGGAATGGTGAGCAAACAGCCGTGATACAGCAAGACCTTCTTGTTATTGATGATTCAGGGTGGCTGGATGAGTTTTGCCTGTTGTCTTTGCTCGCAGTGGCCTCATTTACCTTCATCCTGCTGAGCTGTGGAGTCACTTATTACATCGTCACCATCACAGTGTTGAAAGTTAGCATGCACGCTGGCTCTGCTTTCATATCACTCCATCTGGCCACATTAGTGCAACCACAGCGCCTCATTAAAGATGAACCGTCTTCATTGTTTTTAAAGCCTCACAGTTGAAGCAGGTTGTTCTGAACTTGCTGAACTTTTCTCGCACACATCCCAAAGTAGATGAGGATTGCAGTTATTCAGACAACTGGAGAGATGCACCAGTGTTTAAATGTGTGTTAAAGGCCTAGAGGTGACACCTCTATCTAGACACTGGATTGGTATGTGTTCTTGCTACAGTGGTATTCCTGATTCTTCTTCACATATATTTGTCCTTATGTAAGGTTTGATACCAGTCATATGTCCTTGAACAACAAATTACCTGTTAAGGTTACTTAACATTATGTAGACTTCAACATTTGGTGTTTGTCGGCATACATTGTGAAGGATATTTTCATGCAGATTGCCCAGTAGAGTTTAGATAAAACTTTACAGAGGTTTTAAAATATTAGCCCATAAGGACCATATTTTTTACAGAAACCATGTAGAGGAATTTTGCTGTTATTTCAAATGGGACATTTATTTAACAGAACAGTTTGAGTCAAATAGTTTTATTTCACATCCTATCTTATATTGTCTGGAACATGAGTTCCAGAAATGACATTTGGATCATTATGGTGATATGTAATGTTCCAACACATTCTCATCCCCAACTCGTCACATATTGATGTTTGGTTAAGGACCCCTCTGCATCACATTTCTACGTTTTGGGTGTCTTCAACTGCGTTTTTTGACGTGCTGGCTGTACCAGATGCAATACTAGATGCAACACCAGACGGGGACTGATCCTTGGGATGTGTCCAGTACCGGTACACTAACCCTAACTTGGCACCGGATGCGGTACCAAACGCGGTACTGGTACTGGTTTGGTACCTGTTCGGGGCCCAGAG
The DNA here is from genome assembly GCF_002922805.2 of Oryzias melastigma. Lineage (NCBI taxonomy): Eukaryota > Metazoa > Chordata > Actinopteri > Beloniformes > Adrianichthyidae > Oryzias > Oryzias melastigma. The sequence goes on from NC_050528.1 coordinate 24,378,949, forward strand.
GTTGGGGACCCATGACGAATTTGGAACACCCAAAACAAAAATTTTCGATGCGAAGAGGTCCTTAAGCATGCGTCAAAATGTGACGAGTTTGGAGTGACAATGTG
>NC_050528.1:24379191-24381892 GCF_002922805.2 Oryzias melastigma
GGACACCCAAAACAAAAATTTTCGATGCGAAGAGGTCCTTAAGCATGCGTCAAAATGTGACAAGTTTGGAGTGACAATGTGTGGACTGTTCAGGATATGAGTTTATCTGGGTTCATTGTAGAAAAGGGTCACTGTCCTGCCTCTTTCATCAACACATCAGAGGAGCACATGTGGTCTGTGGCAGTTCAAAAACTGGAAAACCCATGGACTATATGTTCACCCTAAATACTTTGGCATGCACCATAAAAGAAAAGGTGCAGGCCAACTTTGACAATCTGCTCTTAGAAACAAAGACATTTAGGCTGCTGTGCATTAGTGTCTGTATAGCTTATGGTTCGACTCAAGGTCAGAGTCTGCTGCCCTACTGATTGATTTGCGATCATGAGAACGTTTCACAGCTTCGACAATAATGGCCGCTTAAGCAAAAACTGACTGACGAGTGTAGCGGTGTGACACTCATGCACAAGTACTGAAATCTGCACTTACTGTGCGTAGGATGTGCAAAGCAAATGTAACTCTGGCTCATCCGTCGATTTATGGCACATCTTATTTGATCTGATGATCTACAGGCTGATGCAAATACAGTGGTAATGTTAAAGCAGACTTCCAGATTGCATCAGTCCCTCCGAACATCCTTCATGCTGTAACATTTCCATTCCATCCGAATCACACATAACTCATTTTCTATGGCCATTAACAAATGCAGGAATATTTTAAAGGGTGTAATTACATCTGCATGTTAAAAGAATAGTGTTTAATAAGGAAAAAGATGGGCCTGCAGAGAACTGTAAAAAAACTGTACAGTGTATTTCAGCAGATACTTGATAGTAAAAGATGCATATTCCTATTCCTGCAGTGAAAAATCTTCACTACTTTTGCAGGTTTTCTGCAACATTCAAATACAAAATTCTGCAGACATTTACGTTTTTCCACTAAGATTAGACATTTGCTAATCACAGGATTGGCTTTTGATTCATTCTGTCAATCTCCATGAATTTTATACATATAATAATAATTATTTTTTAAATTATTGTCTACAACTGAAAGAAAAAAATATTCCAAAGGAAGAGAAGGAAGAGCAACTTTGATTTGGATATTGATCAGACGTCTGTTAATGGAACCATCTCTGCTCTGATCCATGAGTCCTCCGTTCCACATGCTGAAGTGCCTCTGAGATCATTTAAATTCTGTGTTTTTATAACTGCACCCCCTCAGTAAACACAGAACTTAATTTTTCTTCCGGATTAAAACCTCTTTTTAACTCCACAATCATGGCAAATGCCATTTTACCTTTTGTTTCAATATAATATTTAAAATTTTCATTTTTAAACTGTTCTTGTTTAGTAAAAAACAAACTAAATACATTATTACATTAAAAACTAACAGAAATGTTTTAGATAAAAAAGCACAAGAAATAATTTAAAGAAATGACTTGTAATTTTCTGAATGTGGTTTGATTTAGTTGCCCCAGTTTTTCAAAAAACAGCTCTAAGAAATTATTTATAATACATACTAATACATTTATGAAATAAAAAGCATCTAAATGAACAGAATCATGAATTTTTCATATGTTGCTCAGAATATACTCAAACAAAAACAATGATAACACACTTTTAAGATTACCTTATCTAGAATGTGCACTTTATTTTGAAAAATGCATTATTAAATACAATGAGTTTGCTTGAACAATGCATCATCACATATAATATGGGGTATTAGTAATTAAAACAAAGTAAACTGAAGTTAGCAAAGAGACATAAGTCATGAAGAATAAAAACTCCAGATGAACTTTGACTTCCACTGAATCATTAAAAGAGCTGGTGGTGTAGCGGTTAGCGCTCTTGCCTCATAGTGAGAAGGCTCTTGTTTGAATGCCGCCTGGGTCCTTCTGTGTGGAGTTTGCATGTTCTCCCCGTGCATGCGTAAGTTTGTCTGAGCACCCCAGCTTCCTCCCACAGCCGAAAAAAATTCTTTATTGATCAATCGCTTACTCTAAAAAAACTTTTAAACTTTTTAAAAGCATTCATAAGTATGTATGTGTGAGGAAGTAATTGTGTGCCTTGTCCAAGGCCTTCTTTGCCTAACAGTAGCCGGGACAGACTCTGGCATCCCAATGACCCCGAAAGGGATACAGCTGGTTAAGAAAATTGATTTTATTTCTGAGTGAAACAGCAAATATTATCCCAAAAATATTTTTTCTGTTGAAAGATAGTTGCAAAACAGTAAAGTGTCACATGAAACTAAAATGACTGTATATCCTTTTTGATTTTGTAATTAGCAGCAAAACTATTGGAAATAATTGTTAATGGGCTTTTAAAAAAGTCTAACATAATACTTAAAGCAAAGGTTTCAAAATTGTCCATTACCAAAGTGTTCTTTAATGATGTTTTAGTTTATTTTTGTAAGTTACCTTATCAATAAAACTTTGGCAGTGCAGACTTTTTTCAAAATAGTTAAAAAAAACCCTAAACAATATTTCAGGCTCAAAATCCCCAAACAGGTACGTTTAATGCACATAGGGCCTCTGGTCACACGCAAGACGGCGTCAGATCAATCTATAACCGAAGTGGAAATCGTAACTTTCGCCGGTTGCTTAAACGGAAATTTCCTAAACTTTAGAAAACCCTTTCAAAATGAATTTTAAAACATTTTCAAAACTTTCATATTTTACGCCTATGATTGAGAATAAACTGTAACTGTT
>NC_050528.1:24382171-24423171 GCF_002922805.2 Oryzias melastigma
TTACAAATGTAAATAAAAGAGAATTTCAAAATAATCAATTGTTCCTTTGGAACTAAAAGATAGTTAATTTAGGTGAGAATTTGGGACATTTTAAACAGAAATCTACCAGGAAAAAATATTTTAATTGTATTATTTGGCACTTATTTGACACTTTTTAGTTACAAAAGCCTTTTTTTTTAATGCTGCACAATTTATTTTGTAATTACAGTATATTTCCCCGAAAATGCCACAGTGCATTCTAGCGATTCCAGTCAATTATGGTGTTTTTGCTTCTACCCAGAACTGCACGAAATCAGATTTTTACTGACATTTTAGTCTTCAGAATGTAGCATTCTGCAGTCTATTAGGGTTTAAAAAAAGAAGGAAAACCTAGTGAAACCGCTAATAAATGACCTCACTCCTCTATTTAATTTGAATAAAGCCAACCAGCATTTCTGTATATCTGTTAATGGAGCCAGAAGCTTTACGTTTGTGAAAGAGTCTACAAAGTCACCTTCAGCTCGGAGATTTGACGGATTTGTTGTCTTAGTGCTGGATGGAGGAAATCCAGGTGTGAGGTCTTCAAATAAATGCATCGTTTGTTCTGCACTTGTTCTTCTGCTCTTCCAGCCCTTAATAGAACAAAGAAATTGAAAGCTGGACAGAAGCAGTGAATGTTTTAGCCTGAGCTGCTGAGAAGGAAGCGTTTAGTCACAGTGCGTGCAGTCTGTTCCTGCAGTGGGTGGCGGCGGGATTCATGGATTGGACAGCAGGCATTTCTTCGGCGCACACTTAAGATTTATTGTCCCTCACTTGAAATCATGAGTCACTGTCTCAAAGTGTTCTCGCCGTCTGAGGATATTTTCTGTTTGTGGGGGAAATGCTGAGAACCTGAGAAAAGCAGAAGTATGTTGGAAGGAGAACAATCCATGTTTTCATGTAAATGTGGGCCAATCTTCAAACAGCAGCTGGGACTTGAAAGCGAGTGCATCCTAATTACACTTCTGTTAACAGAGGCTGATGTCTAGAAGAAGAAATTTGACCTGAGGCAGCATTACAGCTATGTTAATTCAGCTCTGCGGAGGGAAATGGAACATTTTTCGTCGCAGCAGTTTGAATGCTTTAATCCTCAGGTCAGTGAGGGTCCTTCTGAAAAACGCGGTGTGCAGTTTCTTGAAGAAGCAGACACAAAATCATAAAGACGTGGCTCATTTTCGACTCGGGGTAAAGGCTAATCCCTCCACTTCCATTAACAGTCCTTCCATTAGTGGGCAGACGCTGCTCGGTAATCCAGTGGCTGCGTGTTTCTAGGAGTGGTCCTCTTTAAGCTCCTTTAATGCTTCTCGGGCCGGCGTAACTTCCAGCGGTGGGCGTGTTTCAACTTTCATTCTTAAATACAGGACGCTTGTGAATCTGAATAAAAGGTTACTTAAAAGTACTGAGAGCAGACGTCCATCATCTTGACAGCTTTAAGAGCAGCAGAGGCTGAACATTAATGTCACAAGTTCTGGAAGCACTGAGGAAGTTGTGTTTTGCAAAGTTTTAACAATCTGACATGAAAAGTTGTGGCAACGATCAGAATGTTTATAGAGTAGATGAGGAAAACTTCCTTTAAAATGATAAAAGCATTATGTTTGTTGATGGGAAGAACAAAATCTCTAAAGAAGAAAGTAAAAACAAAACCAAAAAACATTTTGATCTTCAACTTCATAAATACTCATAGTTTTGCCTCTAAAAATGAAAATGTTAGTTAAATAAATAAATCAAAAAGACACATTTTTAAAAGGTCTTATTTATAAAATTGAATCAGTTCTGCACATCATATTTTTAAGCTTTATGGACGATAAAAAGCTCTTTGCTCAGTTGTGTTTATGAACAAAACCACTCGCCAACTTCAGCAATGAAGGAGAAAGTCATATTTTATGTCAAGTTTATTTAAGTGCTGTGCAAGAACTGAGAGACTGAGTTGGTGTCCAATATAATGATGTTTGAGTTTTTCTTTAAATGAAGGAAACTGCACTAAATTGTTGATTTTTTTTTTTTTTTTAATCAGAAAAGTTCTCAAAATTAACAGTTTTCTGTGCAATTTCCATTAAAGCAGATTCAAATTATAGAAGAAAATTTACTGATATTTATTTTTTAAAGTAACACATGATGTATTGAAAAGGAGCTATTATTAAGTCTACCTCTTCTGTCACTGTTTACACTAGTCTTTTATTACTTAAGGAAACAGGTCAGTGGAGCAAAACTACCAATAAATTAATGAAACTAATTAGTATTGAAACATTTGCAAGATAAAGAAAAAGAGTAGATAAAATTCCCTAAAATGCTCAAAACAAAAAAATATATAAATTTTTCATATAAACTACTGTTCAAAAGCAGCAAAAAGTAATACAAATAAATAAAAGCACCTGCTGTGTTGTGTCAAAAATTAAATCTATCTCGTTTGGCTCTATGTGAAATAGGTTGTCTCCAACCTCTTTTAAATGTAGGATTTTCTACTAAACTGAATTAGTATTTCAGTGCAAACAAAACAATTAATTTGCAAGTTGTCCTACCTAAAAAGATGAAAGATGTTCATAATGTTCACCAAAGGTACGCTTCAACTTTTAGAGACAATTGTAAAAAAAGAATCCCGGAAATGACACAGACTTCGATTTTTAAAGAATTTATTTATATGGAGGTGCAGATATTAAATATTTAGTTCCTATAAGCAAGCATAAAAAAAACTTTCCTCAAAGACTCTTTTAATCTTTTTGAATTATTTTTTCTATCCATCCATTCTCTTCACCATGACCAAAGAGCTGTCGAAGGACACCAGGGATTAGAATGTACATCTGAACAAGACTTTGATTAACTAATTTACAATAGACAAGCAGCTTTGTGAGGAAAAAAAAAATCAACAATTAAAGTGTTTTTTAATTAACTTTCATTTGCATCTCAATTTAATCAACAAGATTTATCCTTTTTAAAAAGCTTAAGGATTTGGTGAACACAGATTTACCGTGCAACTTCATATCAAAACTTTCTCCCTGCATGCAACACAGAAAATTCTCTCTGGCAAATAAAAAAGCTGAAGCAAACTGTTGTAAGCAGTTTCCCTGCTTGAAGCAGCTTCCAGTCTTTTCTGTTGTGCTTTCAAAGATATTCTGCAGACATCAGCATACTTCATGTCGTGACTTTGAGGCCTCTGCAAACTTCCCCAGCTTGCTGCGTGGTAGCAAAGACATTGACGAGGTAACCTGCAGTTGCCCTGCGTGTGCAGCTTGTCAGAAGCTACCATTTCGCCAAAGGGAGACTTCTCCCAACTTTACAAAGTCATTGCATGAAGATGGAGAAAACCAGCTTCAATGCAAAATCAAAACTTGAAACTGTAAGACACCATTCTCCCAAGAACATGTTGAAGACCCCAAAACCACAACTTTAAGCTGTGTGGCCCATAGTGTCAGGTCAGTCTGATGCTGTGGAGGGAAAATGTACTCGCCTGTGATGTGGAGGTGTTTTCTTTGAACCTGTGAAGGTTTTATGCTTAAGATAAAACTGCTCTACAGATGATTTAAAAAAAATGGTTTTAAAGAGATTGAGCTAAGTATGTTTTGTTTTGTTCTCAGCAAAGAATATAGAAAGGACACCAAATGAAAAATGTGCATTCTCAACCTGAGTCCCTTCTGATTGTAACTAATCCTCACTTTCACTCCACTCAAATGTGGAGCTTTATTTTTTCAAGATTTACCTTTATGTCCACATTCCCACCCTAATCCTTAACTCCTAAAAAACTTTATAGTGCAGGACTATCTAGTGCCCTGGATTTTAAAAGCAATTCGGACACTTTTCTTGCATTTTTTAAACACTGGATATAACATCATCGATTTCACAAAGTGAACATTGAATCAATATAAACATTCCACTATGTCTATTTGTGACTCCACTGTATTCTGATGATAAAAATCTGGAGGGTTTATTAAAAAATACATTTTATCACATTCTTTTTTTTTTTTTTGCAACCCATGTATGCTAGTTTTTAACAGATTTTAGGGAAATTTCTTGGAACTGTAGATTCGGACAGCACTACAAAATGGTGAGCGCACCATATAGTGAGTAGAGAAGGAATTCAGTTCACCAGACATAACCAGAATCATCTCTGACTTCCTTTTTTAGCTTCATTAGAAGTGTGAAGTTCGGGATACAGTTCTGGGAATAATCTCCATACAAAACGACTGGGTCCAATCACAGGATCCATTTACAGTTTTCTGAAAAAGTAGCATCAGGCATCAGTATATCTGCATCATTCTTTTTTTTTTTTTTTAGAAATGCCAAGTAACTTGTGTATTTAAGTGTTTGAATAGATATTACCAAAAGGGATATTTGTGGTCTTTTTTAAATCATATGGATTTAAAATATTGAGCAAACCTTCATGTCATTTTTTATACCACGCCTGGTTTTTCACAGAGCAGCTTGTTGTTTTTATGGTAAAATAGGTGTAGTGATTTCAATACGTTTTTATGAAGTTTAAAATTTTTGGAATTGATTTCTAGCAATCAAAGCAAATCAAAAATACCAAAAAGCTCAAAGAAATAAAAAAAAAGAAAAATCTTGAAAGTAATGGAGGCCCAAAGTAATGCATTACTATTTTGAGGGAGTAATATTGTATGGGAAAACAAATAATCTGTAGTATTGTGTTGCAAAAGCGACCATTTTGGAATTCCCTCACATGGTAAACGCTAATTAGACAAAAAAAAAATGGTTGCTCGCGCTCTTTCATTTAAAGACTGTTGCACCATTTTGAACGTTTTTTTTTTATTTGATATATCCAGAATTGGATATGTCTTGTGAAAGTTGCTGATGTTGGTGTTCACTTCAAAGCACGTCTCTGAGAGGTTCCAATATGGCTGCAGTTTCACATTCTAAAAAATGTCTTTATCCGTCAGCTGCCTTATTTATGGATCGTTTTAGCGTGGACCTAATGGTGATTGAAGAGATTTAGTCCAGGAGTCATAATTACTTTTGTCAGATTCTGTAAGGTAGCCGAGAGGAAAGTCTCCAGTGTTTAAGCCACATTTAAGCACTGAGAGGAGATTTCTTAAGTGAAATGGGGAAATTGCTTTGGGATTCTTTTTCACTTTTCCAATTTATCTGATGTTTCAGTAGTTCTGAGTTGGAGAAAATGTTCTGTTTTGAAAAAGGTTAAAGACTTTTAATAAGTTTGATCCTAAACTTGTGCAATTTTTAATTGTTTACTATTGTTTATTTTAATGTATGGGTAGATTTAGATGTTTAGCACGAGTCATGTTGTTTTTTTCTGTCTTTTTGCTAAGATTTTTTCCAATATAATCCCTAAAAAAGCATCTAGCCCCCCTGCTGGGCTGTTGGCTGAGCTTAAAAGATTGTCAGATTTTTGCAGGGTTAAGTCCATGTGAACAGTTTGACAGTGCAGGCATCGCTGTGGAAAGGCTCTCCGCGTATACAGTCAAGCTTTCCTCCATTTCTCTACCATTAAAGGTTAAAAACAAAGAGGCAAAATAACACATCCCAATGGAAATAGTCTCAATAATTAAGGGCAAACAGACCGGAAAAGTCGCAGCCGTTTGACAGTGTGCATTTTCTAGTGACTGGGTGTAGATCTGAACTCCAAACTGCAGAATGTGTTGTGTCAGGCTGAGAGGATGGAGCATCTGGCTGTTGTGGAATTTTCACTGAAGCATGTAAAGGAGGATACATGATGAAGAGAGTCGGTGAAGAGCACCATGTGTTTCCCAACCCAGGAGCATTTAGTACCAAAAACTCTGGGGCAGGTGACAGACTGAGTCAGTCAGCTTGTTTGCATTCATTCTAAAAACACCTCATGTGGTTTTTTTGCTTTAGAGGTGCGATGGTTGTTTTTCATAAAAATAATGGTAATGATGAAAATGTGCTGGCACACAATTTAATTATACACTTACCAGTCACTCAATTAGGCGCATGTGTCCAACTGCTCGTTAACTCCAATGTCTAATCAGCCAATCACATGGCAGCAACTCAATGCATTTAAGCAAGACGATCTGCCACAGTTCAAACTGAGCATCAGAATGAGAAAGATGATTCCAGTGACTGTGAATGTTGCTGGTCAGAGTAATTTAAAACCTCCTGATCTACTGGGATTAAACCTACAACCATCTCTAGGGTTCACAGAATGGTCCCAAAAAGAGAAAAGTATCCAGTGGGCAGAAATGTCTTGTTGATGCCAGAGGTCAGCGGAGAATAGCCAGACTGGTTCTAGCTGATAGAAAGGCAACAATAACTCAAAGAACCACTGGTTTAAACCGAGGTCTGAAGAAGAGCACACAACACATCCAACCTTGAGGCAGAGTGTTTAAAAAAATGCATATTTAGACTCTTTTTTTAATATTTGCAGGGTATATCTGCTTAAGAAAGTGTGAAAAAGTCAAATTTTCCTCAGATATAATTCACAATCTAAGTTCAAAGTGGCTGATAAGAAAACTCTGATGACCCAGCATTCAAGCAGGATTTAAACGCATCACTTACACATAAATCTTGGAGACGTGAAGAGTCTCGCATCAGATTTGTGCGTAAATATGGTTTTATGTGTGCGTCAGTTTGTTCACAATTTAAAAAATGTGTTCGTATAGTTAGTTTCAAGCTGTTGTAATTAAAAGTAGTGCGTAAGTAAATTGTTTTTTTTATATATATTTTTTGTAGGCATTATGTGAGTTACAAATTAGGAATAAAGCATGCACAAATCCAAAGATACACACAAATCAGAATTACTCACACATAAATCGGGTTGAGTCTATTTTCTCTTCATAATAGAGTCCAACCCGGTACAAGCAAAGTGTACCTATGAAAATGGACAGTGAGTGTAAAGTGCTTTGACTTTCACAAAGTAAGCTTTTTTCTGTTTCACACTCTTTTCTTTATCATACTATTGCTGAATTTGAAAGGTATGTTGGCTAAAAACAAACGACTAATAATTAGTTCAGTTTTGGTTCCCACTTTACCAGCCCAAGTGTCCTTGGGCAGAACTCTGAACTCTGAGTTACCTGCTGGCCTCATGGCTTATTTCTTGCTGCCATCAGTGTGAATGTTTGTGTATGAGACTGGAGCTGAAAAGCGCTTTAGACCATGAAGAAGATGGAAAAACACCATATGAGTTAACACTATTTAAAAAAATAGGGCCTGTACCACCCTCCCACCACATTTACTATGTTTTATTTGTAATTTACTCTTAATCAGATTCATACCGCGGGCTGTTTTTTCTTGTAATGCACACTGCTGGTACCATTTTACTTCTTTTGCTTCACTTCTGCTCTTTGGTCCGTAGAATTTTGCCTGAATTCACACTGAAGTCAGCAAAATGTACAAGGAAAGAAAGCGGAGACCTTTGATTGGATGTGGGCCGAGGTTTGTTTGGCCTTTTATATTTGCAAAGCTTATTTTTGAACATTTTCCAGAGATTATTTTTGCTATATTATTGAAAGGGATTTAGTAGATTTAATGCAGGAAATCCTTTAAAAATAATTGTGATAAATAAAAAAAGCACTGATTTATAAGTGGGGTCAACTTTTATTTTATTACTTCTGGAGGTCACATAGTGAAAACTTTATACAAAAAAGTTATATTTATGACAAACAGAAGCATCACTAAACACTGTTGAATTTGGGGAATTAGTGTAATTTCCGTATTTTTGTACATTAGAATGCAGCCTTGGTTGCACTGATGGTGAGAACAAAGTAAAGACCGATATCCCTGGAGACAAACAGTCTTAGAGGAATCTCACCATTTATCCCATCTGTGAGAGACGGGTTTGATTGAGCGCATTTGGTGGGAAAAAAAGGTCACAATTTGATCCAGACAAGACCAGAGAACATCAGAGAGTTTCAGAAGCTCCACTGAGCTCAAGCGAGGAGGGCGAAAAATGAAATAAAAGGCAGTTTGCTGAATATTATTGTGAATGAAGTGTGAGGTCAGTGACAGACAGCAGCTCCAGCTGACTGGCAGCAAATAAATACAGCTCTGAACCATTCATTCAAAAGAATTACACATGATTGACAATCAAATCTCAAAACAGGCAGAGGGACATAATCATTTAATCACAGCTGTCTGCAGAGATCAACTAATAATGCAGCTAATAGTAGTTTAACTGGGAGGGTACAGCTGGCGATTGGTCCAGCCCAGAAGTGAGAGCAGCAAAGGTGAGGACCAATTCTGGATATAAACTTGATCAATGAATCGATGTGAATCTGCAGTGATTTCTTTTATTTTTGTTGCTTTTCTAATAATCAAAGCAACAGATTTTTGCAAAGAATTTCTAGATTTTAGAGCAGCAACATTTTTTAGACGAAACTCCACAGCCTGATAAAGGTTTCCTCATGAACTCTTTTCTCCCTGATCAATCAATCAATCAAATCAAATCAAATATACTTTATTAATCCCCGGGGGGAAATTCAGCACTTTCCAAATACATTTTATTGTTTGGTTTTTGTTAGCTTTGGGCTACTAGCTCAGCAATCCAAGTAGCCATGCCGCTAGCCGCTGTAAGTCATGTGACCAAGACGGATGTTGTGAACAGAATCAGGCAGTTTTCCAAAATAAAACTTCCTTCAGGATCAGAAAATAAACTTAACAGAATTTATCTAAGTTAGTGGATGTATTTCTGTTTTCCATCTGTGGCCCGGTACCAAGTGACCCCTGGACCGATACCGGTCCCGGGAGTTGGGGACCACTGCTTTAAAGTTTCCATCATTTATTAAAAAATATTGAATCAAGCTTCATTTATTTCAAAAATTCTTCCATATTTTTGATTTTTGAATAACAAAATTTACAGAATGACTATTTTTTTCATAATTAGGAAATATATTTTATCTATAGAATTTTCGTGGTCGATTATGTTTGACTGAATGACCTTGACCTGCTTTGCACTTTACACTATCATCGTATCTTCCTTATAAAGATTGCAAAAGTCTAATCTATTCTATTGTGATCTACTCTCGTCTTTGTTATTCTATTCTATTGCTGTAGTGGCTGCAGTGATGTCAGTTGTTTATAGCTTCTTTGCATCACCAGCTTGTGGAAAGAAATCATATGTTGGTCGAGCTCAGACCGGGTCTTTGAGTCACTGGGGGTAGGGGGATAGGCACTGACCTCTTTTGTCTGACTCATGGAACAACCAGCAGCTCTGCTTTTGGATGAAAAATAGTTTTTCACCCCCTTTTTTTGTTTTATTCTTTGTGATCTCCATCGTCTGTTCCCATCAGCCCCTTCAATAATTCAGATTTGTGTCGGCTGCTCGCTTTCCACACTTTGGAGTTTTGTTGTGCTCTTTGCTGAATCATTATCTGCTCGCTGGAATTCAGACAACAGAGCCCGTACCGTTTGTGAAACTGTTGTTATAACCGCATAATGAGATTCGTCTTTTATTGAGGTTAATCCTTTCACAAGTGGAGGTAAAAAAAACAAAACAAATATTACAGCTTGGTTGCGTCATTTATGCTACTATAGAAATGCCATGAGACACAATTCAAAAGAAAGTGTTGTGTGTTAGAGTCACCTCCAGCTGTCAAATGGCTTTACTTATACATATTTATAATAAAAATCCTCAAACTCCCCCACCCACACACAAAATGATCAATGTCGCATCAATTAGATGCACAAAACAGGACATGGCTCTTAAAAGAAAAAGATAGAAGGCTGTTATTTTGGGATTACATTGAAGTATTACCCGCTGATGTAGGTCAGTGCATTATCCGTCTGCACTCTCTTCCAACAGCCTGACATGAGTCACAAAGACTCGGTGTGTCCACTTCTTTTTCTGTCTCATCACAGAGCTCAACAAGGTTTAATTGCCTCCTCTTCTGAGATCTGTAGCTGGTCAATCCTGCTCACTTTCATCGCTGTGCAGAGAGGACTTGAATTCTTGGGTCTGTCTTTCTTTTTTGTGAGTTGACGAAAAGGTCAAAAAGAAATGTGGGAACTTTTGAGATGATTTTTTTTTTACTCCGGTGCAACAGAAAATTAGGTTTGGGTCTGCATGACATTTGAGAAATCAAGTTATTCCAAAAATAGAGTTAAACCTGGTTAATCAAAGGCATGCTGAGTTTAGGGGCAACTTAATTTGCTAGTGTCACTTCTTGACCCACAATCTGTTCGGCTTTCATAAACCATACCTTTCTGTGAGGCCAAATTGTTGATGAGTTTCATTTTGGGAGCTTTAAAATCTTATTTCTGTCTTTTTTCATTAATGAAGTTTTTTTGTCTTTCTTAAATGGGAACTTCAGGCATTGACTGTTTAAAGCCTTGTTTCCAACCGGTTCGGTTTAGAATGGTCCAGGCAATTCAGGTGAGCGTTTCCACTCAAAGTTGGATCATCACGGCACATCCAGGGTGAAACTGGATGGAGGTCAATCAGCAGCTCATCTTTTTCCACTTTAATCTTGTTACTTCCTATATACAATGCATTTAATGTTGTTTTGTTATAGTGAGGATTGAACAGTATAATATACTTAAAAGCTTTTTCATGGTATGGCCCCTTTAACATATTCTCATGAGCCCACTTTCAAGTGGCAGGGGTGTGGCCTTACAAAAAGCTAATTTCTGATAAACAGGGGAACGGCAACTTAATTGACTTCGACTGGTTTGAGCTGGAAGTAAACTTTTTTCTTTGTATGACGTCACACTCACTCAGTCCACTTCTCATATTCAGTCAATACCTTCAGGTCTTAAAAAAGCCTGGACAACCAAACCTCCCAATCTGGGGACAAGATTTTCACCTGACAAAAGGTATAACGAGAGATTCTGCCCCAAATTTGGAAGTTGAAGTATCTGGGATTCTATATCAGCAATAGAGCAAAAGTTACCCAAGAAATGAAAAGACTGATCTCCCCATTTCAGACAATCTAGACTGAGCATATTTCTCAACCTTGGTCTTTCCCCTTTAAGACCACGGAGAGGTGGTCGGAAAGTTGGAGAGTCTAGAGATGTTTGCTGAAGTTGTTTCATCTGGATAGATGGTGTGGCCTTCAGCTTGGTTTGATTTCTTCAAAGGTTCAATATTTATGTTTCACAAAGATTCAACACCACTTGAATTTGATTTTCTAATAATGCACAGCATGAGTACAAATAGACTGCAATAAAAAAGTGATTTAAAGTTTTCAACTTTTTTTTATTTTTAAACTATATGCTCGATCCACTGTGTCTCCCATTTAGTCAACATACTGTTTAGGTAAATAAAACCCTTAATAAAAACCTGGTGAGATTGTTTTATTCCAATTTAAATCTTTTAATGTTGGAAACACAAAAAAGTTAGACACATGATAAGAACACAATCTGATGTGTGCTCAAACTTTGAAATTCTAAACTCAAACTGAGTGCATAGTCAATAAAAAATTAGTTTAGAGGTTTTGTTTTATGATTTTCTTTTTTATTTTGGCTTTAGCTTCTATATTAAGGTTTCACGTCAAGAATAATAAAAGCTGACTTGTTTTCTGGACAATTTTGGAGCACATTTCCCACTTCAAGTTCCAAACTGCTCCTTTCACTGAGAAACTGAATTACAGAGAAATCCTTTAAATTTAATAGGATTATTTATGAACATGCTTATGTATGCAAGATTCATACCACCAGGCTTCAGGATAAATCTTTAGGACAAAGCTGCGTCACCCTTATCATAAACCCCTTTTGGGTTCTGTCAAAGCTTTGGAGGAGCCGTGCTACAGTTTGCTCAGCTTCTTGCTCCAGCAGCTTTTGCCAATGTGACCCGACGGTGAGAGAAGGAATGACACATTTCTGGAAGCTGAGGGCTATATTTAACCCGGTCTGTGTGTCTTTGACCAGAACACAAGGTCAGAGAAATTGCTGAGCTGTGAAGTATTTTTACCCCTTTATACCCAGCATGCATTGTGATACTGCTGTTTTTCATTTATTTATTTTTTTATTTATTTATTCTATGTAATCAAGTGTTTCTGTCCAAAGCATGTACTCTTTTGAGCTTTTCCCATGCTAATTGTCCACATCTCCAATTATATTTTCTTTTTCTGCCACACTCTGATCCAGAAAAAAAACAGAGCTGATTAGGATACTTCAGTGGTTTGTTAAAATTATGCAAATGTTGGGACAGTAAAAGATAAAATGAAAAGAAATTCAAGCTTTTCAGGCAGAAACTGTAGAAGTATCAGGTTTTTTGTATACATAACTCCTACTACATTTTAAATAAGAAACATAGAGAAGGATTCAAATTTTTATTTATTTTTTTATTTTTAAGAGATAGTGGGGAATTAAGCAGTGTCACAATCTCTTTAATAATAGGAGAGATAATGAAGCATGAGGTTGTATAAGAGCTTCAGAAGTTAAAGCTGATCGGACTTTTGGATCTAGCTCTTAAAGGGAACTTGCACGCTTAGGTGAACCCAATTAAATCCACATGGTTGCAAAACACTGAAGCTTTCTCCAAGTTTGGTCAAAATTGATCTATATTTTATCTGCCGCTTTGACTTCTCATTTATTTGGTAAGGAGTAGTCATTTGTATGCCGGTTCGAGCCAACAGGATACATCATGTTTCCCGCTCTGACAACACTCCCCGACTTCAGTCTGAGCTAATGAGACCATTTGTCTTTTGGGTACCCGGGAGAAAGCGCTTCTTGTTTCATTACCTGGGAAGCCTCTCAGTCACTGGAATGTAGCAGCTCTCATAAAAAGAACTTGATGGAGGTAGAAAAACAAAAGGGACAAATCACTCGTTGCAGGTGTGAATGTTGCTGTAATGGAGTCAGATTTTCCATTCTGAAAGTTCACTAAATGAGCCATTTCAGTCTTTCAAATGGTGATTTTCTCCTATACTTATGCACTTAAACCAAAAAGAAATATGTTTTTTAGGACTTAAAACGATTTTTGATGCATTCTGTCTTTTTATACGCTTGTCTATACCAATGATTCACAGCCAAGACTGTCTAATATCAGCCAATTTGCAATACAGAATAAATATAGCATGCACACTTTTGTGCTGTGGGAGGACTTCAGCATTGTCTTCCATTTCGTTTATGATGTTGGAACAGCAATCTGACGAAGTTGCCTCTAACAAACGTCTGTGTTTTGCACTCATTGATTTTTATCATATTCATCAAACTGATGCAGAATTGGACTGTCTTCTCTACTCATGATGAATTAAAATCATTTTTGAAATATTAATATATTTATTCATTATTGTTTATTCAATGGGGGTTGATTCCTACATGTACATGAACAGATTGATTTCAATGTCGTAAAGTGAAACAAATATATGATAAATCTGTATTCGACAATAGATGTTTGAAAATATTGGCATAGTAAAAACCCAATGTTGTGCATCCCAAATGTTTGAATAGTTTTTGTTTTTTCTGCTTAAAGAGGCCCTGATTTGTCTCTTACTATTTTGTGTAGTCTGTTTGACCAAAAAAAAAAAAAAAGCCTTTATGTTTGCTCATTGAGTAAACCACATTTACGCTGCTCTTCTTCAGCTTTTTCCAAGTTTATTTTCCCAGATAGTCTATGTTATTGGGCTGGTGTATTAGCTCACCTGAAGTTTAAAAAAAAACTTGGGTTTGTTAAAAAAAAGTAGGGTTTTGGTTCACTTGCAAGTGAATCCTGGAGCGGTTCAGAAGCAGGAAGCTGTTCAGCATACCAATGAGTGGAAACAAACCAGAGGAGCTGAACTGATGGAAGCAACGCCCATTTTTAAAGGACTAAAAACCCCACTCAATAGCATGAATCCATCCATACATTTTCTAAATGTAGTTACATTTTTTTAAGGGGGTCACGGGATGCTGCAGCCCCTCCCAGCTACTGAATGGTAGGGTGGGGTATACATTTACACTATGGAACATTTTAGAACCAACTGAGTTAAAATGCATATTTCTGGACTGTAGGAGGAAGCTACAATACCTACACATTCTCACTCCCAATTCGTCATATATGGACCTACAGTTCGGGCCCCGGTACCAGTCTGTGGCCCTCTGACTGGTACTGGTTCACGACCCAGAGGTTGGAGACCCCTGATTTCACAAGAGCAGCCAGCGCGTCAAAAAATGGCGAGCTAGGGACACCCAAAACTTCAAAAAGCAGGAGGGGCGTCCATATATGAAGATTTGGGAGTGAGAATGTGTTGACATGTGTTCACAGAAAAAACATGCAAACCAAACAGAAAGCTGAGGGTGCTACACCACCGCGCACCCTAGCATATTCCCAAAGAACTGCAAAGTAGAAAAAAAAAAAAGAAAATTCCTCAATAAAATACTCAATAAAATCCAGTCATTCTTTTACTAGACTCATAGAAAATTCCCACGCCTTCAAAGTTACCTAAAAAACCTTAAATAAAGATTGCATAACCACCTTGACTTTGCTCTTGCATTTAAAGCGTCTCTTGAAGCTGTTTTAATTGTCAGATGGAGTTAACAGACGATCCTTTGAGAGTCTCTTCTCCACCTGCGTCTCCTGCCTGTGTCCTCCGCCTTGGACAGGACATGGCTGCTCACATAAAACACATAGACTAGACTAGTGCTAATACATTGTGGTTATGTATCAATTGAAAACAAAGCATTTTATAATGAAGAAATCCTTGGCAAACGTCTGTCCTTGGGTTTGCTTTAACCGTAGTGGTCCTGCTTGTTTTTAAACAACTCTGCTAACTTTTTATTTTTTTAGCCTTTTGTGTTTTTACAAAGAAAAAAACAATGATTGGGATGAAATAAGAAAGTTTCCAAGACTTGCAGTGTTACTCCAAATGTATAACCTCTATGTCTTGATGTCTTGATGCACCTTGTTGGAGACAAATCTATTAGTTTTTGCATTTTTTAGATTTGAAACATATTGTCTTCTAAGCTTTCACCTTGCTCTTAAAGTATTTAGGTACAGCTGATGCAGGACGTACAAAGTGGTTGCGCGAAAAACAAACTAACATCCATTTCAGTGCCTTCACAAGTATTTCATCTCCCTGATGCTGACTGGAGCGCTGTTGAATAAAAGGAAAGTCATTTCTGGTTTTGCACATATTGGAGCTGTTCGAAGAAGTTCAAGAGTGCATTAGAAAGGAAAATGTGAAAGAACAGCTTCAGACCAAAGTGGTGGCACATCTGACTCACACCGTGTTATTAGAGCCTCTTGAAGTAGGCAGCTGTCTTGGTTTAACTTAATAATAGCCCATTAGATGCAGCTCAGGGCCACGATGTAGGCAGATTTCACGCTGGCAGTTTTTATATTGACAGATCTTCCACTCTGGAACATCTGCTACTTCGGTGGAGAGCAAAACTGACATCCCAATACCTGATATACATACAGAGCTCGGGATCGATGTGGTGAAGCAGCAAAGCTGCACCACAGCTTCGACCAGCTCATCCGCGCGCGTGTTGTTCAAGGAAGATGAAAAAGAGCCGAAGCAAAGGAATGATGTCTGCGTCAGCCCCCGAGGAGAAGGCTGCAGGTGGGGTCGCTGGAGCGTGAAGCTCCTTTTCATTGCACCTCCTTCAGGAGACACAGCATGGGTGGCTGAGCTCCCCCTGAACACAGCCTTCATTCTGTCTTGAGTCACATCTCATTTGTAATGTTCATGTTCGGCGATTCACACAACGCCAAGCTGCGGCTGTTGTTGATTTTCCTGTGATGTACTGAAGCGTCGCCTGCGTGCCAAAACCCGCCATCCACAGTTGATCAGGAGGGCATGGTTTGATTTACCTGCGAAGATGGAGACAAGTTTTTGTTTTCCCACAGATCACATTAAAACCGCGCTAACTCTTTACCATAGCTGCTGTTCACTTCTGTCATGTCTTTGTTCTCCTCATCCCACCATCAAGCTCACCCCCCACCCACCCCCCATGGACCGCACATTTAAAACTTCCTCTAATTAAAGCGGAAAGTCATTTCAAGCAGATGGCATGAGCCGGCCTGGGTAGATTCTGAACCACGGCCCCTGCAGACCTTGGCAGAAATGAGTTGAGAGCTCAGCTGGACTGGAGAAGGAGCGCTCACTGTCAGAGGAGCAGCACGCCATGCAGGGTCACGGAATGGATCAGGGGGAGATTTTTAGAGACTTTGTCATGCAATCGAATAGTCTTCAGCACAGCTTGAACCAGAGTGCTGCTCTGTATTAACTGTCGGCAGCCCTCAGACCTCGCTCTGGTCTGTCCTGGGAGTCACGTTAATTAGCACCATATCAGTAGGCATGCATGGATTCAATGTTTGAGAGAGAAAGGGTTAGTCTGAGGGGCTAAGATGTTCCAGAAGGTCTTCAGTATTAATTATCATGTGCAATTAAAATGCTTTTAAAACAAAATGTGATTTTATAAAACTGAATACATACAGTATACAACTGCATTGGAGAGGCATTGGTAGAATCTTCAAGATTTTACGCCTCGCCCGATTAAAAAAAAAATCCTCTGCTTGGTAATGAATGTAGACGGTTGTAATTAGGCATCAGGAATGACGCTATTACCAAACTGGGCGGCCACAGGGTGGTATTGCAGCCAGATCACCAGCAGGCAGCAGCTCTGATTGTGTACATTTTTCTTTTTTTTTTGCTTTTTATGAAAACCTCCACGGCCATCGCACGGCATGTCACCACCTCCCTATTACTAATGTCACTGTGTGGCCACCTGCCGAATTTGCTGAAAAACTTCAGTTTGGAAAACTTTGGGGAAAAAATACAGTCTGGTATTGACAACTTTTGTTTTTATTTTGGAGAAATAAGTTTAAAAATGTTTCTGGATAATTCAGAATTACTTAAAGACTCACTCTGGTAAAAACTGTGTATTTTGTGCTTTTAACATGTTCTCGTAGCATTTTTTACTGGTGAAATTATGGAGAATGAAGCTCAAAATTGCATTTCTTGATTAAAACTGTTGTGGATCAGGAGTAGACGGAAAAAATGTAATTTGACATGTTTGTTTGTAACAGAAAATATGATGCAAGCCACAAGGTCCCATACAGGGAGAGGAAGGGGGGCGGGGTCGCCCACAACTCTGAGACAAATTTCTAATGAACTCCTGCTGCTCTGCAGAAGCTATCTCCTTAAAAACGACAGGTTTTTTTATTTTTATTTGGCTAAAAGCAGCATAATTATAGTTAAATTTCCCTGAGAACACTTTTACAATAAACCAAAAGATGATCAGAATGGGTCTATAAGTTCTTTAATATGTTTCTTGATAGATTTCTGTTGTCTTGTTAAATCATCAGTGAGTTTTTGGTTTTTTATAGAGGCAAAAAAGCTAGAAAAAGTAACATAAAAAGTACATGTTCAGTAGTGGCTTTGTAACCTTTTAGTTTTTCTTGTTTTAATAAATCTGTTTTTAAACAAAACATCGTAGTAATTTCTTATGCAAATGTTTTCGCTGTCGACAACCACCTGACATAACTTGCATACCCCAGAATAATGCAGATATTCTTAGCATCAAAAAACTATTTCAGTGACTTTCTCTAACAACATTCAATTTAAGGAAATCTTTTAAGAGTGTAGCTCTCAATGTCTTAAAACAAAAGAAGGAGATGCATAGTACGTACTTAAACGAGACAGGTTTGAAAAGCAAAAGTGATGCACATTATGTATAGTAAAACTCCAAACAGATTTTACACAATAACTTAATTAAAGACCAGATATATTAATGTAGGAAATTGTCAGAGCAATTGACAAACAAATGAAGGAAATTTTGGTTCTCATTCTTGGTTACCATGGAGATAACTAAAGATTACAGCTGATTTATTTGTGTTTTTTTTCTGATACTCTAATGCAAACCACTGCTACGATTTCCTATGAGCAACATGTTTTTGGAATGGTTTTTTTTTTGCTCTGAGAGAATTTTAAGAGGGATTCCACTAACTGAAGGTTCAGTTCAAGGAAAGTTAAGGGTAAATAAAACTATTATGTTTCAAATTGGAGGATTGAGAATTCGTGCGGTCGGATATTTTCTGAAAAATATTGGTTGATACCGTAGCTTTAAATTGCACTTTATGTAACATAGTTTCTGACAATCTTTTTGTCTTTTTTTTGAAGATTTACCATCAAAACTAAATAAGTAATCCGATTGTTTTAAGGTCGTTAAACTTGTGTTTTTCGGTGAGGGCAGCAGAGAGTCTTGAGAATTCCTCTTTTCTGGCTGCCTGTCAGGTTTACTTAAACCCCCCCATGTCTCTAAACGCTATATCTAATTTGACGCATCAGAGTCAAGATTGGGGTCGGCTTAGCAACACGTGTGGCTTGGCAATAACACCAGACAACTCTGCTGAGGGCTTGTAAGCCAGTGATTTATTACTGCAGGTCCTGCTGAAGTAAGAAGGCTCAGGAAATTGATTGGCTCTGACCTCTGGCGGTGTCTCAGTCTGGCAGAGCTGGACCTCATAGAGGTGCAGATGGAGAGTGTTTATATCTGCGGCTTATGTGTTTCAAGATGCCATGAGCAGATAGGGTTGTAGGGAGCTTGAAACCAAGAAAGCCCTCTTCTTCTCGTTGCCTTTCGGAGGGCCTTTAGCTAACATGGTTTGAATTCAACTCCTCGTCGAGGTAATCAGCCTGTGGCCTTTCCGTTTAACAGCTCTCAGGTAAAAGGTTTAACCCCCAACCTTTGTTTGCAAACGAAGCGATTAGCGAGCATTTTGCTGCTCGGTGGAGGAAACCTGAATAAGGAGATTTATTTATGACATGAAGAAAATGAGGAATGAGGAGTCAGGAAAGGTAATTAGTGAAAGCAGTTAAGAAAAAGAAGGTGAATAGACTGTAGAAGAATAATGAGGCAAAGGAGGAAACTGATCTCCTCTCAGGGAGGGATGGTAATTTCTGGGATTTAGATTAAGTGGCCAGCTCCTGACAGATTAAAACATTTTTTTAAACCTAAATTCTCAAAAAATTAAGAAATTTGAATAAAAGGAAAATTAGAAGACTCTGTAAGCTGGTTTCTGCACACTTCTGCATGCTTTCAATCCATTATTCTGTGAAAAACTATAAGCGATGCAGCACACAAAATGTGCATACATATAATATATTCTTACATAAATTAATAAAACGCTAAAAAATACCTCTTTTTTTAAGAAAAGAAAGAAAAACCTAGCTTCCTTGCGGCAAAGTTCACCATACTAGTCAGAACACACTCCAGTCAACAAAGACTGTATTACCGTAGACAAGCAATGTCAAATTATGATTTTTAACCACTATACATCTAGCCAAACCATATAATTAATATTAAAGCATAATCAATCTTTATTTACAAAAGTACAGGAGTGATTATTCACTCATTTCTTGTTTGATATCTGTATCAAGCAGCAGTCCTATTGCAGTTCCTCCTCATCTTTTAAACACTTTAATGTTGATTTTTTTTTCTTGGATGTATTTTCATTTAGTAATGCACCAAATGCTTTTTAAATGAACATTCTGGACTCCATCCAGGTCAATTCAGGACCAGGCTCTTTTAGGATAGTGTCATTTGTGGTTTTGAATTGTTCTCCTACAAAATAACATTGTTTTTTTTAAAGCAGAAATCACCGAAAAGGATCAAATGTTCATCTAAAACCTTCTATATAACCCTTAACTTTTTATAATTTAAACATGCAAGCTGCCTTTTTTTGTAAGCACTCCCCACACCATCAGAGGGGCTGGATACACTAGACGGCCCCTCTTTTCTCAGCGGTTACCAATAAAAATGACCTATTTGGATGTCTGACCGCAGAACCTCTTTAAAAAATCAATTCTAAATGAGTCTATAACTTTTCTTTTCTTTTTTTGCATGATAGACCTTTAGTTGGCATCTACTGATTTTGGGGGCCTGTTTACAATGATGTCTTTGACTCATTCACACTGGTGAGTGATGCAGTGTCATCTGATGACTTTGAGACACATATGTGCAGAGAAGTCTTGTTCCTGACATTTCTCCAGTTTCACTGAATTTTCTGATGATCTATAAAAGACGGCACTTTTGTGATTTATCTAAAGAACATTGTTTTTAATGTGTTCTTAGAGTTCTGTCTGTAAAAAATTCTGCCTTAGATAAATTAATTTTATCACAGCTGATATTTTAATTCTTGTTTTCTTTTTTTTTTTAATAGAATTTTTTGCTTTCCAACACACTTACTGCCCATACCAAGTACATTGAGACCTGTTGCAGATGCAACATTTTCAGGAATCTTTCTTTGTGCATTACAAGTGTACAGTTTCCTAAATGGAAAAATGTGCAAGACAATAACTGGGGGGCAAAAGACTTTGGAAAGGTGGTAATTGGGAAACAGCAGAGTGGTAGGCCATTACAATTGAAAAGATACAAAAAAACACATTTCAAACTGTTTTATTACTGATATTAATATTAAAACATCAATTTCTCTGTGTCTTTGAACAGCCAGGAAAACGTGTGCCCCAGCAGAGTTCGCCTGCTTCAATGGACAGTGTGTCCCGGGGCGATGGCGATGCGATGGGGAACCCGAATGTCCGGATGGTTCTGATGAAGCCGAGGAGACCTGCAGTAAGTAGCGCCCTCAAATCACCATTAGAAAGCTTTAACTTTAGATGAAAGACAGAAGAAATAGCAGCTGAGTTCTAGTTTTCTCCTTCACTCTGGATGATAACATCCTTTTGCAGAGGCTTCCCCAGATCTGTTTTGGTTTGTTGATGCTTCTTTGATTGAAATCATCTCTTCTATTTATTGTGCTGTCAAGAATCAAATGTTTAAGAAATCCCCACATACTGCTCCCATTGTTTTGCATTTCCATTCAGCAGCTGTTGCCTAGCAACTAGATTAAGTTTGCTCCTTTACGTCGCTTCCTGATTTAATTTATTAATTACATGAATGTATTCTCCTTTTTATATTTGTAATAGACACAATATTTAAACTTAATTTGAGATTTTGCAACACATACATTTTAATTTAAATTAAATTGGATCCAGCTAAAGTAGGATTGTCTTGGTCTGTGAACATCACACTCTCAGGCTTGACTAAAATGACTATGTAGAAAATGTAAACGCTGGTTTCAATCAACAATGATCTCACAGCTAAACCAATATATTTGCTATGTGAGTCCAGACTATTTGTTGTATTTTTGCAGCCATTTGTTCTACAGTTTTAGAGATAAAACTTCCAACCAATGGACTAACCACCAGTCTCAAAAGTTTTGATGAGGATGGAATTATGAAATGTGTACAAAGACAAGACAATGAACATTTTACACTATTATACCCATTTAAAACCAAGTTGAATGCATACGTTGAACACAAGTCCTCTGCCTAACCAAAAGAAGCAACATGACAGGTGAAGTGTCCCAGGAGATAACATATTGGACCTTTGTTTTGACAGAATTGATCCCCCCTTCATGACGTTCAAAGAAAGTGAGATGAGGTGAATAAAAAAAAAAGGAAAATTTCATTCAAGTTGTATAAACTCAGGATGGTTTGATTATCTGATTATGAAATTACAATGAACTCCTGCTGTGTTTGGTTCAAATCATCCCATCTTACTTTGGGCAATTGATTAGGTAAACTCAATTATGGTTGCCCAAGAACCATGGCTTCCATTAAATAACTCATATGTCATTGTCAGTGCAGTCATGTTCACCCCAGCTGAGACTACAGGAAGGGCATTCGGGGTAAAAACGTGCTGTAGCGACCTCTGACAGGAACTGTCGACATCTGAACAACAACAAAGTCATGAGAAAAGTTGGCCATCATTGGTACTAAAAAAGTGATCATTCTCATTCAATATTACAAAAAAGTTTTAGAATCACTTGTTTGCAATCAGCTGTAAGAGTTCCTGAACTCAAATGATTTTTTTTTTCCAAATATCAATCAGGCTTCAGGAAAAAACATAGTACTAGTACAGTTTCCGTGAAGGTGTTATTTTTGAGGCATTAGATAAGAAACTGTATTGTGTGTCACTCTTTATAGACGTTTTTAAAGTTTTTGACATTGTTGACGGTGTTGTACTGAGAAACAGCCTGATCATCTTTGGATTGTCTGAGGATGCAGATCTTAAATACGAAAATCTCGATTCTAATTTCGTTACAGTTCACAAAGAGGTACCACAGGGTTCTGTTTTGGGGCCCCTCCTTTTCATTTTGTACAATAATAATCTAGTTCAAAAGATCACAGATACTAACTTGCATTTCTATGCTGATGACAGTTATTCATTGCTATGGTCCAACTCTAGTTCAGGCTCTTGAAACCCTACAGAAAGCCTTTGTTGTTGTCCAGCATTTACTTAATCGCTTCAAATGAGTCCTTAAAGCTGACAAGACTAATGTTGTTCTCCAACTCTGAAAAAGTTTCTTCCTGTAGTGCCCACTGTTGAAGGAAACATCATAAAGGTAGTCCATGAATAGAATTACCTGGTTGTCTGGGTTGATGACTCCCTCACTTTGAAACTACACATAGAAAAACTTGTAAAGAAATTACATTTGAAAGTTTTTCTTTTTTTGTAATAAGCTCTGCTTTTCTCTTGAATTAAAAAAGGGTCTTGACACTGCTACTATTTGGCCTGTGATAGATTCTGGTGACATTCTGTTTATGCACCTTTGTCAAATGTTGGACACAATGTTTCATTCTGCTTTGAGGTTCATAACTAACTGTAAACCTTTGACACTCCACTGTGACTTGTGCACAATAGTCTTCTGTGGCTATTAGGAAGCAGTCTCATTGGTACGCTTTTATTTATAAGGCCACGCTCTGATTGGTACCCCATACATATGTTCCATAATAAGTGGAGAAATGTTTATTCTCACTCAGTGATATCGAATGATCTGATACTATTAATTACGTACAATACGTATTGCGATACACATGTCACGATATGATACTTAAGGCAATATATCCCAAGACATTACCTGAGACGATATTTTACTTTTTTTTTATTGTGAACTAGAAAAACTTTATCTGAATATAAATATACCTTTTATATATATTTAATTGTAAAATAAATGTTATTAAAATCAGAACATTAAGCACTGCAGCTGTATCTCATATATACGTTATTTTAGCCAAGCACATTCAAATTACATGTTTGCTTATAAATAATTAATAAAATATTGCCTCTGCAGCACTATAAATCAATATAAACATGATATAATGCCAAATGAAGTATTGTGATACTTCACTCTTCCCCAGCTACCTGAAACACCTTGCAGGAGGATTGAAGCTCACAGATCAGCTCCCATTAAATGCTTTTAAAATAGGACTGAAGGAGATAGAGGCTGCTTCATTAATGTGCAAGTGTCATTTATAACCCTAGAAATTTTAATATCATGTAATTGAAAGATTATCTGTTTTTGTACTGTTGTTTTAAAATTACTGCCTCTTGAAAAAGAGGTTTTTAATCTCAATGGGGCCTTCCTGCTTAAATAAAGATTAAGTAATAATAATGAAATAAATAAAATGTAGTTTTTTGATGATCATAAATGTTGGGACTCGAGTCTCTAAATATGCGTATCAAACAGGAACTATAAACAGAACAGCAGTGAGGTGTGTTTCCATTTCCTCCAGTCATGTTCACACTTCTCCAGATTAGTTCCACTTTGCCACCCGTTGTATAGATCCAATTAATAGTTGCTCTTAATAGATCAGAAGAAGTTTTTGAGTTGCTCAGGGAAGCAGCTCCTTTACTAATCAAGGATCTCTTTAGGTTTTTGACACCGGCCAAATGTCCTTAAATCTCAGCCTTTAAAGTTTAATTCTACTATAAATACTGGTGAATTTAAGCATTTATACGATCCAATTGAAATTAACATGGACTGTTTCTTTATTTTTATTTGTTTTTAATTATCATGTTATTATTTCTATTGTTATGATTTTATTTTCTCCAAAGAAAAGTCTGAGATGTACTTGTAGAAAAAGGGTATTGACAGTACTTTTGGTTATCAATTAGCTTTTTGATTAAAATTAATTCTCTTTTTTAAGACTATGTTTGATTTAACTAGGTTTGTTCAATTGAAAACAAAAGAGCTGTAAGTTTCTATTTGTTTCCTCTGTCTTCCTTGACAAGGTTCCATTTAGCTCTCTTCCATGCTGTTGAGGTTTGCCCAGCCACCTCACCTGTGTCTTCTCGCCCACACACTTCAACACTGTGTGATGGCGAGAGCATGAAAGGCTACGATTATCTGCCAAGAGCGGATGATTGCTGACCGGCATCCTTTTTAACTCGCTCCCACACACAAACCCTGAGCTGGGCAGCACAGGAGGCTGTTAATCAGTTACTTTCTTCCTTTAATGTTAATTTTCATTTCCTGCCCCGGCTGCTCTGGTCTCTGCAGGGGCTGCAGACGTCACATGGAGCTCTTGATAAATGACATTGTGTTTGAAGGCCACAACTCCACTACGCAAACATTAACACTCAATATAAATCACGTACTTTCCAGTGTGTGCTTTCTTTACTGGACTGACGCAAAAGAAGGAAATGAAATGGATCTTAATCAATCAGAAACAGATTCTTCATCCCAATGATCAGTTGATGATGTTAGCTTCAGGTGTGTAACTTTGACCCGCCTGCCGCCATCACTCCACATTTCTGTGGAAGGGCATTCAAAGTGATGGAAAGTGAGACAAATCCTTCAAAAGATTTGCATTCGAGTTTTGGTATTTGCTGTGTGGGCCAGTTCAATGAATAATGAAGCAGCCGTTCAAAGATCCTGGAGTCACTCACCGAATGCGTGTGCGGGGGGAGACATAAAGAGGCTTTGGCGGGATGAAACAACAAAGAAAAAGACGGTTCTCCCTTTACTGGCTGGAGAAGAAAGATCTGTTTTGAGGAGAAATGCATTTTTATGGCAACCCCTCAAAGAAGAAGTCTATAAACTGGACATGTAATGAATAAAAAATGTGTTTTAGGACCTTTCAAAAAAAGTTATTTTGACATAGTTTGAGAAAAAGTGTCTTCTTTATCTGCTTTATGTTAAAATGTAGAGTATTTTATGTTGCTATACATCAAGCTAAAGTTACTTACAGTTGGAAACAACAGCAGTTCAAGTATTCCTGTGGCTGTTCTGATTATGTGCTCAGGCGAGAACAGAGATCGCTAATGAGAGCTCCTTAATCAACTGCTGCCTTTCTGTTTGAATCAGCCAAACTGTGTAATAAAAAAACTGAAGAGAAGCATTTGAAATCAATCTTTTCTTTTCTCTTAATATACATTTTAGCAATTTTAACAGTTTCTGAAAAACATGAACACATTTTTACATTTTTTTTCTATTATAGAGTGAGGCTATCAGTTTAATTTTCCAGAAAATTGAACAGAAATTTTGTATTTTTTTAAGGTGTTCTGGCCTTTTGTTGCAAAAAAAAAAAATGCTCTTCTGTATGTTGTTTTTGTGGGGTTAATTTTTCTTATTTATTTGTGCCGTCATTAGTAAATGTACTTTCTGCAGTACTCTTTTTACAGATAGTCAGTGAATGCCTCTTGATGGCAGCTGGGACCTTATGGGTAGATTATAGGTGTGCAAGGTAATACCTAAAAATATCAAACTAAGACCTAAAAAGAGGTTGAAATGCCCCCCAAAAAAGGATTTTAAAAATATCTACCAAACTGCAATATTGGATTGGGATCAGCGGGCAGCTGTTGTATTTCATGAGGTTTTCCTGGCAGCTTGTTCCAGGAATGCATTCAATGAAAAATAAAAAAATCTACACTAATTGCAGTTTTTGTGCATTTCCTGCCCATTTGAATCCAGTCTGGCAGACTAAATAAAAATTAAATCCTTGTGTTTGTCCATTTCCAAAGTTATGTTTTTTATGAAAAATTGTCCCAAAAGTTGGGATTACAACATTTTAATGAAAACTTTATATTTTTAAAATAAAAATGTAGAGAGTTTAACCAAGCTGAGACATTTTTTTCATAATTTAAATGATGTCCAAATCCACATAATAGACATAATTCACTTTATACTTCCAAAGGTGCTCAATTGTGTTTGTCATTTTGGCACTAAAACAGGCTCAAGCTTATCAAAAATATTCAATGAGTTTAAGGCGAGAACTTCAGGAAGTCTATTTCATCCTCTTTACTCCAGAAAACCAGAGTTACTCCTCAATAAAACCTGTTCGACCGTGGAGATATGGGATTGCTACTGATTGCAAAATGTCATCACTGTATCCATCTGCATGGAGATTGACTGCGTGCATTTTGTTCCACGCTGGAAAGAGATGAAGCCTAAAAATAGGAAAAGAGCACTAAAGGAGGGGAATGATCTGTTCATACAGCAAGTCATTTTTACTCAAGAAATCTTATATCAAAATCTAGAAACAGGGTGATTCACACAAACATTCATAAAGGAA
Organism: Oryzias melastigma; assembly: GCF_002922805.2. Classification (NCBI taxonomy): domain Eukaryota; kingdom Metazoa; phylum Chordata; class Actinopteri; order Beloniformes; family Adrianichthyidae; genus Oryzias; species Oryzias melastigma. The sequence goes on from NC_050528.1 coordinate 24,408,394, forward strand.
AAATAAGCTACAGAAACTAACTGTTAGATTTACTTCAAATGTAATGCTTTACAACCCAATAATATGATTTTATTGCTATTTCTTCTCAAGTAGTTTGTATTTTTTGAGTTTATATGGACCTAACTGTAATTTATTTTCATTACAGTGACAAAAAAGTAGTGGATTGAGTAGAAATGACTAATTTTAGAACGAAATGTGAAAAAAAATATTAAATAAGTCCTCATAAGTTTGAATTTTCTTGTCTTAAATCAAGTTTTTCTATTGTCAAAAGTATGGAGCAAAATTATTTTGACCCGTTTTAATAAATCATATCAATCTCATCTCTTGATTCAAGCTCTTACTGAGACAAACATACTGGTGCTGAGTTTGAGAAAAGTTTGAAAAAGTTGTCAAAAGTTATAAGTTAAAACAACTTAATACCTGGAAAAAAATATCTTGAATGTCTAAAAATGTTCAATATGTGCCAGTGTTAAATACTATAATACTAGTGCTAACTTTTCTGTGTATTGAGTATACAGAAGTACCATTCATCCATTTTCTTTACCTGCTATACCCCTTTCGGGGTCACGGGAGCCTGTCCCGGCCACTGTTTGGCGAAGGCGCGGTACACCCCAGCTCTCCTTGACAACGTCGCCATCCGTTTTGGATGTGTTAAAACACACAGGACGCACGCGAGCAGCTGTGCAGCCTCTGCTGAGATGCTGAGGATCTGCTGCTGCTGGATGACATCTGTGCCGCAATCATTCTGCTTCACTGGGTGAATTCCCAATTACACACTGGAGTAGCATCACACGGCTAAATTAAGAATTCAAATAAGGGCAACGTGGAGCAAGTTACCCATAAACTCTGGAGAAAAAAAAACGAAGATGCGTAAGCTTAGGGTTTTAGGATGTACTAATGAAGGAGGGCCAAGGACACTGCAGCTACTGTGCGGCACTTTTTCTTCCTCCTCACCTTTGCTTTGTCTCAGGAGTCTGTCGGAGAGAGGACGCTGGCTGCCTGACATTTTCTGGCAAAGTTACTTAGCTCATCTCTGGAATGCCTTTCAGCAAGCTTTTTTTTCTACTTTTAGATTCACTTTGAAGAGTTGACAGGCGTGAGGGAACTTCTGAACGTTTCCTCTTTCCCCAGGAGACTTTCATTATTCACAGACATAATCCTGAATATTTGGGATACTTGAACTCATCCAACACATTTACTTTCCTTTTTGTTTAAATGTTTTTGCTTTCATTTGAACTTTGAAATGGTAAAACCACTCAGACTGTTGGTATGAACAAAATGCTGTCAAACCAAGCAAAAAACACTATATATACCGGTATATAGATCACTTAGCAGAAGTTCACGGTTGGATGAAGTATTTGCCAAAGCTTTTTGCTCTCCCTGTCTTGGTTTCAAATGCAGATTTATAGTTCACAGGAAAAGAAATATGCAACCTGTGTTGTTTTAGTTCTTTTTTTTAACTGCAGCACATCATTTGTGGACTGTTTTTCAATTATGAAAGGGTACATAAATATTAAGAGTAATGAGGGGTTACTGGCTCATTTCCACAGTGTGTTTTGGCAGAGGGCTTGATATACTTCCTTTGTTTACTTAAGTTTTCTTCCTGGTCTTTCCAGAAGTTTTCAACACTGCTGTTCAACTTTGAATAAGCTGTATTTTAATTTCATATTGTTAACACTGAAGTTTGTTGCTTGGGAAGTGAGGAACAAGTGAAAGACTATCTGGTGGTTACTCTTTACTTTTTAGTAAGGACAAATAGATATGTAAGTTAAAAAGGGAAAAAAATGAGTTATGTAATTACAGTGAAACAAATTAAGAACTACAATATGTGGTTTGAAATATTTTCCTCTTGGTTACCTCATGAACAAGTTTGGTTCCAAATATCAGACCAATAAGAAGAAAACCATATATCAGTTGATCTGGAGTATTAGGGGAAAAAAGTGACATTTCTGAACAAATCTGCCAAAAAATCTTTTTTTTTCTTTTGTCTAGGTTAAAGTTGTATTTTTGTAGTTTCTTTGGGATGAGTTTCAATAAGTTGGTTTGGGGTTCATGGGGAGACCTAGGGGTGAAAAACCATGTTTAGATGTAAAAATTCCTGCATAATCAATGTTCTGGATATCACTGAGAAGAGAATCCAGTGTTTTGAGTTGGATTGTATGTTTTAGGTTAATTAGATCCACTCTAGCTAAACAACATTAGCCATTGTCCAAGAACAAAAGACAAAATCTAGTTGAATTTATGTTGAAGTAAGTTATTATTTAGTGTCTGGTAGTTTCTAGCTTGTTACTCGATACCTTAGCAAATATGTTTTTTACCAACAGGTATCGGCTCACCAAAAAATAATATGCATGAGTCACATTCTATTTTGATCTAACAGGTTAAATGCCTGCATATAGCTAAATTCAGCTATAGTTCTATACAAAATACATTTTAAAGTTCCATTTTGCTCCTCATGTCTTCTAATGACTCTATCATCCTGTTCCTCAGTCAGTCTCTTCAGGGTGAAGGTTTTCTGGACTGTTTTCACTTCAAGTCCCAGCCATTGTGCAGCTGAAATCCTATTTTTATTGGAAAGTTGACTATCAGCCAGACAGTTATTGCATGATCAGATAAGAGAATACCTGTTGGGTTTTATTGATCTGTTGGGGTCTTGATAAGAAGTCAGTAGCAGAAGCTGTGGAGGAACAGAGCTGTTGCTTCATTGAGGAGATGTCAGTTAAACGGACAGGACAGCTCGCCCTTCATGGATGCCCCATCGCAGATTCAGATTCTGCTCAAGTCGGAGCTCAGCCTTTCTTCCTTTCTTCATCTCCTTCCACTTGGTATGGATGACTTCTGTTTGGCTCCGGGGGGGGAAACAAATCTAAAAGGGTTTTCAGCATTTGTCTCTGGATCCCTTCACCCTTTAAAGACCCAGTCTGATGAAAATTGTGTTTTTTTTGTGTGTTTTTAACATGTTCTTGTTACATTTTTCTTATACGGATGACATATATAAAGAAAATTAAGCTCAAAATGCATTTTGAATATTATTTTCCTCACAACATTGTGAATCAGGAGAAAACGCAAAAATTAAGTTGAAAATAGCTTCCACTTGTCGACTACTAATCATATACATCTTTGTTTTCCTCTTCTGAGCTGGCGTCTGTCTCCAAACTGTCCAGCTGGATAGCTTCAATATTGCTCGCCATTTTTGCTGCACTGGTTGGTTGGGGTGTACTTTAAGCTGGCATAGAGAGCATGTGATGGATGACAAGAAGGAGGTAGGCTTACTCCATATCAAGCATGTTTGAGATGACCATGGTGGACCCGGCGCTCCGCAGATCGACGTCAAATGTGCGCCGTCTCGAAGTATCGCGGGAAAAGGGCGGGTTCAAGGCGCCATCCTAAGCCAGCGCAGCCATAAAATAGGTACTGCGCTGGCTGCAAGCCGCCTTGATGACTACAAAACAATGCATTGTGGGAAACAATGCCCTGGAAGTTCTTGTAGTTCGACGTGACGCTGATCAGGAATAACCGTCGCTAAATGAAGGAAATCTGTGTATTTTGTAACTTCTTCTGGAAGGTATTGAATAACTGAATACAAAATAAACAAGATTTCAAATAATCTGTAGTTATGTGTGTAGTCTTTAAAATTAACATTAATTTCTATTTTGTTTATTTATTTGGGACTGTGCACATGAAATTCATCCAGCGGCTATTTTTTTATCTGTTTCACTCTGACAGATGTTGAAAATAATATAAAAGACACAACAGCACAGATCATACTAAGGGGGAGTGGCATATTAAAAGTCAACCGAATGTTAAGGACAACCCCCAACTCCTTGTTCTCGTACAGTCTCGTCGTTCACCTTCATCTCAGGCGCCTTTCCCCGCCCCCTCCTGCAGCAACTTGGTCTCGCTGACGATGCAGGCGAGGCGCTTGGGACCTCAAAGACACCTAATAGTCTAACAGTCCACAACTCAGAGGCGAATTTTTAATAAACTACTGCAGCTCTGCAGAAACTAAAAAAATGACACGTTTTTAGATTTTGGCTAAAACGGCAAAATCCTAAATAAAAGAGGCCATTGGGAACTAGGGGTGAAAGGAAAAATCCATTTAGTGATATATCGCAACATTTCATTTGGCGATACTTGAATCAATTTTATATTTTTATATCCAAATTTGATTATTTGTGAGCGTCTTAGAACAGCAAGAGATCCAGCTTGGGTTAAATGTTCAGTCTCATTGGTTCAGTCAGTGTTGTGGCTATTGTTGTTATAAGATATGCACTACTTAATATGACTTAGTCATATTCAAAGTCATACTCTTTAAAAAAAATGATAAATTGTTCTGGTACAGTCTTGGGATATATTGGGATATGTTTCGTATCGTGAGATCGCCAGATTCTTGCCAATACACACCCCTACTGGGAACACTTTTACAATAAATCAAAAGATGATCGAAAAAAGTCAAAATTTCCTTTGTTTTATTTGGGGTTATTTGTAGAAATTCAACAGAATCTACTTTGTTTAGTTGTAAAGTAGAGGGATATCATGTTATCATAAGCATGTCACATCTATTTAACTTCACTACAAAATAACCTGTCTCCCTGAATGTTGGAGCAGTGGAGCATTAGAGACCCACAAACTCCAGTTGTTCACCTAACTTGCAAAATGTCAAGATTAGCCGGCAGAGAAATGTAACTCAAGCTATTCTGAGTTGGACGGGTTTGCTGACATGGAAGCAGAATGTGGACACTGCAGTGGCTACTGCTGTCTTTTCTTTCTTTTTTTTTTTTTAACTCTCTAATGGGTCACGGCCCCACCGCATCTGCTATCGCTGCCAGTTCTCCCCAGGCACCAACTAGATCCAAAACTACCTCTCTGAGCCTCTTTGTTACCACCTGCGTGCTGCAGGGACCGTTACACACCCATGCAGGGAAGAATGATGGGCCCAGATTACTCCCTAACCACTTGCGCTTACAATGAATTACTCTCAAAATGGACAAATTGATTTGTTTATTTGGGGTAAACCAGGGAATGCTCTGCCCTTTGTGCTGCAAGGATATTAGTTTTTGATGCTTTATTAATCTCCCAGATGATCTTTTCTTTTATAGCAAAACCCCTTCAAAATAGGGTTTGTTTTTTTAATAATCTGATCAAATCTGAACAAGCTGGTGTCGTATCTGTTACCTTAATGCTTCAATAAAGACGTAGTATGCTTGATAATTTTTTGACATGCAGCATCATTCAATCAAGTTACTTTAAATCTGAACTCTTTTTCTGACTCCACCAGACTGGGGCTGTTCTTGGACTCATACCTTCATCTGCCAATTGCTGATACTGACGTATCCACTGCACCACAGTCCAAGAAATAGATCGACTTTGAAAATGCTTTCTCCACAATTCATTTTGATCAAGAGAGGTTGATGCCATCAGGCTTACAGAGTGTTTTAAACTGGAACGTTTCTTCTAATGGATAACTAGAAAAGCCTATCTCCTCCTCCTCGCTTACAACAGTGTCTTTTTTGGCAAAATTAAGGGAGGAGTCTTTAAATTTACTTCTATTTCTTTAATCACATTTTTTGTTGGTTTTCTCTTGTTGTTCTATGGTTTTTCTTTCTACTAAGTTTTTCTTCCTGCTGTCTCATCTACCAGCCAATCCCATACCAGAGCGACATTGATGTTCTCCATAGCTGCTTGATTCTGTTCAGACTTTGAATACCAGCCTCTTCTTTGGCCTGTGTTCTTTATCATTTTGAATAAAGCTGCATTCTGTTTTTCATTCCACCAGTTCATAGTGTTATATTTCCATTGAAATGACAAGAAATATAATGTTATATTTTTATAATGTTATTGAATATAAACACATTTACAAAACATGTATCAAACATGCATCTAAAACAAAACAATAGCTATACTATTTTGATAATAGCAGTAAGGGACATGTGAATAAGAAATGATAACATAAAAGTGGTAAACTAAGAATAATCAGAAAAAAATGAAACAAGTGTAAACAAATGTACCTATCCAACAGAGAAGCTCAAAGTTTGACCGTATGGTACACATCTCTCATTCATTTCATTTCATTTATTTATTTCATTTTCACAGCACATAACAATAAATTACTCTATATTCTTGTCTTTCGTGAAAATGAAAGTGGACAGAAAGAAGAAAACGTATTATCTCTGCCTGATTTAACTAAAAAAAATCAACTATTTTTAACCAAAAATATATATTTTTATACAAAATAAATACATTAAAGGGATGGCAAAAGCTGACAAAAAAACAACAACAAAAAAATACCTAAAAAAAAAAACATCTATTAGTAATATACCCCATACTCAACTATTAGTTTTACTATTTTTTTCCACCCTGATTTTTTTAATGTAATAATTGTATTGGAATCTTATTGATTTATCAATACATTTACCAATAAAATTATTAATGTATCAAGAAAAGATAAATCTTCAATAGTTACCAAGAAATTATTGTTTGATGACACTAAAGCTGCATTCACACTGGCCTTGACAATGTACGTTAAAGGAACCACTTCCAATGAAAGTCCATGTAAATGCATGTATACAGGCGTTTGAGCTTCCGCATTCAAACTCTGGTGTTCATGCATTGCTACGCAGGTTTTTAAGCCTGTTTCTGGGCTCTATCAATCAGGAACTCTGATTTGGTAGTGATATATGGATAGCATCCATTTTGAATTCATGGAAGTGCCAAGCATTTGAAAACAGATCATGGGGATTAATAATTGCAGTTTGTGCCCGACTAGAATTATATGACACCAATTTTTTTTTTTATCAATTGGTGAAATAAAAAGTCTAGAACCAGATTTATAATATTTGCAGCACTTTGACTTTTTGCATCAAACCTCTTCCATCAGTTGGAACAGTCCAGTGTGAACACTGTATACTTAAAGCGCATTGAACAGTCTGAAAGTAGTATAACAAAGGAAATGATTGTGCCTAATCAGTGAACTGTCTTCATTATTTCTGGGCTGTGGAGTTCTCAGATTTTGTTGCTGGAATAAAGACACAAACAAGGCAGACTATTACTAAATTATATGTAATTTAAATCAACATGAAGGACACACTCTAAAGTTTTCTTCTCTGACTTATGTCTTTGTCTCTGACTTTGGCAAAAAGTTTAAAACAAGAATAAAAATCAGACACCTTTCAGTAATTCAGTCTTCATTTGAGTAAAAACGAACATGTTCTGAGGGGATAGTGCCTAACTAATAGTCCATAAACTCCACTGCACCATAAGCTCTTTGCATAATTGATATTCAACCTAACATTGATTTATCCTGCTCATGCAAATGTGCACTTCGTGATTCATTTCTGCAAATGCCACAAACGATGTGACTCGTTGAATAATTAAAAAAAAAAAAAAAAAAAAAAAACAGCCCTTGTTAGGTTTTTAACAGATCAACAGAAGTTCATTTGCAGCATCATTGCAATGTTCTTAGCGTATGAACACGTGTGGAAGCATGGCCTCTGGGATTTTCTTTCTAGTCCAATTACCTGCAACCCAATTCCACCTAATATCGCCCATGGCAGCATCAGAAATTCTATTATCCTCAAAAATGGTGCTCATTATGGAGTAAGTTCTCACTCTTCACACAACAAATAATCCTTTTACCTCACTGTTTGTGAGCTGCAGCTCATAGAGCCTGAAAAGAACCCCCAAAACAGCAGGTTTCTTCAGAGAGTATAGCGTAACTGATTTCTAAATGACAGAAATTGCAGTCTGTGGTTTAAACTGTAGGATTATAATTATTTTTAATTTGATTTTGACTGTCTCAAATTGCCTACATTTTGGATAAAAATGTCTTCAAATCGGAAAACTGGGGTTTCTATGTTCATCTTAGAACACTGCTCGGCAAAAAGGGAATGAAAATAGGAAACTAGAAAGACCAATTTTGTTTTAGGTCAAGATTGTGATTTATTTATTTGTGTTTTTGTTTGGTGGAAGGCTTAAGGCTACACTATCAGCAACCATTTATAATTAACAACATGCATGGTATTAAATGCTTAGGATATGGGATTGAAAAAAGTAATTCCATGCCAACTACAACAGATTGGCAAGAAACGAAGGAGGGGGTCGGGTTTGTTCTTTTTTTTCTATTTCAGCCCGATAAGCTTTAGCTGTGTTTTAAGGTCCTTCTGGGATTTTTCTCTGTAGAAACAGCCCAGACAGTAAAATCAATTGGCAAGAGAGGTGCAATTTGGGATCGGTTTTAACTGCACCATGGGGTGATGGGAATCTGGTCATCAATGTCTTTTGTTGTTGTTGTTTTCCTCCTGCATTTATGTCCCCATAAACCTCTGCAGTAACCCGACCGTCTCATTCATCTCTGTCCACAGGCAAACAGACGTGCCCTCCAGAGAAATTTGACTGCGGGGGATCTGCTAACAAGTGTGTCTCGTTGTCATGGAGATGTGACGGGGAGAAAGATTGCGAGAACGGGGCGGATGAGGAGGACTGTGCTGCTGGTGAGTTTTTACAAAGTCAGCCGGTGATTGTTGGACAGTTAAAAAAATATATATAGCTCAACCCACTTGTTTATTCAAGTCTTGAAAAGTTCCATAAGCTTACCTTTTTTTAGTTTACTCCTTTTTCTTATTGCACCACAAAAACAAGGCCCTTAGAAATAAGTTTTACCACATTGGCAGATCATCTTTAAATAAGCAAAAAAAATCTGCCAACTGGGTAAGAAAAATGCTCTTACCAAGAATTCTTATTTAAAGGCCGTGTCGCACCGCTGCTACGTACATTTCTAAATGTAATTCTTATACCATGGTCCGGATGAATACTCAATTCTGATTGGCTGCTGGGTGTTTATTAAACAGTGATAATGCATACACATAATCACATAGCCCAAATGTTCAATATCACTGCGCAGACTTCTTCAGAACAAACTTTTGCTTTATCATCTGGACAAAAACAAGCGGTAAGAGGTGAACTTTCTCTCTGAACTGATGCTTCATTTAACCTATCGTGACAATCAGCATATATATCACTGTCCTTTGCTGCTGCAGTCCTGGTCGGTGCTGGCTCAGCGCGCGTTGTTATGTTACGGTGACAACATGCTGAAAAATCGATTGAATATTTATTTATTTCGTAAATGACCATGACATAGGTTGGATAATGCCCTTTGAAGTGAGCGTTATCTGAAATTAACACATGTTAATTTCTGATAATGCACTCTTCATTGGGCATTATCCCTTACCTTCTTGCGTTTGTCATTCGTTGATGTGTGAAGATGTCTGTCGAGGTTTTCATCCGGTGAGGTTTTAAGTGAAGTTGGTTTTGAGCTGTTCAGAATTTTTGGTTGGTTGAAAATTACGCAGTTCATGCATATTTTAGTTTACACGCAACAATAATGTAAACCTTGCACAATTGTTTGTAATTTTTTCCAGATGCATACACAAATTAGGGGCTGTCCACCCATGTCTAACATTCTATTCACGCATGAACTATCAATGTATAACTTTTATATCTTGTATACGGCACACATATTACATTAGAATTACGTAATTGATGACTTGCATGGGTATAAAAATTGGCAGATCTTTCACCCCTCCAGCAGTCTATAGTGAGTGGCGGTCTTTCGCTCCGCCGTCCAGATGAGCCAGACAGGGGAAGCAAAAGAGAGGGGAGTGACGGATGTCCCCGGCTGCGGCTCCCACTAGACGGGGAGTCCGCCAAGAGGGTTGACTGACAGCTGACTAAGAACTGGTGCAGATCTGGGGAATCCGAGAGTTTAATTAAAACAAAACATCGTGAGGTGCTGACCATGATGCTGACACAGTGTGATTTATGCACAGTGCTCTGAACGTCAAAATGAAGATATTCAATGAACGTGTTCTCTGCAACGTTTATTCGTACTACTTCCGGGGTTTAAATGTGGGTCATTCATGAGACATCCATGAGAAATTTTGCGTAAAGACCACACATTTTCTGACTTTTTCCAAATATTTTCACGTATGACCAGTTTTCATCAGTGCAGTATGTGGAAATCGTGCATAGTGGCTGTGTGCCTTTAAGAAAAAAAATCTAGTCACTAAGGCATGTTTTCCTAAACTAAAATTATTTTGTTATTTAAACACTTTCTTTAAAAGATTTTGAATATTGCAAGACAAAAAAAAAACAACCTTTTTCTTTGAACGAAGGTCTTGTTTCTTTCTTAAGATTCAGTTCTCCTGTGTGGGTGTGGGTCAGTAGTGTACCCACTAGAACTGATGTCTTTGCAAAATGTGCCAACTGTTGTTTGGTCACTTCTTATCGTGCATGTCTCCGGAGAACCAGTTATCCTGAAGGCAGCATATGCTGCCGTACATCCCGCTGTACTTCTGTGCTAAACGCTGCCGTCAGAGAGGCAGAACTGACCTTCGTCAGAAGCTGTCATACACCAACACAACATGACAACCCTTACACATGGCCTTGTTTTTACAAAGGTTCTCATAGAAACTCCTTAAAGTGGAGGTTTCATTGATATTTTTTAAATAAGGAAATATGCATTTTTTAATGAGTCTTTGTTTTCTTACAAATCACAAGTCCCTTGAAATTGTTGAAAATATGCAAATCCATTAGTTTTTTTCCTTTAGAATACTTGGCATATTTTCTTCAACTACCGTTTGAAAGCAAACTGAAGCTTCTAAGAGTCACCCAAGAAGCTGCTGTTTGAAGAAAAACACCAGTAATTACTTTATAAAGACCCGAGCAGCAGCCTTGAAATCAGTGTTTCTACCTTTTGATTAGCTCCTTTTGAATTGCACAGTTTAATATTAGGATAAAGGAAGGGCGGCCATGTTGTATGGGTTTATTATTTAGTTTATAGCTGAAAATAGCTGTTAGGTTACCCAACCAGCCCAGTTTAGCAATTCAGTCATGGTAGAGATCATACTCAAGTAGTTACATACATAAACTACAATAAACCATAAAATCATTCTAACTTTAGCTTTTTAAATAAGCAAATGAAAAAAATAGTAATGTCTAAAGCAATAATTGAATAGTATTTTGAATCATTGTGGCTTTTTTTAGCTTCTGTTTAATGTTTACATTTTGGAGAAATGGATAAAGCAGTACATTAAATGATATTAAAACCCAAATGTTTGGCATGAATGGGAATAAAACCAGTTTAAAAACTGCTTTTTGAGACATAACTCTAACTTATTTTTGGTCAAAGAGTTTGTAAAGCTCATCCATTTGTGTGGCAAGATGATTTATTTATTAGATGACAATATTCTCTATTAAATAAATAAAGCTGGATTTTTCATACATAGAAATGCATAATATTTATGATACCAGCCACACTTTTAAAAGCGTTGGAAATCAAGTTTAATGCTCTGATATTTGATCTTTCTCCTATATGTGTCACTGTATCTCCTATCATCAGTCGAGGTGCTCTTGAACTAGGGCGGCTCTATTTTTTTTTTTTCTTTTCAGCTCCCCTGATGTTTCTTCATACAAATGCTGCCAATATCTAGTTAAACTTTTACGTTGGCACTACACTCAGTAATCTATTTTACATGTATCCTCAGACTATTTAAACAGAACAAGCGTTTCTTAAATTATGCTTTATTTATACTGAGGATTTAGTATTCTGTCTGCTTTAGTAGCTCCACTTTTGCTGTTTGTTTAACAGTGTGTTTAGAGTAAGGTACTACATTTTAGGGGGTTTTTTTTGCACTCTTAATTGTTTTTTATTATTTGCACATTTTGTTTCTGTTTTTTTATATTATTTTAACAATTTTTTAACCACTTTTTGAGGGAAAAAGTGTTTGTAGGAAAGAGGTCAGATTGATGAACACAAACGTACTTCCTTCTGCTGGCTTGTTTACAGTTCACAAGCAATTTTCCAAGTCCTCTGAGCAATGAGTGCTTCACCATGCCTGCACATGCAACATTTTCCACCTCTGTCTCTGCAGTCTTTTATTGTTAACATGTTGAGTACAGTATGCCAAGTTCAGTTTTTATTTTGGAACACCTAGATCTGACAAACCAGTCAATTCTTTATACGTTTGACCAGGTTTGGTTGTGATGTGTTTACTTCAGAAAAGGTATCTCATTGGCAATTATTTTGTTCAGACATTCTTCATAATGCTGCTACGTACACGTATGTAACACTTTCAAGAATCTGCTGATCGTTCTGAAGTTCTTGAAAGCACTCTGGTGTTCACATTGGACTGTCACTACCCAATACTAGCACACCTTCCTAGTTAGAAGAAGTTTGGTGCCAAGCAGTGTGAATCTTGTGAATCTTGCTTCAGACTTTATTTCTTTCACAGCTCTATATGAAAAACTTGGTGTCATATAATTCCATCCAAGGACAAACCATAATTATTCATCTCTCCCCCACAATCAATTGTCAAACAGTTGGCCCTTCTGTAAATGAAAAGGGGCACTACCCATACATTACTACCAAATCCTAGACCCTGATTGGTCAAAAGTTCAGCTGGATTAACTTTCAATGCATGTTAAATTACAACATGTTTCATACGTAGATCCTAAAAACTGACTTAAAAACTTACATAGCAAATGCAAAAACACGAAATGCACATATCCTCATGTTTACATAGACTTTTCATTGAAAGTGGTTGCCTGAACGCATGTTTTCTGGGCACAGTGTGAAGGTAGCTTTATGGGGCGCAGCTGAAAAAGAAACTATAAACACACTATTTTTTAAAAGCCCTGTTATTTTCTTTTAACTTATGATGGTTTTTTATGGGTAATTCCCTGGTAAAGTTAGTTAAAGTTAAGGTGCCATTAGCTGTCAAACGCCTATGTGTGTAAAATGTTGTCTCCCCATTAGACCCATCACCTGGGGGAGCGGTGAGCTGCAGTCACAGGTGTACTTGGGCAACATTTAGTAGTTCAACCCCCCAATCCAACCCCTTAATGCTGAGTGTCAATCAGAGAGACATGGAGCCCCATTTTTAGAGTCTTTGGTAGAATTTGAACTTATGACCTTCCAGTCCCAAGGCGGACACTCTAAGCTGGTCCAAAATCGGTTAAATAACACTAAAACTGTTTAATTGTAATTCAACTTTTGGACTTTCAAAGTAAAATCAAGCGGAAAACCTGGGATAACTACTGACTGTAAAGGAAGTCCATCCCCAGTTACAGACTGCAGCTTTGTGAAACAAAAAAATCCCAAAGTGGTTTGTGCCTTTGTGACTATAGTTTTCATTCTGCCATTTTACTGGTTATTTTCCTTATTTTGACCTTAAAATTCCTCACACAGGGATGTGCGACAGTCACACAGTGTAGCGTTACAGTGTAGGGGTGTGTAACAGCAAGAGTTGAGCGATGCGATACATATCCCGATACACGATATGATACGTATTGCGATACCAGAAAAATGTTTCTCTTTTTATTTTTTTTAAAAGAGTATGACTCTACGAAGCACAGCAACCCATGTTTTATGTGATACCGGCAGAAATGTATCACAAAGTTTCAGTCTGGTACCCATTCCAAGTGAAAAATAAATAATGCATGTCTCATAACAACAAGAACTGAGAGGTGGACTGAACATTAAACATGAGCTGGTGTCATTCTAGTTGCAGTGTACAGCTTCTCAAAGAGGCTCAGTGTTCTCTGCTGCCAACTAGTGGTTGGGGGTTTTGGTGGAAAACAAAGGTAAAACACTGAAATTACACTGTAATTAACTAAATATCTTCTTGTCAGCATTTAAAATGCATACAAGTATCGCCAAATGAAATATTGTGATATATCACCGAATAAGTTTTTCCCACATCCCGATTACAGTGTGGTTCCTAATGAGTAGTACTAGTAAAAATGAAGCAAACAAAACAAAAACGTACAGAGAATTAACAGATATTCTTTGTGACTTCAAAATTCTGGTGTTAATAAAAAAATCTCCTTAAATACTAAAATCTTTGTTGACTTTGTTCCTCATCGTGTAGACATCTGTGACAGTCTGTCCCGCTCTGTTCATCCCTGCTTGAGGCTAAAGCACTTACAGTCATTTTTTCCTTTGTGGAAAGAAAGTCCGTTTTGACAGCTTCAGTTTTTATGAAGAAAATGATCTGAACAACAGCAGAGCTGCAGAGAGGCATCACCGTGGAAACGGACAGACGGGAGGGAGGGAGCTCCAATTCCAAATGTGTGCTGTCCCTCTCTGACTGACATTATTTCACACTGAACTGTCGGTTTAGGACACCATGCCTTTATCTGCTGCCCACAACAAGGAGAGGTGTTGGTGCAGCTCCGCAGGGTATGGGTTTCGGATCATATTTGATTTACAGTTTAATCTCTATTACAGCTTTTAGTTGCCAGGTTTTATGAAATTTCAGACTATGAGAGAAGAACAATTCACTTAAATAAAACTTTATTTTAAATAGTAACTTTTATTTTTGAAAGAATGGATTTTTTTAAATCAGGATTCAAGTCAGAACTGCTAAATCTCCTTTATAATTGCCTACAGTACAAAAAATGATTCATTTAAAAAAGGTTACGGTTATAGATTACTGATGTGGTAAACTCACATGCATTCATGTCTTATTTTTGTAACTGTAAAACAATTGACTGATGCAGCATCAATATTTAAGAAAACATGTTTTTCTTTAAAAAAAAAAATATATATATATATATATATATATATATATATTGGTTCTTTTCACAAATTTTCCAAATATATTCATCAGTTGATAACATTTTTTCTGAATCCAGTTTTATTTCTCAGAACAACAAATGACATCAAAAATCTACATTTTTTAGTGTAAAGTTTGATTTCCAGAATCTGCTGAAAAAAGAAAA
>NC_050528.1:24424373-24433483 GCF_002922805.2 Oryzias melastigma
TATAGGTGAAAAAAAAGTTAATGTCTTAGAAAAGAGAACACAGGGGCAGTACATAATGAACACAAATGAGAGGCTTTCTATTTTGCAAGTCTCTGTGGAGCAAAAAACAGATTTGCAGTCACAGATTCTATACAAGTTGTTCCACTTAAAAAGATGAGAGGTCTGTAATGTTCTTACACTTCAGCACCACACTGTAATATTTTTAAAGAATTTATTTTGTATAAAGGTGCAAAAATTAAGTAATTAGCTCCTACAAACCAGCAAGAACTCCATCCCTCACAGACCTGTTACATCTTCTTTACGAAGCTCTTCTATCCTCCACTCGTTACCTGTACGAATGACAGCAAATAGCAGCAAACTCCCCAGAGATTATTTTAGAATAGCATCTCAGATCTAAACACTACAGAGATGTTAAGGGCTTCCTGGTGTTATATATTGGCACCTTTAGTCATCACACTTCAGGGCTCCGAAAACCATCAAAGTGACACCACCTTGGAGCCACCAATCACACGGCTCGCTGTGTGGCAGCCCCACCCCCAGCCCCCTGTGGGGACTATCCTTGCCCTACTTCTGAGGAGCCGTGAAGAATCAGCCCCGTCTTGTTCTCTCCTCTGCCTCCACATCTCAACGTTATCCTTCAATGAGAGTGCTGGCAATTTTTTTCCTCCAGTACTAGCAGGTCACAGGTTGAGTACAAGGCAGTTTTTTTGATTGATTAGTTGAGAATGTGATGTATTTTTTTAAGAGGAATGTTAACAAATTAATTATCTGACATTATAAATGTGCTTCTAGGAAACTACTTATTATGTGTGACTGAAATATCTAGCTTATGATTCCTGTTTGACTCCCAGACCTTCAAACGGCCCCGGCACCCCACAGCAGTCAGCAGTAGTGATTCTATTGACTTTTGAACCAACGGTTTTTTAATTCGGATGGATTTTCGCTGCGCAGTTCATTGAAATCCAGTCTGGCCTGCACTAATCCCTCATTCATTCTAATGTCTGCATTGATGTGGCAGTCTTAAGCCTCTCAGGGGTGAAAGGACTTTTGGCGACACTGAATAAAAAAAAAGAGAAGTCCAGAAATCCCTTCAGTGGTAAACAGCATGAACATGAGCAGATAAGAGAGGCTGGCTGTCACACCTGCAGAGAAGAGCGCTGGATAGATTCTCAAATTAGAGCTATTATGCCTTATTAAAGAGGGTTTTTTGATGATAGGTTGGATGTGATGGCAGCTCTAAAAATTATGTCTGAACTTTTCATGAGAAACTTTTCTTTTTTGTCTTTACATCAACTCTCATTATAAAGTCCAAAATGTGGATTGTGTCTGTCAATCTCTTTACAGCCCACGCCAATAAAAATCGTGTTTTTGGTGTTTTCAACATGTTCTTGTGGCATTTTTCTGATGTATATAGAGAAAATGAAGCTTAAAATTGCATTTCTGAGTAGTTCTTTATCAGGTCAATGCAAATTAGTTTGAAAATGTTTATAAATCTTATGTAGAAAATAAACTGGGGGGGCCACATAACTGCTCAACTCCATCCACTTTTAGATGACAACGTTCATCCTTTGTTTTCCCTGTCCGATTTGCTCAAAACTGTGCGGCTGGATAGTTCCAATACTGCTCCGCAATTCTGTTGCACTAGTAATGTAGGTCGGGAGTGTGAGGGGATTTAAGCTAATGGGAGAAAGTGTATACAAAGGGATGATGGGAAATGAGTGCAGGCTTACTATGGGCCAACAGTCCCCCCCACAACTCAGAGGTGAATTTCTAATTAACTACTACCGCTCTGCAGAAACTGTGTCACAGAAAACATGTATTTTAATACTAATGTTTGAATAATCCTAATTAAAAGACCACTGTGAATGCTATATTAGGTCAATTGAAAGAAGATCAGAGTGATTCTTTTTTCCTTAATTCACAGTTTCACGTATTCACTGATTTTTTTTTTCAGTCATGTGACTCTTCTGGTTCATCTCAAAAACTCAAGATGCTTGTATGAAACTTCTGTGTCCAAAGGAGGAGCTGCGGTGATGAGGTGAAGGAGATTAAGAGCACACACCCATCGGCTACCCTTCTCCACTCTCCATGCCCCTGCATGGAGAAATGACATCAGCTGACTCAAAAGCAGCTTTAAAAATCCTGATATGCTGAATTAAAAAAAACTTTATGTTGAGCAATACTCCAATGTTCTTTCATAAATATTTTACAACTCATGATCAGAAGTGTTCTTTGGGTCAGAAGTGGGATGGGGGGGATTCTCCGTATTTGCATATCCAGTGTCTCTGGTCCATAATCCCTGCGAATAAGGGGGAATACAGTAAAGCATTAAAATAAAATATGCCTCTTTGGATGTTTTGCTCCACTAGCAGAAGAGTGAATGGAGAGGATGACTGCCATTGCAAATGATGATCTCTAACAAAGTTGTTTTCTTCACCGATGTCATTACAAAGTCAGAACCGAACAGTGAGCATGCATTCCCGATGATACCGATCCACTACTGAAAGCCTGCTTTTACGACTCCACCCCCATTAAATCACAGCATAGAACAGAACACTGGTCGCCACAGCCTCATAAACCACCAGCAATAATCTTTTACACTTATTAAGTTATGCTAGTCTGATCAGAAAGAGCAGCCAGCTCATCACTTTCCTGACCGGTCCAGGTTAGAGTGGAGCAGCAGCTCCAGGTATTTACAGGTTTCCATTCCATTACGCTCAGAATGAGATACAGCTTGTAGCTGCAGAGGTTATCCTGTCTAATTATCATGCAGCTTCCACACTTTGGGTTTTTTATTATTGGATGAATACAAAGTTGCAGAGAGTGAATCTACAGTTATGACTCTTTATATTATGCACATAAAAAAAGATATCTGTAGGTATTATACTCTGAATATGTTTAATATGAAACCTCTTTCGGTATTCCCATGATATTTATGTTTTGAAATGAACCTTTGTTGAAAACTTTGAGTTTTTTGGGGTTTTCTTACATAATATTCAAACATGAAAGGCAGCAACATTTGACTTTAGATTGTTTACATATAATTTATGACATTATTATAACATTTTTAAATCAATGATTTGCATTTGATGTAAATAGTTAAAATGCTAGGCTTCAAAAGAACTTCATTGTGACCCTTTTCATTAATCCATCATTAACATAGATGTCTGGTTTACATGGGAATTTGGAAAGTATGATATCTCAATGAATCAAATTATGTTCAGATATTTGGTGAGCATGTAAACATGATCATTGTGTCCTTAGGCAGGACATCTAATCCCACATCGCCCCAAGATGTAAAAGCAATCTAAAAAGGCCTTTGGATAACAGTCTCTGATAATTGTAATGTAAACAAAATATCCATCCATCCGATTTGTCGCACATCAACTACATGCACATATTTATACTAGATTCTCAATAAGAAGTAACTTGAATTCTGAATATTTAAACTTTAATTGTATTAAAATATAAAACCATTGTGATGCTAAGAATAACTGGAGCGGTCTTCACTCCTATATACTGTATCCACTTAGTCCTTAACTTAAAGGGGGGAAAATTAGCGATAAGGGATGGAACTGAGATTTCAAAACCTTTTTAAAAAAATCATAATTTTCCTTTTACAAGTAGTGTGGATGTTTAATGTGTTTATTTTGCTGTTGTAGAAACAATTTAGTATTATTTGTTTGAAACAGGAATTACTCTAATAAAGTCTTATCATTATCTAGCCATTATCAAAGTCCAGTAAAGCAACTCACTTAAGCAAACTAAGTCAAAATTTTGTATCTTCATTAAGTTTTCGTATAAATATTTGAACAGATTTTTTTTAAAGTATCAATTATTACAGACAACATTAGTCTCATGGCTCATGAATCCATATAGTATCACTACAACTCCACAAAGATCCTGTATTTCTCTTTTTTTACTCAAAGGAAATTGAGGTGAAGTCTGTCAGAGGTGAAATCTTCAGTTGAAAGGTGTGGTTTTTGATTTAAAAAATATAGCTTTTTTTCATTAAATCTGATAACTTCATGGTTTATATTCAGAAATACCATTTTGAAAAATACTTTATAATACAAAGAAGTCTCCAGATCATAAAGAAAAAGATAATGTTTAAAGACTTGGAAGCGATAACAAGTTCTAATGTTAGACTTTTACTTTCTTCATCTGGTTGTATTTGTCCCTTTTGCATATATCGCTGATTTGGCAGCACCGAGCCAGAAAAGCACATTGTGTTTTCCTTGAAACATATGTTGCCTTGACTTGAGCATCTTTTCTCATGCATTTTTCAACAGGACCAATGCTAAACACTCTGCACATATTTTTAAATACTGATGGAGAAGCTTGACTGGGTTTTGGCTGCAAAAAAGGGACTGAATTTTCCCCCAAATTCTTCAACGCTTAGTATTCTCAACGCCAAAAAGAGGATTTTAAAGTGTTCGGGCAAAAACTGGCAACGCAACCCAAGTTTTAAAGCCTTCGTTATCCTCCTAAAGTTTTCTCTGTAAAGCCCCAGGTTGCTATATCAAAAGCAGAGTTCTATCTTTTAGCTTTGAGCTCATCCAGCCAAAAAAAAAAAAAACTTATTGTTAAAACGGAATATTCAAAGGGCAATTGCAATCTTTATCCTGCAGCTGCACTGCAGGGGTGGCTTTCACTGGACAGAAATCAATCGGAGACTAAAACATCTTCACTGTCTCAAGCTGCCAAATTAATGCAGAGTTTTTTTCAGACAATTTAAATAATTTATTTGCATTTAGGCCGTTATTATTATTTCTTGTTGTTTAACATTTAAATAGCGTATGAACAGATTAATGTTTTTTTATTATTTTGTATTATAGATTACCTTGAAAAAGTTACTTGTTAAAAGAAAATCAAGTTTAAATCTAAGAACACAGACTTTCCATCATCAGGTTTTCATGTTCTCTTTGAACCTTAAAGATTTCTTTTAGCTGAAAGGAAATGGTCAAACCGTTAAAGTTCAGTCGGTTAAATCTGGGCTTTGATGAAACTGCTTTCTTGCCAGAGAGACAGGAGACACTTGAGGTAGAAACCATCTTTTAAGCACCGCTAACTAAAGGCAGCATGAAGGAAAAGGAAGAAAAACTGGAATCTCTGTGCCTGTGTAGATTATGTCAGCTTCAAAATCAACATCAAAGCAGCATAAATAAATGAGGAGCTGGAGAACAGAAGTCTAAACGAACATCATGTTTTCAGTTGCATTGTGCTGCCGCCAGCCACGGCTCAGCTGTTAAACATTGGCACACATATCTTCAAATATTGTTCTGTTCTTTTTTCTTCTCTTACTCCAGCATTAAAGTGCTCCTGATATTAAAGCAAAAGTAATCGGTAGAAACCTTCAAGCATCATTGAGCATGCAGGTGAAGGGACCCACCAAAGCGCACGCATCAATCAAAAATGATTCAGCACAGTTTTTTGAGGAAGAATCAAATCAAAATAAACTCATTTCTTGTTTCAGTGCAGTTCTATTTCTTTAAACGCTGTAGAGCACCTTTTTGTTTACATACTTACAAATAAACGTTTAAACATGTTTTTTTTTTTTTTTTATCCTCCACCTGTAAAATATTCTCAGATTCAATCCATTTTCATTTAAGAAGCGTGAAGCCACCCTTGAACTGTGAAGAAACATCTGAGAGAATCCTGACATAATAAGATGTCACAGACTGAACCTTTTCTCCATTTCTGATCTGCATGTTGTACTAATGTGTGGAGCTCCAAAGCAGAAAAGCAACAAATGATCCTTTTTTTATTTTGGTCAAAATAGTACAGAGCAACCTGTTCTCCATGTGCCATTTTTGATAACATTTTTTAAAATGGCGTTGGTGCTTTTCAGCCTCACCACGTGTGTCCTTAATGGTAGAAATGGACAAAAATCCTGTTTACTGTTCAGAGAAATAAAAAATTGCTACTAACAATTTCTTAGAATCTGCCATTCATGTCTGCCTAATGTGGAGATATGCCAGTTGTGTAGAAGAGAAAATAAGATAAAGACTTTCTGAAGTCTATTTTTACTGCTTCTTACTTCAACAACACAGAAATACTCAGTTAGGCTAGTAGTTACGAGTTTTGCCTCATTCTACTCAGTGGTGACAAACTTGTATTTTTTCCAATGTTAACACAGACTTTTTTAAATTAAATAATGATTCAACTTTATATTAACTTGTTTACGTTTAGACAAACTTTACTCATAACAGAATCAAAAATGTATTTTTGTTTGCCCTCTAATCTGATTCAAATTCAGGCTTTTTTCTGCTTGAAGTTTGAGGGGTTTTTTGTATTTTTTTTTTTTTAGTGCCTGGCTAAATAAATGGGTTATAGGTTAATGGAAGCTGCTTCATTGCAGAGTGAGGGCGTGCTTCTTGCATCACTTTGCAATGAACTGGTGAGCTGCCCTGAGTGTATCCTGACTTTAATGGAAAACAGTTAGGATTGGCACAAATAAAAAATAAAAAAAATGAAAGGATGGAGGGTTGGATGGATGGAGTAACAGCAGTTAACGATCCCCTAAAAACAATGATTTTGGATTACATTTCTAATATCAAACACAGTATTTGCTGTAAAACAGGCATGTCCAAAGTCTGGCCCATGGGCCAAATGTGTCCCACTTTCAAACCGTTCTGTGGACGAGAGGTTTAACCGAGTGGAAACACTTGCCAGAATAAACTGGACCGTACCACTCCTGGACTGTACTTCTCATTGAAAATGAGGCTTAAGAGACTCAAGAACCAAACGAGAACACATTTCATCGTTTCTGTGATCAGATAAGAAAAGAACTGTTATCTCCTTGTGTAAAAGATTTAAATGTAGAAGTTTACAGTGAGCCTCTAACAGTGAAGGTTACATATTTCGGAAACACCACTCTCACTACAAATGCCCCTTTAATTGGAGGGGCAGGGAGAAGGGAAGAATTCGGATTGGGCCTTAACGTTGACTAAAGGATTTATTTTTCCCTGACAGTCTTTCCTTTTATTATTATTATATATATATTTTGGTCTACAAATTAGAAATTCACAGTAATTTTAGTAAAAATGTATTTTTCTTCTATGTGAAGAAGTATCGCATTGTAAAAAAACATTCAATAACTGGTTTATTTGAATATTTATATTTATTTAATTTAAGGGTTCCAAGAATGCAGATTCTCACACTTTCACTTCAACAAAATCTGGCGCTCTTTGGAATTAGTTTGGAGACCCCTGTTGTAGAATTTAAGACATTAATTAACATGTTTGCTATTTAAAAAAAATAAAACGTTTCCTCATATCGGGCAGGAGTTTGACATCTGGCCTCCATAAATGTGGTTGTCAGGGCAGATCCACTAATTTTAACTGGGTCTTCTCTTAATCATTTAGAGCTACTTTGACAGGACGGCTTCTGTGCTTCTTTGAGATTGCTGCACACTGCCTCATGCGTTGCATTCAGGCTTACTTTAGTGAAGTTACTCAGCCAGGAAAGCAACTGATTCAAGTGGAAACCATAAAAATAGCACTTTGCTGATATCATGGGTGCACAAATTGTGTAGTCCAGTTTCAAGTGGAAAACAAAAATCATAGCAATGTCCTTCTAATTAAGTTATTCACACTATGAATTATGTATGATGTTGAATGTTTTATTCAAATAATTCCGAGCGCTGGCTGTCAGGATCAGATAAATTCCTCTTAATCATTGGCCCAACTACAAAATATTCCATATTTGATCGCACAACTGAAATTGTGTTCAAAGAAGAGGAAAGATAACTTCTGCAATATGACCTAAAAGCAGATCTTGCGACCTCCCGTCACTGCAGGAGCTGTACGTCTCCAGGGTCCAGAGACGTGCGGCCAGGATCACAGCTGACCCCTCTCACCCTGGACATGTACTTTTTCAGACCCGGTTCTCCACCGAAAGGTTCCTCTTCAACATTTTTTTTTCTCCACCGCAGACAAAACCTCTCACATCTCCAAGTGTTACTCTGTACGGCTTTTTTAACTTACTATTTTTATCATCTTATCTTTGTTTTTCATTCAATATTTTACTAAATTTTAATAGAATTATTTCACTTTATAGTTTGTCCTTGCACTGTTTGCACCAAAGCTTAAGTTGTAGTAAGGCCTTTACGATGCATGGCCATAAATATATTTCTGATTCTGATTTAAAAACTTTCTGTCTGTGGTTTAAAGTTGTGAAAGATTCGATAAAAAATATAATAACTAATTGAAAGAATTCAACAACATATAGATGTTTTGTTTTTTTTTTGCTTGAAGAGCCATTCCAATCGAAGTTGGTTTGGGTGTTTTAAACATGTTCTTGAGATATTTTTCTCATAATAGATTAAATGATTGGAGTGGGACTTGATTGGGTTCTTTATCTGTCTACATTTTACCGTTGCAAACCCGTTTATGAGAGCAATCTGTGGTTCTAATTGCGTAATAGTAGCAACTATTTCATTCAGAAAACTCAACTGCATTCAGTTTTTTTATGTCAGAATAATGGAGTTTAGCTTAGTGTCAGGACATCAATCATGTCTTTGTCCTGATCTATTGATCAAACTGCAGCTTTGAGCTACAAAGGTACCCTGTTTTACTCTGTTCGTATGTGTGGCTGCACTGGAAGGTGTAGCCATTATCCTGTTGAGCATGTTTGGT
This sequence comes from Oryzias melastigma, assembly GCF_002922805.2. NCBI lineage: Eukaryota > Metazoa > Chordata > Actinopteri > Beloniformes > Adrianichthyidae > Oryzias > Oryzias melastigma. The sequence goes on from NC_050528.1 coordinate 24,433,013, forward strand.
GAATGCTTTCATCAGCATGCAGTGGAATAGTTTTTTTTAAGTGTTCCTACATCTAAAAGGTTTGTGTGTATTTATGAACATGTGGAAAACCTGAAAAGAAGTCAACCTATATGGTAATGTGGTATTTTATGTCCACACTCTGTAATAATGTGTGTTTTTCCAAAGCTTATATCAGAATTTCTTTTTTATTTTCCCTCTTACACAAACAGGCCGGCACTTTTTATATTTGTCATTTGCATTCTAATGCGAGCAGAAGGACCATTCCTATCCTTGCATCATAACTGAGTCATTAGTTGCCGTTGGCAACAATCTCCTGTCATCAAAGCTGCCAGAATAAATAGAGTGTTACTTTGCCAGCTTCTGACTCCCGGGGTATTATTCATAGGAAAGGTGTTTTTACCAAGGAATTCAGCTGAAAGAGCCAACAAGTACGGTGGCCGGCACGGCTCACATGACTGCAAAAGCCACAAC
>NC_050528.1:24433574-24476734 GCF_002922805.2 Oryzias melastigma
GTTGTGGCTTTTGCATTCATGTGAGCCGTGCCGGCCACCGTAAACAAGTGACTCCACCTGGAATTAATATCTCTTCAATTCACCTCTCACCAATTCTGGTTTACAGCAAACTTGTAAGTGTTCTCTTAAGTGTAATCTTTCCAAATGTTTTTGGATTTTATTTTGTTTTAGACTTTTTCTCTTAAGGTCACACTCAAACAATCCTATCATCTATTGTAAAAACTTTCCCAGTGGTCTTTTAAATATGATGATGCCGTTTCTTGCCAAAATCGAAAAACTAGTGTAGTTTTCTAGGACATAGTTTCTGCAGAGCGGCAGTAGTTCATTAGAAATTTGCATCTGAGTTGTTGGTGGGGCCGTTTTTGGCCTCAATCTCCTAATTCAATTCATTTAAATAATTACCCAGAAATCCAATTGTACGCTTAATTTTCTTCTGTGGCCATTTGAGCCCACAAAATGCACATTTGTCTGTAAGATATGCTAATTTGTCCCCACAATAGGCTAATATGTGACCACAAAATACTCATTTGTGCACAAAAAAAAAACTAATCTGTGCCTGCAAAATGTGACAACAAAATGTAAATGTATGTCCTGAAAATTCTAATTTGTGACTAAAAACGCTCATTTCTGGGGCACAAAATGGTTATAAAACACTAATTTGAGGCTGCAGAATTCTAGATTGTGCCATTAGAATTCTAGTTTGTGGACACAAAATGTAAATTTGTTTCCAAAAATCTTTATTTGGGAACACAAAATGTAAATTTGTGTCCAGAAAAGGCTAATTTGTGATGACAAAATACTAATTAAATACTAAATTGTGCCTTAAAATACTAGTTTGTGAACACAACATGGAAATTTGTGTCCACAAAATGTGACCATAAAAATGTAAATTTTGTCAAGAAATATTTATTTGTGATGACAAAATGCTAAGTTGTGACCAAACAATGCTAATTTGTGGGTACAAAATCCTAATAAATCACTAATTATCAGGTGCAAAACACTAAATGCACAAACTGCTAATAAAATACTAATTAATAGCTTCAAAATATTAGATGGTGTCCAGCAAATGCTAATTTGTGACCAGGAAATGTTATTTTGTGTTCACAAAGTGCTAATAAAATATTAATTTGGGGTAGCAAAATACTGGGTTGTGCCAAAAAAAATGCCAATTTGTGCACACGCTAGTGTAACACATTTGTGGCTGCAAAATGATAGATTGTGCCCTCAAAATGCTCATTTGTCACCACAAAATATATTTTTTGTGCATACAAAACACAAGTTAAATGCTAATTTTTGACCACAAAATACAAAATATTGGAGTAGGGAACTTTTAATTTTTGTCATGTCCAGGACTCTGTAATTAGGTTTGGTTTTCTTTGACTAGTGGCATTGTGAAGAATAAAAAAAAATCTGAAACGTACCAACACACCTGGAAAAACTCCAAAAATGCAACAATTGCTTGTTTGGGAACAGCATTACGTGCTCTTATTTTCTTAAAAAAAAACTTTTTCTCTCTTAAATAAAGCAAAGTTGCCATAGGTTTTTCTAAACCACACATCATAAATAAAATAAAACGGCACGATTTACAAACTCCTGAGTCTTGCCTTTATTTATTTATCAGTCAAAACCAACTTCCTTGTACAACATCATTAGCAGATGGTTTGTGGGCTCACAGTCGCCTAAAAGTCTTAAAATACATTTACTCATCGCCCCCGCTGGAAAACTGTCTCTGAAGTGTAGCCTGGCCACTCATGTACACTGCTAATGGCCTGCCTCTTGTGTAATAATGCACATTTATTGAATCTTCTTAATTATTTAGAGCTAAATTAAAATCCTGGGTGGGTCGGACCATAAGGAGGGCAAAACTCCAGAACCAGCAGCTTGTTTAATATTAATGGAAACAAACTTTGTCACTTACAGTATCTGAATCCACTATATATATATATATATATATATATATATATATATTTGGAGGGGTTGCCCATTTTAGTGATCATGTTGGAAGCAGCAAATTTCTCCCAGCCAGATGTTTGAAGCAAAAATAGATGCTGATATTGACATATGGTGTTATTGGATGAAATGGTAAGCAGGATTTCGCTCTGTTGTAAAGAGATTATGATGTGTTTGGTGGTGTGAGGCTAGAATGTATTGTTTAGAATAGTATTTTGGGGGAAAAAAAGAGATATATTTTGTATATATTCATTCTTGCAGTCTACTGACAAACAGACAGACAGCTATTCCAGTGGCTGGGTATACTTAACAGAAAATTGCTTTTGATGTGAAAAAAAAAAAAATGTAGCAAAAGGTTAATGCTTTGGAAATGCTGGATGTCATTGACGATATGCTGAGGACCTGTGGAGATTCACTTTAAAGTGACCAAACAGCAATTCCTTCCTTTAACCAGCTGTAACAGCCCCAGGCTGGGATGTGGAAGCTGAACTCCCTGCGGTTTGTGCAAATATCACATTCTTTTCTTCCCTCTGCTGACCTCAGCACAGCTTTGGGCTCACAACGGGAACCCTCATTCACTTCCCACTCTCTGGGCTTTTAGCTGGAGATGACTAGATACAGAAAAGCCAGGAAAAGGTAGTGGGAGGGAAAGAAGACCGGATGTTTTCTCCAGAAAATAAGGAATGAAAACGGAGTGCCCTGTCATCTACGTGGAAGTGCTTTTTCCACCGAAATGTGGAAGAAAATTTTGCACCTATAGCTACATTTGAACTTTACTTTAAGACACTTTTCTGCTCAAATTAAAATTCAGTATACATTTACATTCCCCACCCACCCTGAGAGCAGTCAGATTTCCTCCAAGTTCAGGTCATCTGTACCAAAGGCTTCTGTTGGGCTGCATTCTTTTAGATCTCAGATGTTATTCTTGAAACCCGCTGGAGTCATTCTCCCAATTTGGGGGTCACAACCCCAAATATTCCAATTACCACCATTTACCTTCACTGTCCACATGTTCTCTAGCTTGTCTCTCCTTATATTTCTCAATATACTCTTGTTCTATCTCCCTGGTGTTGCTATGACGTGGGATTTCCATATCAAACATCACAGTTGTTGGTATGATACCCGCTGAAGGATTATCTGTGAAGGGTCATATATAGGGTCGGCTACTTCTTGAGGGGATCGCAGCTGTGTCACCTTAAGGACATGCAGCGGGCAACAGGTCGTAGCCAACAACAACACATAAGAGTAAATAAGTGGGATAAAGCCTCTCGAACGCTGCACATCGTACAGGGATACAGTTAGTGCTGTTCAGGTGAAAGGTGTGAGCTCCTTAAGCGTCCCCTGACTGTTAGAAATTAGACAATTAAGCAATGAGCATGTAGTTTGTGTGGACATCCTACGAGCACTTATGTATCACTTACACACTTTGTGTCTAGAGCATTTGCAGTGAGTCAGTATGGAGCCAGTATTTGTGTCTTTCTAACAGCCACATAAGGATACAGACCACAGTATCACATGTACGTCAAAAGTGTGTGTAACCTGCACTATCCTTACAAATGCTACACAATGTACTTACCACACGCAGCACAATTGCACGTTTCATTTTCATAATATCTCTTAAAGTGGGCGAACGAGCCACATGGAAACTGCAAGACACATTTGCTCTCCCTTTTAGATGCATCCGCACCTGTCTACGACACTCCACGGCCCAGACAGCTCAAAAACCAACAACACTCGTACAGTTCAATCCCCCTATATGGGTACATGTGACCAAAAGCTTAAGGGACGTCACAAAAATGGAACGCACCATTACTTTGGGTGTGGTAAATGTATCGTGAAGAAGCAAGATGGCCACACAAAATACTCTCTGACTGGCTAATTTGTAATTTCTAACAGGCAACACACAAGGACCATGCTTTACCATCTGAACAGTACTCACGCTTTTGCAGTATGCAGGGTTTTGGGGGGGTTTGGATATGAGCATTTCGTACAATGTCCTTACGTCTGACCTACTTAACCTTGTGTAAGTGTTCGTAACAACCTGTCACCCGCAGCATGCCCGTAGGAAAAAAGAATGAATGTTTTTTTTTTATTCTGCAGGCTCACAGAGCGGTCTGCGACCTTGATAGTTTGTGCGGGTCGCCTACATGGCCCATTTTTTGTTAATTTAACTACCAGACGAAATGTTTGTTAAAGGTTTTTAAGCAGCTGTTCTTGTTTCTTTTGTTGTCTAGATGCCAAGGCCTGCCCCGGCGGAGAGTTCATGTGCGCCAACCGCAAATGCTTGGCCACCGTCTACGTGTGTGACGGTGACGATGACTGTGGAGACGGCAGCGACGAGCTCAAGTGCGGTTCCCCGCTGACCTGCGGGCCCAACCATCTCCGCTGCAACACCTCAGAGTGCGTGCCTCTCATGTGGAGCTGCGACGGAGACCCCGACTGCTCCGACGGATCGGACGAAGGCCCTGATCGCTGCGGAGGCGACGGCGCCCCCTACCTGCACCGCAGAGCCAACTGCACTGCAGGCGAGTTCCGCTGTGCCAATGGGGAGTGTATCCGGCTGACCTGGAAGTGTGACGGTGATCCAGACTGCAAAGACAAGTCGGATGAGTCAGAATGTCGTAAGTTTTTCTTTGCATCTTTTATATATTGCAGGTTCTAATGCAGGTCGTTTGAGACCAAATCCATATTAAAATCGTATTGATATTCTTCAGATCTCACTAAAAATATGTCTAATTTCATGTAATTTTACTTATTTTACTTAAAGTAACAGATAACATTTCACTAAGATGAATTGACTTGTATCTAGAAATAACATTTTTAAATGATGCTACCTATGTTTGTTTTTCAAATAAATGAATTGATTGATTTGTGACTTGTCCATATGGGGGTAAAAACATTTTTCTTATTGATATTGTTTAGAAAGTGAATAAGCAATAGTTTGCATATAAATTACAAATGCAAAAAAACAATAACTACAGACAAATCCATGTGCATACAGTGCATAAACATATATTTTAAAAGGATACTTCCCTCCATTCTTACTTTGCTCTTCAACTATGGTTTATGGGAAATATTTACCAAAAATATATAATTTTCTTGAAAAGTTCAAAAGTCACATATTTTGGAATAGTTGTGTTGCATTACACAATTTTACATTCAAGGTTTACAAATGGCACATAAATCTCTCGTATCCCAATGTAAAGCTTAGAAACAAAAACTTTTAAATTCTGCATGTATAATTCATTAATTTCAAACAAGAGCATTTCCAGGTTTAAACTTCAAAATAAAAGAAGTATTGCATTGGCTATCTCCCTCCTGATCTGAGGTAGTAATTTGTCATTTTGCTCATTACCACCCTGTTTGGAGTTGGCTTTGTTTATACGTTTGGAAAAGATTGTTGTGTCATAAAAGCTGTGAGAAAATGCAGCTTTGCGATGAGAAAGGTTTTCCTGCGGTTGAAAAACCCTGCAGCTTTTGTCTCACTTACGCAGAGTGTGAAGCCCAGACAGTCCCACTATTCATTATTAAGATGTGCGGTGCACACTTCAGCTGCTGTGGTGTGGGCTGCTGCACAGGCTGCTTTTACAAGAAAGTGCTGTTTAATAAGCCGGCTCGGTCTCTGCTTTTTTTTTTTTTTGCTCTGAGGTATCCAGGAAAAAATTATTTGTCACAATAAATACTTTCTTACGTAGCCCTGGACATGACAGTTAAAACAAATTTTTTCCCTCAAATTAGCTTTTTGTACACATAAATTTGTATTTCTGGCAACAATTTACTATTTTGTGTGCACAAATTGACTTTTTTTTGTTGCTAAAAATTAGCATTTTATTATCCTTGTCTCTGCACAAATTGTTAGTTTGTGGGAAAAAATTATGATTTCATTAGCATTTTGTGCACACTATCTAAAAAGTTAGGCATTTTATGTGAACAATTTAGCATTTTTCGCACACGACAAGTAATATCTTGTAGGCACTTGTTAGTATTTTGTGCACAGAAGTTAGATTTTGGCCACACTGTATAGTATTTTGTGGACACAAGTTAGTATTTTGTGCACAAAAGGAACCATTTTTTGCACACGAGTTAGCATTTTGGGCTTTTTGTGCACAAAGTTGAGCATTTTGTGCACACAAGTTAACATTTGGGGGATTTTGTGCACACAAGATAGCAATTTGTGCATACAAGTTGAAATTTTGGGCATTTTGTGTACACAAGCTAGCAATTTGTGCACACGAGTTAGCATTTTGAGCATTTTGTCCACACAATTTAGTATTTTGTGCACACAAGTTATCATTTTTTGCACACAAGTTAGAATTTTGGGCATGTTATGTGCACAAGGTATCATTTTATGCACATAAGTTAGCTTTCGGGCCATTTTGTGCATACAAGTTAGTATTTTGTGTATACAAAATGGCTAATATCCTAATTTGTGTGCAAAAAATGCTAATAAAATGCTAAAATGTGCAGTTTGTGCACACAAAATAGTAATGTGTGTGTACAAAATGCTAATTTAAGGGAACATTTTTTGTTTATAATAAAAGCAATAATAATAATGGATTGGATTTTTCTGCGCTTTTCTAGACACTCAAAGCACTTACAATGTGTATCCATTATTCATTCAGTCCTCATTCATTCTGTACGTGATGATGGAGTGCTACTGATGGAGCCACAGCTGCCCTGGGGCAGACTGACAGAGGCATGGCTGCCAGGACGCGCCTACGGCCTCTCCTACCATTCCCGAGACATTCATGCTCTTTCACACACCAGTGGAGCCACACTGGAGACAGGGAGGGTGATGTGTCTTGCCCAAGGACACAACCACAGTTGACTGGGGGGAGGGGGGGGAATCAAACCGCCAACCCTTCCATCATTGGTCGACCTGCTCAACCACCTGCTATCTATGTGGCATCTAAGGCTCTGTACTTTCTTCCTCCAAATGTCACCTATCTCCTCCACTAACAGTCACTCCAACCCGTTCTCACCAATGACATTTACCTGTAATTAACCCCATATTTCCAGCTCCATAGCTGCCTCCACGCTAAAGCGCCATCTTAGATGGTCACACATGCATGTGTTTACAATCCTGTCCAGGCTAACTGCAGCCCTCATTGTGTTCCTCCTGTGCTGCTCATCTTGTGATAACACTACATCACCCCCCCTCTGTCATGTATATTGGTTTTCAGTGAGGTTTAGAGGGGAGTTATATGAGCATTCTGTGCCCCGGTGATGAAAAGCTTGTCTGTGTTTGGGATGTTAATAACGTTTCATGTGACCTTATGTAGCTTCTCTCTTTGGGTGACTATATTGGAAGTCATTCATCACACACCCTTAGGTTGACTCTTTCTTTCCTTAGCTGAACTTAGCACAGAGAGGGGATTAAAGCAGCTGAAGGATGCTGTGCGTTTCACTTCATGGCTGCAAACAACTTTCTGCTTTTGGGGAGTTTGGAGCAAAAGTGATATTTTGAGTTTTACTGGCAGGATTTAAGGTTGCAGCAGCTCAGGAGCATGTATCTTCTTCACATTAACACTTGTCTGTGTGTTTTACAGCTCTCCTGACGTGTCGCCCCGATGAGTTCCAGTGCGGTGACGGTTCGTGCATCCACGGAACCAAGCAGTGTAACAAAGTGCACGACTGTCCTGACCACAGCGACGAGTCCGGATGTGTTAATGGTGAGCCGTCTTCTGTGTTTTTCTCCTAAACAACTTTACCCTGACAAAAATGATAGCATTGTCTCCAGTGTTGCAAGCTGTGCTTCACTGTTCTTGATTTAAGGTTTATGAGTGCAATAGTTTTCACAACATTTTGAAATGTCATATTCTTGCATTGTTTTCTTTCAATGGCTTGATATTGGTTTTAGTGTCAAAAATTCAACAATTTGAATAATAAATCTTCTCTCAATCTGTCTCAGTTGTCTCCAAATCATTAAAGAGAATTGATTTATTTTCAGAAAGGAGTTTTGAAAATGTTCTTAGATTATTTGGCACTTCATTTTTTCCTGCATTACTTTTTTCACCATAATAATAATTTAAATAACTTTCTAAAAGAAAATCTGCAATTTGGTTTCTGAAAGAACAAACAGTCCTTTCAGATGGAAACTTAAAAAAAATACTTATTACAGCATTTTTATATTGTAGTTTTCAAAAAAAATCTTGTTTACAACTAATTTTGTGACAACTATACAAGAACTTTTTTAATGAACTGTGAAATTTTTGACCAGAAGGAGATAAGTTTAGGCGCTAAAGAGTTCAAACTTTCAGACTTTATAAATAAATGTCACGTGAGAAAACAGCAGGAGACTGGAAGGAACACGTAAAAACTTACAGATTAGACTAAATTATAATAAAACAATGAGCAAGTAAACATAACAAAACCAAGAATAATAAATCGCTGAATTTGAGATAGGAAAATACAGATCATCTGACAGAAAGAATGCTAAAAACGTATAAGGGTAATTCAAGTAACAACAACTAAAAAAGTTAAACTAAGACTAAATATACTCACGACTTCTGGCTGGTTACATAAATATTTGTATGTCACAATACTGAACTTTGTTCAAAACACAGAGATTTCTTCAGATTCTCAGATTTTTCATTTGATTATACAAATACTGTAAACAACAAGAAATTTAAATTAAATTTAAATTATGTAAAATGTTACACAGTTTATTCTCTGATTTAACAACTGTTGGGTTTACTATATTTCTTTCATTTGTTGTAACATCCTAACTTTTAAAGCTTACTAATGAAAATATACATGAGGGAAAGTTATGACCTCATTTGCTGACTGTTTTATGAGAAATGCAAAACCTTAATGATGCAGGGTGAAAAGAATTGCCGTAAAAGCTGTGCTTTGATCCGGCTCAGTGTATTTCATAAGCCATTTTATATCTTCCCCTTCTTTTTTGGGGGCCTGTGATGCATAATTCAATACTTGGAAATATGAAAGTGAGTCATTTTGGACCTTTTTATTATAGTTTTATAATTCTGAAGATTTCTTTTTTTCTGCTTTTGTTTCACAGCCACCAAGTGTGAAGGGCCCCTGAAGTTCCAGTGTAAGAACGGAGAGTGCATCGAAAGCTCCCGGGTGTGCGACTCTGTCAAGGACTGCAAAGACCGATCGGATGAGCCCAAGAAAGAGTGCGGTGAGAGAACGTTCCAAGCAGAAATCTGTCTTTCATGCCTTTGAGTTCAGAAACTCCAAAAAAAAACAAAAAAAAACAAGGTCCTTACAGGTGAGACAGGAAACATTAACTTAATCTAAAGAAACTGTTATAGAGTGCATAATTGTGTCATTATGAGGTAAATATCTTCTGAAAAATCCAACAAAACTTGCTGCTTTGTCTTTGGACCTATGACTGTGAAAATATGTGTTTAAAAGGCCAGATTTAATCGGCCCGATTGCATAGCTTCAGACTCGATCGGAATCGGATGTTGTATTCTAATCAGGGATCGGACTTTTATTTTTTTCTCATTATTATGATCAGCACTATATATTTCAAGCGTATTAATACAGATAATAACTCCACTACAAGTCTGCATATCATGAACGGATCACGACATTTTATTTTCATACAGCGCAGAGGAATACAAGACTAGTTTGAGCAGGAGAAGCACAAAAACATTTCAGTAAAGTTCATGAGATATTCACAGATTCGGAATTCTGAGCTTCATAACTCTTTTAATGAACATTTAAAACTGACAGCAAGTGTCTCTTGACCTACAAAGGCTTTTCAAAAGAAAAACTGTTGTTTTTTTTGTCTCCTTTTATTGGGACTGGTTCACTCCAGCAGAGAAATGGCTGCAAAGGGACCGTCTACAAAGTGCAAACTCCTGAAAAAAGTGAAAAAAAAAATTAAATCCATAAAATCCTAAAAACAACCAAAACTAGTAAATATTTTGATTGATATGAGCTAGTCATGAATATCCATTATAATAATAATGCTACAATAAGAATGATAAAATAAAGTTGTGGTTCATTTTCAAGAATTTTTAATGAATAAATAAATCATATGTGATCAAAAATGTTCAAAAGTTCTCAAAGTGAATGTCACCAAACTTTCTCACATGACTAATGATCACTTCATTTTACTGTGTATTCTAGTTATAGTTGCACTGTTTTCAAGCAACCTCAAAGAAGTGCTCTGTTTAAGGGTTAAATGATATAAGACGATAAATAAAATTACGATTGAGGACAGTCTGGATCTGTCTATTAAATGTGTTCATTTTTTACAAACCATCAGGACTCGGTATTGGCAGATACTTAGAACCAAATGACTCAGAATCGGATCGCGCCCAAAAAATCCTGACTAGAACATACCTAGTAAATCTGAGAATGACTCAGCAGCTTCATCTCTGTTAAACATAACCCATATGTCACATCGTTTTGCCTTTGCTGCATCAAACTGTTATTTTGATGTCAAATTAAGTGCAAAGGAGGTTTTTTGCTTTTGTGGCGGTACTTTGAATGCATCATCAGATGGACGTTCATTAGTATTTTTTTTTATGTTTGATTTAATTTGTTTTATTTACACATAAAACAGAACAATAATGAGATCAGTCAAACTAGGACAGAAAGAGAGTGATTTTTGCAAAATGAGAAATCTAAGTTCACTCTCCATTATATAAACTATACTCATTTTTGTCAGCCAATATCATTGTAACAAAAATGCCGTTTTGAATTTAACGTCTGCAAACATCTGAATATATGTTTCATTTTTTATGTTATTTCTGCTTGAAATAAATGTAAACCTAATCTAAAAACACAGAAAAATAAAGTGATGTGATGGTTTGTGACAGAAACATGGTTACATGGTAACGCACCAAAAAAATGACAGAACATTTTAAATTTAAAATATAGATCTAAAGCACAAAAGGCAACAATTTATTTGTGAAAATCAAGTAATTATCACGATTTTAGCGAATTTTCTCCTTAAATTTTAAATGCAAATAATTTGGCAGTGATCAACAATACTGACTGATAGATTATAAACAAATACCTGGAAATAAACATTTTTTTCCAAGTCTATTAAGTTTGTCATGCAATAAAATTCATTTAACAACTTTGTACTGCAATACTGCAAATAAAATTGGACCTGTGTTTTATAGAGTAAAGAAAGAAGAAATAAATATTTGAAATTTAGGACTTTTACCATGAATTATTAAAGCAGCACAAACATATGCACAAACATATCAATATCAATATTTAAGTCATTAATTTGTAATTTAAAAAAAAGAAGTTTAAATAAAACTTCCTTTGTATCTTTGTGTTCTTAAGGACTAATGGGTTTCTTAGTTGCAAAGGTTTTGTTACCAACTTCAGAAAAGAATCTAATGTTCCTGTTGGTGTGTTATCGCTGTCGTCTTCTGTGAGAGGAGGAGCTGCAGGAGGATTCAATTCGGCCTCATCCACAGAAATGATAAATAATAAAAGACCTCTTAATGTTCCAGAGTAGAGCGTTTTAGTCAGTGCTCTAGCAGAAATGGAGTTTCATGAAATTACATTTTTCTCAGCGCAGGCTGAGTTTTACTAGGTAAAAGGACGGAGCTCAGTTGGATGAGGAAGTAACAGAACAGATATTCTACACCTTTCATTTCTCCTCTCCTTTGACTCTCATTCTCAGCTTGTTGCTGGCTCTTTTGTTTTGCTTTGCTCATTCACACGGTGCCCCACGCGGAGAAGAAACACTGCTCCCAGCTGCACGCAGACACACTCTCACACTCAGAGTGATTGCGTTTAATGCATCACTCTTTCATTAGAGGCACTAAAGACGAAAAATTTCCCCCGACACTCAAGCAAATGTTTTCCTGTCTCATTAGAACCAGTAAATATTACCACAGCACTGAACCATTACTCGACGCACAATTAATTTCGTTAACGCTGCACCACATTGAGAGAAATGTAAATAGGCTATGCTTTGCGAGATGCCATGGCGACAGAAAGCCTCTGAGTGAGGATGGGGGAGGCGAGAAGCTGATGTTTTGGCGCCCCTGGGAAATGGGAAGTGGCCTCTAAATCAAGTTCGTCCTTGGATTGAGTCTAGAAAAATGTCTTTGTGTCTTCACTCGTCTCTTCTTTGTTAGACCCTGTGCCCTTCTGAGTGTAACAGAAATGAGTGACATCTCATATTCAGCTTCTTCTCTCCTGTCTGCAGGCCATTTGAGCGGGTGGATTGCAGTCACTCATCAAGGCTGAATTATAGACAGGAATTCCATAGTGTGCAGGGCTTGGCAGAAGTTTCTGGTTTAGTTCACCGCAGGGGGGGTTCTGTGAAGTTTAAGTTCTTCCAGTGCTGATTTTTATGTGAGAAATGTTGTTTTTTTTTTGCTGTGAGATAAAACCATGCATGAGAAGCAGACGGATTCCAAACAAATCTAATCCTGAACGGATGTTTGAGGACTGTGAGGGCGACTCTTACCAGCCGTGAGCTACTGTGATCATGAGCTAAATTGAACTGCTGTCATGATTTCCCACTCCAAATGACAATCTAATTGAATTTGCTTTTTTAAAAACAATTCAGCCACCAACTCACTCCATCCCCTAAACTATGACTAGTCTTTTCTGTTGCTGTGTTTAAAGTTCCATTGCAACTATATTTTAAGTATGTTTATGCAGTTTTTTGCTAAAATCAAATAGCTTGTGTCATTTTTTAAGACATAGTTTCTGTAGAGCATTAGAAATCACACCAGGATTTGCACCCTCGCTTTTAGACAAACTGAGATTCATAGTTTGGTTTATCCGAGTTCTGGAGGCATGTCACAACAGCCAAATAAATGTAGTGTTTTTTTTTCTTTCATTTAAGGAAGCAATAATTGGTGTGGACCAAGCAGCTCAGTGTGAAAGCACATCACGATGTATCAGCAAAGAAAATCTACAATCCATTAACATCGTAAAGAAATATTACTGATACTCATCACAGAAATACTTTGATTTTTCAGCTTTTCTCTGGCTTTTAGAGTCAGTAAGAACACAATAAACTCTTTTTTTTCTTTGTTTTGCTGTGAAACTCCTAAACTCATGAGCTCCAGCTCCTAACATTGACTGCGTCTTTGACTGTTTTAGAAGTGTTGCACCGTAGAGCACACGCTGCCTGACTGAAGCTTGCCTTTCAGTGGCGAATATATTTAAACTCACAGTTTTCTACCAAATTCTGAATTGAGGAGCATGGAGTTAAATAAGCACTTGCCAGAACTTTCAAGTTCTGTGAAGTTTGATTTCTTTTTTCCTCTATCATGCTTTTGCAGTTGTTGTTGTTGCTTCAGGTGTTTTCAAAGACAGCCTGCTGCTAAATGATATGTTGTTGTTTTTTATTCTTTACTACTGAGTTGTATTTTTATTTTTTCAAACAATGGTGCATAGAAAAAAAGTTAAAAAAAAACAATATTTTAAATGTTCTTATTTTAGGAGTGGAAGAAAATGTAGGCCCTACTTTATTGGTTAGAGACTCATATATTTGGATAATATATTTACTATAGTGTCTTCAGGGTCTCTTTTCTCTGTAAAGCAAATCAAAATGAATGTCTTTGTTTGCCCCTCTGTACCAGCAGAGTCCTGTTTTTACTCACTTCCTGTCATTTTTAGGATCCCTCTGCAACTATTCCAGCTTCCTAATTTAGCTGTTGTCTGTCACTGCTTGTGACAGATCTTTATTCTTGGAGCCACTCTTCACTGCATTAATTCCCTCCACACAAATATTTGATGGGTGGGCTTTATCCTTTAGAAGCTAACTTCTTGTGACTCTGCGTCTTTCTGACTCTATTATTTTGAAAGGGACTCGGAAAGGGTGGAAGAGACTTCAGATTACCGAATGGATTTTCTCCGAGTTGTGTGAGAAGTCATTAGAAAGTAGAGCTAAAAATGTTTAGTGATGGTTTGTTTTTGCAGGGCTGAATGAGTGCATGATCAATAACGGCGGATGCTCCCACATCTGCATGGACCGACCAATCGGTTTTGAGTGCCAGTGCCCCACTGGTTACCACCTGCTGGACAAGAAGACGTGTGGAGGTGAGTCTGTATATATTCCTGATCTGCATAACTATGGGATGCTGATCTAACCAGCATATAAAAACATATGTGATTTTTTTTTTTTTGTCTCTTTTCGCTCTGGCCTTCAGTCCCGTGGGGAAATAAAGGCCTTCACCCTCACATGAACACAACATTTTTCACACAATCTCCCCTCGTTTTAACACTTTTCTTCACACCACATGAGAAAAACAGAAAGGAAAGAGGTTGGCAAAGGTTGACGGGAACACACTCCTTTAAACACCTTCTTAAGAGCTGAGGTGACGGTCCTCTTTCAACATTAAATGTCAGAAGCCAGCATTCATAAGAGTCAAATTACCGTCAATCTTGTGTTCTAGTATTTTATTTTTCATGAACACTTTTTTCCCATCAGATCAATTGTTTTGACAAAGTGTCTTTTCCTTCCTCTTTCTTCTACGTCTCTTCTGCAGACATTGATGAGTGTGAGAACCCCGACGCCTGCAGCCAGATCTGCATTAACTACAAGGGGGACTTTAAGTGTGAATGCTACGAAGGCTACGAGATGGACCCCGTCACAAAGACCTGCAAAGCAGAAGGTGAGTGATGTCTGTGCTCACAGCTACCCTGCTTACATACGTTCAGATCCTGAAATACTGCCAGAGAAAAGGGCTTGTTTGATTGGCTACTAAAATTAGCCTTATCCAGGATAGGGGGTGAGTTATTTGGAATATTCTGGCACGGGATTTAAATTAAGAAATATTCAGAAACACTATTTTAATCGTAAATTATTTTATGCAGGTCCTCCACTATGAGAAAAAATCTACAAGAACATGTTAAAAACACTAAAAAATATTATTTTCATTGGGGTGCGTCCTTAACCACATCTCCATGTCTGGATTCATGAAATCATTCAGAGATAATCCCAGTACGGTGAGCTTCATCTACTGTAGGAGCTGTATCTATATGACGCCTGATTTCAACAGTAATCGGTCTCTCTATAACCCAGTTTGATGACTTGCTGTCCCACATTATTTCAAAAAGGAAAATATACAAACTAGAATAAAATTAGATCATCTTTTTATTGTTTTATCAATGGAAAAAAGGAAAATATGTAAAGTTTAGGAGGAGAATGATCAGTTCCTCCTCCATGTTGGTTTTGGACTCCACCCACTGGTGTTACGCGCCAAAGAGACCCTGATTGGTTGATGCGACGTGCGTTCTTTGCCAAAGTTCATATTTTTGAACTCTCGACACGCTCAAATCCTGCCATGACGGCCACAACACATATCTGTGAGACTGATGGGCCCGGCACTCAAATCGCACTGCAGAACCTCTGATGTCATCTGTACATTATATATATAAACTATAAAGACTAAAAATAAATCTGTGTACAGGGGATAGAACTTCAAAGAAGGGCTGAAAACATGTGATCTAAGACAGAAATTCGTTTTTTCATATACCCATAAATGCTGATCTTAAATGAACTTTCCTCTATGGATCAGTTACAGTGGGTTTTTACTGAGTCTGAACTGAAAAATGTGTTGCGTTGTTGATAACAGAGGGAGCTAGCAGCCCCATCAATACTTTCACTGTGAACTAAATTACGCTTTGTTCATGCAGCCTAATCAAGCCTCTTTCTCTTTTTATTTCAAACATTTCTGCTTCACTGTTATCTTTTTTGCAGCTGCTTGTATTTAAAGAGCTATTAAAACACAAACTAGACAAAAGAAATCCCCCAGATGGCTTATCTACTCCCTGAATCTAAATCAGTTTTCTGTCTCACTTTCACTGATCGTTTTAGGTCATTTTATGAAGGACGAATGGATGTGTTTAGCCACGTAGCTCTCTTATAATTAGGTAAAGCTTCTCTTCATGGTACCTGTCTGTGTCAAGGAGACTAATTGCATCAGTTTGATCGAGCTCTTATTAGGCCGTGTAATAGAAGTAATCATTTAAAAACAAGTAAAGCGGCTGAGAAGTCGTGTTGATGTTTTTTGCTTTCAACTATGACTGAAAGCTGTAATCAAGAGGATTACACATGCAGCCTAATTTTAAAAGTTTACACTTCATTTCCTCTTTAAATTTGAATCATGTAGGCAGTAAACAGTGAGTCAATGAATTGTGTTGATTTTTTCTTTTTTTCCCTGTGGCTGTCAAATGCTCCAACTTAATTTCCCTCAATTAAACTGTGCTCATATCAAAGCTCAGCCTTGATGTGTTTGAGTTTGTGCTCACCATATGTGTGTGTTTAGCCCGCTGCCGTGCCTCTGTCAGCCCTGATGTATTTTGCCGTGCGTTGAATCCCTGCGAGCTTGCTATCAGTTTATCATAGCCAAAAAAGAAGCGGCGTGTCAGAGACAGAGTGGCAGCGGCAGGCGCACCTCCTGCAGGAGCAATTTCCCTTCCAGACCATTTGTAGATTTTGTCGGAGTAATGAACAGGTTCTGAGAAGATTGGGTCTCAATGTCAGCTTTTAGGTTTTTAAACGGGCAGTTACAGAAAATAAAATAAAAAAAACAGTGAATATACAGAAGTTTGATGCTGCTACAACATTACTATAGGAAACATTTAATGGAAAACTGGCAAAAATGAATCATTAGTGCACGACGGACTTATCTGCTTCTGGAGATAGCCGACTATTGCTGCTGAGCTCTTAACGTACCATAATGTTAAATGGCATATACTTATATAACGCTTTTTTATCTTCCTTGAAGGCCCAAAGCGCTTTACAGTCACAGTCCCTCTCTCCCTTGCACATACACACACTTATACGCTGACGGCGGCTAAACAATGTAGTCAACTTATAACCACCAGGAGCAATGGGGAGTTTTGCCCAAAGACACGTGGGTGGGCAAAGGCGGTAACTAAACCAATTTTATGATCAGAGGTTGACCGCTCTAAATCTTAATTACTCAGACCGCTAAATTAAAAGTTTATAAAATAACAAACAAAAAAACGTATTTGAAAATTTTCTTTGGGGAGAAAAGACCAAGTGAGAAAACCGAAGAAAAACCTTTGATTTCAAAGAAAAATAAAGCTGGTATTTACCGATAAAACCAGGAGTCTTCCTCAAAATACGGATTTATTGAGATAGTTGTTCCCATGTACCAAGCAGTTCTGTCTAAAATGTGGAGACTGACTTTTGTATGTTTCATACACACTGATAGTACATTTACAGACAAAAAATAAATAAAATATAAGCTATATTTTTGCTCTGAAAGACCATCAGTCTGGATTGAGTTTTGAGTATTATAATAAAATAATAATAAAAAAACACACCCTGTAATGTGGTCTTTATGGAATTTTTCACATCAGAAATGATTTGTACAATCCAAACTTTATTTCATTCAATCTTCAACATCTGTACAAAATCTACTGATATTTTCCGACTTTTTTTTTACTTTCTCATAGTCTAATTTTGTTTTGAAAACATGTATTTTTTAGAAACTACAACCTTAAAAATAAATGCCAACTTTAGACCCATTCGGACAGGTCCATAAAATTCTGATTTGACATTAAAGGAAATGTATGAGCAAGATGTAGTCCATTTTTAAAATATCAAACCACTGAAATGCTGGAGACAAACAGGCTTAGAAAGCATAAACGCCACTCAAAAGTTGGTTGCAGTTGTTGCAGACAGTAGCAAGTGACACCTGACGCCCTTAGTATAAACTGGACCGCACTATTGCAGTTGGAAAGCTAAACGGTTGATGCGATGGCTGATCATTATGAAGTATAAGTGACTCAAACTAAGGTGGACTATTCTAACCTCACAGATAAATCCCAGGATGACTGTTTGTTAGACTCAGTTTCACTGCAAAATGTAAGAAAAGATGCAAAGTCTCAGCTCCATGTCTTATTAAAATGCAAACCTGGGTGGTATTGTCAAAAGCCAGCATCTCAAAAAAAATATAGTGCAACAGTAAACTGGGATGGAGTCACAATACTTTCCATAAGTCATTCTGCTCAATTTTCTTTAAGTTTATAGTTTTATGTATTTCTTTGCATTTTTTTCTGTCAATGTTGTTTCATTTACCTAATGTGCAAATAGAAAATCCTCTGCACTCTATTTATTTCCCACTTTAGTTCAGGCTGAATCATCTCCGCATCTTATGGAGTGAATACATAAAGCTCTGACATTTAAGCGTCCACTTAGATAAATGGAGATTCTATTATCTCATTGTTCCATCTGCAAGTTAAGCAACTTCCAGAAGTGTAAAAAATAGATCAGGTCTTGTAAACGTGGAGAGACTTCCTATGAAAAGTATTGTTTTCCTCTGCTCCCATTTTTACTGACAGAAATAAATTCACAATGACAGGACGATGGTGTTTCATTGACATTTTGACACATGGATTAAAAACTTTTAAAGTTCAATACATTTTAGTAGCTGAGGTTTGAACTTTAACCTAACCACTCTATTTTTTGGTCCTGTTTTTTATTTTTTTCATAGCTAATGTGCTTATCTTTGCTTCATTGGAAGTTTGTTTTTGATGTTTCTACTCAAAAGCGAGGAACAGGAAGAATACACTTTATTGAACTACATTTGAGCTTATTATTTTTGTAAATAACTGATCAAACGGAAGAATTTTCAGTTTAATCCACAAACCATAGTGAATGTCCAAACTGCGAGAAAATATGTTATTTTTTCTTACTAAAGAATAAAAAGAATTCCTTTAATTTGAAAGTGTCTTTCAAACCCTTCAAGGTCATTGGACAGAATAAGTATAAACCAACATTATACAGAGCAATATAAGAACGGAAAGGGCAAATGAAACTGACTTAAAGAACTTGGACATTATAGATCAATGCCAATGTCTTTTGTACTTGATATTGCTAAAGCGTACGCCTTGATGCTCCAGAGCAACGACCTGAAAAACACTTTGCAATTACTAACCTGCTGATGGTTGATTGCTTAAAGCAATTTTCTCCCTGGAATTTATAAAGTAGTTTAAATTCTGACCATCAAGGCCCTATAATTAGCAGAACTTACCTGGCAACATGATGTTTATAAGGCTCATGGGTGCACATTTCTATTTAGCTTTCTTTAAAGGTATTAATAAAAAATATGTATAGCATTATGGCACATGTAGTAGATAATGATAATAATAGCAATAGTAGTAAATATATATTTTTGTATTTTAAATTTTATTTCTTTAAATGAACTGGATTTCTAAAACCACTACATGTTTTCAAGCTGCTTTCCTTCATTTTCTCCCTATTCACAATTTAAATAAAGAAATCATTGCAGCGGATCTTTAAAGAGTCACACGTTGTTCGTCAGAGCATATTATGAACAACTGAAAGTTCAGAAACATATGCCAGAAGAGAGTGTTGTCAGCTTGTCCTCCTCACTGTAGAAAATCACATTTTTGTCCAATTATGAGATCATCAGGGAAGATTTAAATAATTAGCCACAGCTGTGCATAGCTTTCAATGCTAATTAGCATGCGTTAGCTTGTGAGCAAGCTTGCATTAGTGTCTGGCTCAAAGCACAGCCTCAGAGCTGCCTGCACGGCTGTGGAAATTGTAAATGGAGCTGGCAGAGGTGGTGCGGTATTTGTTGATAAAATCAGGAAGAAAAGGAGAATATAATTACTGTGTATTCCAGATGTACGCAGTTAGGGACCTTGGCTTTTTTTTTACCTGCTCTGGACACATTTCTGTAGATCAAACTTTAAAATGATTTTTGTGCTTTCTGAGTTGTAGCTTTGAAACTGCTTCTAAATAAGTGCAGCAGAATGCAAAACTATTCTTATCTGCATTTACAAGGAGAAGACATTAACTAGAATGCAAAGTAATGATGCATGCAGATCTAGTGATCAATACTCCAACCAGTCACCCATTCTAATGAAGACTTGTCATTTAAGCAGGATCTTTACCAAATACTGACCTGATGATTACATCAAGACACATTTTGAGTTTTAGAGCATTATAAAATACATTTTTTAAGTAGATTATGATTTCTAAGATGACTAGTTCTATTTTTTTTTTTTGTTTTTTTATGTTCAGACATTCTTTCTTAATATACGTGCAGAAATTGATCTCATCGGAAAAAGGTTAAATTACTTTGAAACACTGCCCTTGCTGCCTCCGTTTAATTATACTAATGGCACAGTGTGCATGTGAGCCGTTTTCTAATAAAAGATACCATCTCAAGTCCTTCCCTTTGCCCTCTACCGAACTGTCAAAGCTAATTCTGCTCTGCATTAGTGGAAACCCAGCCATCCTGCGCTTGTTCTCATTTTCCTGAGGAGGTTTTTTTTTTTCTAAACCATATTCATCCACCTCTCTGTTCCTCCACATATAAAAGCTTTTTATCAAGTATTTAGGCACAAATTCAGGTTGAAGTTGGAAACGAGTGTTGAAGTCAATGTTTTTGGCTCAGGGTGGCTATGGATCACTGATCATATAATCCAGATAGATTAATAGTTAACTTTGAAATATGGTGTGCATGTAAACATATTTATTAGTGGCTCCAAAACACACAGACCACAATCTTTTCTTTTCTTT
The DNA here is from genome assembly GCF_002922805.2 of Oryzias melastigma. NCBI lineage: Eukaryota > Metazoa > Chordata > Actinopteri > Beloniformes > Adrianichthyidae > Oryzias > Oryzias melastigma. The sequence goes on from NC_050528.1 coordinate 24,454,018, forward strand.
TTTTTTTTCTTTTTAATTGTCTACAACATTATTCTGATAGTTCTGGAGAGACTCGTGGAATCAGATAACTAAAAGAAATCAATAGAATTTAAAGCTATTTTTCAAAATAAATCTGAAAGCTCATTGGAAGTATATATCTCTTTTATTTTACAATACCTAAATATTTCAGGAAGGTTTCTCTATAAGCCCTCAGATAAAGGATTAAGGCTTTAAGAAGGATATGTTTTTGAATCCGAATTTTTATCATGCTTCTTTTTTTGTTATTTCTCTCATCCTAAGATTGCTTTCTTTCCTGCAGGGAAAAGCCCTTACTTACTATTCACTAACCGGCACGAGATCCGGCGCATCGACTTGGTGAAGAGGGATTATAGCCAGGTGGTGTCTGCACAGAGGAACGCCGTGGCTCTGGACCTGGACGTGGCCAACAACCGTGTCTTCTGGTGTGATCGGTTTCACCGCAAAATTTACAGGTAGACACATTTATTCCAGGAAACAAGACATTCCTATAAGTCAAAAATGTTATTTTTGACATTTATGGACATTTAAGGACATTTATGCATCAGTAGCTTATTCCGCACCAATTAAATTTGGTTTTAAGTTCCACTGCAATCACCTTTTAATCTATTGTAAAATCATTCCCAGTGGTCTTTTAATTTTGATTTTGCTGTTTTTAAACAAAATTTAAAAAATTGTCATTTTCGTAGACATAGTTTCTGCTGAGCGGTAAAAATTCAGTAGAAATTCTCTGTTTTATGCAGAGGGTGCTGAGAGTGCTCTGTTTACGTAACCTTCTGCTAGCTTACAGCCCCTTATAACCCTAAGCTAGCATTACTGGTGGAACAAAAATGGTTAGCAGTCTTGGAGCTTTTGAGCCAGATGCCAATTTAGACGAGAAAAACAAGACTTACATGGATCTAGTGGTTTACAACTGGAAGGAGGGAAGCTTGTGAGCCAATCGTTTAAATTTCCACATCACATATATGCTCTTTTTCAAACAACATTTTTTCATCTTTTCCTAATTCACAACAATTTAAATAAAAGACTCAAAAATACAGTTATAAGATTCATTTTCTTGACATTTGTCTTCTATCATTAAAACAATGTTAACATGTTAAAAATGCAGTGGATCTTTAAATGAAGCCAACCTTTACTTAGACTACGGTCACGTGTCCCAAAATCCCACCGCGCAGTGACCTAAATAAAAGTTTTTCTGCAAATTTGGCTAATGGCCGCACAGCGGAAGTTGGATTTTTACACGCCACGCGATGGCCACTGAGATTTTAAGAAAAGTTACATTTTTATGCCGACTGGACGATTTTTCTCTAAAAGTTGACACTGTTCTGTGGCCGATGAATCCCCAATTGTACTTATGACCACAACATAGAAACAACCTCATTGCTGACTTTTACATGTGAGGCGAGCCTGATATTATATATTTTTAAGCGTATTTGTTTTGTTTTTAATGAAAAAGTTGTGATTTATGCTGCTTTATTCGTTTATTTACGATTTTCTTTTTACTATTGAGATTAATTTACACAGCTCTACTTTTGAGCTGTAAATGTTCCCCCTTTTTCTGAGAAAAGATTCAAACAAATTCCATACTGATGCATTCTTAAGGGATTCCCCTGTTTTTCATTGTGCTGGGAATAGTTTGGATATCTGCTCTTCCTTTTGTTATCCCAGCTCTGGCTTCTCCCCGGAGTCTTTTCTAATTAGAGCACCGTGCTCTCTTTATAAAAATGAATGTTGAGATGAAGAAGTCTCCAGGGAGACTGAAATAGAAATCCCTGTCGGGGTGGGAACAGCTGCTTTACCCTCTCCTCACACCTCTGCTGGGTCAAATCAGCAGGGAGAAGGAGGAGGAGGGGCGGGGGGTAACTCCTGATGGAGGCCTTGTTCACTCTGATCAGTGATCCTCTGAAGAAGGACACTAACCCCTGATGAACCTGCTTAGCTTGTAGCCCAAGGCTTTACTCCCCATTGGAGTACTGCACTGTTCAGTGGTTTTTAAAGGACAGTGGCCAACAGATATTAGCTGTTCTGTTGGATCAATTATTGTGATTTGGTCAATTACAAGCCAATAGAAGGCTGTTTATTTTTATTCTGTTTATGTTTATTTTGCCACTAATAGTGTGGACAATATGTGTAAGAGTGTCTCTTTATATCTAATTTTCATCACCACTTTTCTTTCAAATCTTCATCATTTTCGCAGCGCGTTCATCCACGAGGCCAACGACCCGTCCCAGCAGGTGCCGCTGGTGGATTCCTCTCTGCAGACCCCTGTGGGTTTGGCTCTGGACTGGCTCCAACACAACCTCTACTGGACAGATTCAGGGGATAAATCCATCTCTGTGGTGTCGGTGGACGGCACCAAGAGGCGTGTCCTCATAAACTCCGACCTCAGCGAGCCGCGGGCCATAGCAGTGGATCCCCACCACGGGTGAGGAGCCATGAGAGCGCAGCAATCCTTTGTCTCTTTAACCTCTTAAGACCTGGCGTCATCATGTGTGGGACATCACATTTTGGGTTGTATTACCCTTGGGATATAAATTGTACATTGTGTACAAGCAAAAATTTATTGTAATTCACTAGAAAAAACATTAAAACAGAGTTAATAAGATTTTATTTAATTCCATCTCTTTTACAACTCATATATTTCGACAATTTATGCATACTAATCAATTATGGTTTGCAACTTGCTCACATGCCGTTAAGCTTGAGTTAATCAACTGATATGATAAATAAAAAAACATTTGTATCACTCTAAATCTTTTAATTTCTAGAAATTCACTGAGGACTTTAACTTAAAAGAAATTTTAGGACAGGGATTTTCAAAATAATGTGTCTCGGAGATAACTGAACCCACCACAACCCAGAGTTTTACTTAAAAATAAAATGATCTTGAATATACCACAGATCAAGAGGACCACAGACCACATTCCTGATATTTTTTGTTACACTAACGCCACTACAGGGTTTTATAGGTTGTTGCCTGATGTATTTGCCTGAAAAATTAATTGAAAAGATGTTTTGAATTTGTTTCTTTTAGAGGTTAGCTTTCATTTTAAATGAACAGATTACAGCAATAAGCTCAACAGTGTTGTTTATATGTGGGTGGGGCATTCATGGTCCTCTAAAGGTTTTATTAGCATAATCTTTCCTTGTCATCAGTAAAAATCTCTGGATCAGTTAGTTACCTAAAAGCTTTAATGACCACTAATTTCCAGCTGATTGCTTTCACAAAGCAATGAATTTAGATACTAATTGAGATTATATCAGCATTAAAAGAAACAGAGCTCATTGTTTAGTTTTTTTTCCCCTTGCAGTGAGATCTTAAAGATGATAGTCATGATTACAAGGAGATTTCATCCTCCAACCCAGAAATTGGATCCACATAATCTTTGTTTCTTTTTTGGAACCACATCTAATGAAAAAAACACCACACGTTTGCAAGGATTCACACTAAAAAACACTTGTGACCCATTTTTTTTGTATCATGACTCAATGTTTTAAGAAATTCTGTCCTAGATGATCGCTGCTAATCTGGGAGGCTCAGTAAAATTCTGTGAAATGCCGCCAGCTTGCGCTGCTGCAGCCTTATTGTTTTGATGATCGGAGCACAAATGACAGGAAGCCTAAATTAAGGCACAAACACAAGCTCACAAATGAAGCTCGATCTGTAAATCACGCTGAAGGCTTATGAGACAGGATAACACTTGTGCCTCTGCAATCATTTTCCGCTTGTTTTCCTCATTGTGATTTGGTAACATAAGGTAATTGGGCGATTCGGTTCTTACTTTTGGATTTGTTGGGAAACATGAGAATGACAGAAAATGTATGCACCACTTTGTCAAGAAATTTCTCTAGTAAAATAATAACAAAAAGCTGTGAACTTAAAGATTTGATCAAAAACAGCTTTCAGCCTGTTATTATAGACTTCACTTTGGTATTTGGAATAACTGAAACTTCCAGCAGGGCAATTGTTTCATTTATTCAGCTTGGAGAAGTTGTGAAAATTAGTTATAAAATCAGGATTCAATTAGAATAATAAAGCAATGAAAATAAAGAATTCATGGATTTTCTTTGAACTCAGCAGGGCACCAAGTCTATTTTCTCTCTGGCAGATTGCTCCTCTCTGGTGAGGCAGAACCTTATGTAGAAGATGGTTGACTTGTTCAAAAGTAAAGCTTAGTTACTTGGATTTTCAGACTTCCTGATTTTTTTTTTTTTTTTTTTTTGGCCCTCCATCAAACACCCAAACCCAATCTTTAATAACATTTTTTAAAATCAAATTTCCTGTTTTAAATCACTGTTGTTTGGTTGTGAAAGCTGGCTCACATAATAAGAACTAAAACTAAGCAACGATAAAACTTTTGTTACTAAAATTATGAGCTCTTAATATTGAAAAAAACAATAGAAAAAACTTGGTTTCTAAATACAAAATGGCTCCAAATGAAATGTATTTACAATTATTTTCTGAACAAAGATTGATTCAATTTCAAATATTTTTTTAAAGAGTCAAAGTATGCTTTCTATTACTGTTAATGCTGTTTTTTTCTGTGTATTATTATTGTCAAGCACTTACAGTTGCATAGTTAACACATTAGATGACTTGATCCTAGTTGAATATTTTCATTTATAGAAGTTGAGCAGAGATTCTGTTGTTTGAAGGTTTCTCAGTGGTCTGTTTGAGGGTAGGTGTTACACTGATGCCACTGTCTGAAGGCCCTTTGTGACATTATCTCATTTCAGAGGTTTGAAAGCAAAAATCTATAAGAATGATATTTTTGATGTACAGAAACTTAAATGGGGAGTAAAGAACTTTTTTTTTTCTTAAAATTGAAAAAAATATTTTCTGGTGTTTGATCCGTTGACTGTATAAGAGAACTGGACTGAGTGACCCCTCCTTCCTGATGTTCCAAACAGGAAGTACCCGCTGGCTCCAAGAAGCCAAAATCCCATAGACTTCTACTGAGACTTAAACAGCTATTTCTGTCATTCCTGCTCTGCTATGTTTTTTAAAATGTTCTTGGTAATCCTACTTTTTCAGGATATATATTTTTTATTGCAAGTTATTTAAGTTATAAATTGGCCAATCAGGTGTCTTAATTATAGTATGTGGTCTCATGTTGAACATTCGAAGCGTTTGATGGATTTTCTCCAGTGGTTCAGAGGTGTGACCTTCTAATAAATTGGATGGGATTGGGGAAATGATTGGTGAGTAATGACGTAACGATTCTTCATGAATCAGTTAAAAAAACGATTCAAACTCGTCAACGTTTTCATCGATGCAGAAAACTAAAAAATGGTTTGTGGTGGGCTGTGCCTAAATTTAGAAAAATGCAGAAGACATTTCATAGGCTCGCTGTGTGTGTGTGCGCACCTGTGTGTGTAGGTGCTCACACACAGGTTGCATTGGCACACATTAAAACATTTTAATGAAAAGTCTATGCAAAGGCGTGCAGAGCAAAATGTCAGACTTCTATGCACGTTTGCATAGACTATTAATTGAAAGTGGCTACCTGAATGAGTGTCAATGCAGCCGGTGTAAACACTTTGTGTCTCATCATCTGCGCTTCCCTCCAAGGAAATTCTTGCAGCTCCTTCAGATTTAAAAGTTTCACATAAGTAAGTCCTTTCGTGAACTATTTACGTAAATTCAAGCAAACCTGAGATTTGTTGCTCACTACATTTTCATAGTAACTTTACTGCAACTTTGACCAATTTACCGTGACTACAGTCATGGGTGACGGTTCATGACTGTTTCCCATCTGACTCCTTCCCAGAGCCGTGCTCTTTTTTATTAATTCTCTTTAGCTGTCCATTTTCTCTGCAAGTGGAGCACAACATGAACCGAGTATTAAAGGATTTGTGATTATTTCAGTATTATGTATAATTGTTTATTTGCATTGAATCATTTTCTGTTAGTAGGAAAACAGTTTGATGTAAGGGGCAAAAAGAAAACATACTTGGCCTTAACATGCCTTGAATTCATTGTGTTGAGAAAAAAAAAATTGAAAAAAAAGAAATTGTGACTTTAAAACTGTAATTTGAATCGTGGCTTGACTGAATCTTTACATCCCTATTGGTGAGAGTGGTTGCCATAGGAATGATGATGTAGACCGACTCAGACCTATACCTGATGTCTTAAGCTTTGCAAAAAAAAGGCGACTAAATAGACTTCATTTGTTGGAGCTGGAAGTAAGTTGATTTCAATGGGTGACGTCCAAATCTCTTACACAGTCAATGGTTTGATCTTGCATCTTTGAGAACATGATTGATCTACCAGATCTCTTTCCTTTACAGAACTAAAATGAGATTGCTGAATTGACAAAAGTAGAATTATCCAATTAGTATTTTAGCTAAAGTGATGCAAATTCAATTAAAGCCGAAAACTTCTTGGTGGAATAAAACCAAAATTCACAATAAATAAAAGTAAACAAATTAACAGCCCTACGACAGACTGGTGACCTGTCCAGGCTGCTTTCACCCATCAGTAGCCAGGTTAGGCTTCGGCACCCCCGCGACCCCGAAAGGGAAAAAGTGGCCAAGAAAATGAATGAATGAATGAAAAAATTAACAAAGTAAAGTAACTTATTTGAACTCATTCTGTTTTTTTCTCCTTCCAGATTCATGTACTGGTCAGACTGGGGCACACGGGCCAAGATAGAGAAGGCCGGTATGAATGGAGTGGACCGACAGGTGCTGGTGTCCGAAAACATTGAATGGCCCAATGGCATCACTCTCGGTAGGAACAGATACACTGCTTTTCTTCTTTCTTTATTTTCTAATCACACACTGCTGTATTTGTGTGTGGGAAAAGGCTGCCCTGACACACTGCTAGTGTATTATCCACCAAATTAGGGTAGTATTGGTTAATATTTACCTGTTCTCCAACATGGCCCCATTGCTTTGGAATGATGACGCCTTTCATAATTCCCTCAGCAAAACCTGTGCAATTTTGAGAGTCTGACATTTTAAGAAGAAATCGATAAGACCTCAAGGGATTTGTTGCTGAGACAATCGATTTCCACCCGGCTTGGGGAAATCCTGTTTCCATGCGCGTGTGTCCTCTCCTCAGATGTGGCCAACAGTCGTCTCTACTGGGTGGATTCTAAGCTGCACCTCATCGCCAGCGTGGACTTCAACGGCGCTCACCGCCGAACGCACCTCTCCTCGGCAGACACGCTGGGACATCCCTACTCTCTGGCTGTTTTTGAGGTTTGTGCAGAGCTGCATCGATCTGCTTCCATGCTTTATGATGCAACAGTTAGAAATGGATCTCAAACTGAGAGCAGCCGATCGTGAAATCATTCAAACTCCCCACCGACACATGTCAGCTCCTCAGTTCTATGAAAAGCTTTTGTTAAAAGAGTCAGAATGAAATCACTGTTACATATCAGTTTATTTGATGGGTGTATGGAATCCCCCTCATGTGTTTGCTAACTCAAGCCGTTCTGCCGCATTGAAGCCTTTACCGACCATCTTCTCTGAGTCTCAAACTGGAACTTTTTGCTTGTCTGCATTGGCAAACTGTTGCTTGCCAAATCTGCCATTTGTTCCTGTGGCTGCTGGTTTAAAATCCCGCAAGACTCTTATTCCTCTGTGGCTCTCCTCCCAAGAGAAACTAATCTTACTGAAGCCAGACACTGGATTTCATTCAGGAGTCTGCTGAATCTGTGCTTCAACAAAATAAAACAAAGCAAAAATGAGACTGTCACTTCCTCGTTAAGTCTTTACCCAACAACATAGTAGTTTGGCTGGATTATGTTTTCTAAAAACTGATTGACGTTTTTCGACATTTCTTAACTGGTTGTTGTATATTAAACAAAGTATTACTGGAGTTTGTGGGATAAAAAGAAAATATTTTAAGCTTTGAGTGACAAAAAGTATTAAATCTTCTATCATTTTTTTAAATTCAGGCCTTTGATGTGCTTTGTTTTATATTAAATCCTTGCATAAAAACACACCACTCTTCCTGCTCCTTTGTAAAACAGGTGTTATATTTCAAGCAAGAACCACTTCGACCTTAAGCTCAGATTATGCTCTTCATCTTCATCGTGTTTTATTTTGATACTCTTGAAATTGGCTAATGAGTTTTAAACACCACGCACCCCTGTGGCTCCTACAATGTCATTAAAGTAATGGACAACCTTGACAGCCATAATGTTCTGGCTGGCTTCTAATGGGATCACTTAGTTGTAATAATCCACAGCGCCGCTGTGATTGTCTGGTTTGCTGTCAGGCAGCATCTGAAGCTCCTGTGAAGAATGTGGTGGTTGAATGGGGAGTTTTTAGGAGTTACTTGTTTAATGCCTCTCCAAATTGTTTCCTTACAGACAATTGACTTTTTTATAACTTTGAAATGCTTTTTCATTTCTTTATTGAAATTATTCTAGTTGTTTATACTCACTTAAACGGTAGGTAGAATTCCTTTATCGAGTCCTTTTGTACTCCTATGGAACATAAAACCTGCTTGTCTACATATTTTTTTAAATTAGCTAGCAAAATGTTATTTTTTCCAACTCGAGCACCAATTAAACACACCAGAGGTGTCAGCAGTCAATACAGTGTGTGGATATCAAAGATATGTGATCCATTTACTTTGAGTCCACAACAGTTGCTCCCCAAGGATCTGTCCTGGGCCCCTTGCTTTTTGATCTACAGCTACATCAAAGAATAGCCTGTTTTGTCAGGAAATACATGATCAAATATACGCTGACAAGACAGTTTTATTCACATACAACTTAGAGCTGGAAATAGCTCCTCTGTGTGTAAGGGAAATACACATCATAGGCTTTGTCGTACTTAGTTATGGCCTTCAGCTACCCCTTGTTTTTGCGCAATTCCTCTTTCTTATTCTGTCTTTGAAACAAAAATTTCGCACCTACACCGCTAAAAAACTCGTCAAAATTTATACACACCTAGTGCCCAGTTAAAATAAATTTTGATATATAATAATTGATCCTCCCCCCCCTCCAAAAAATAATGACATCGCCGCAGGAGAAACAATTTAAAAAAAACTGAATGAAGCCAAAATCTCTTATGGGGCTCCAAAAAAAAGATGTCGAAATCCACTAACAAAACCCCAAACACACGTGTCTGGGATATCAAAAGAAAGTTTTCAAATTAATATGGGATGGCTTGTGGCAAAGTGCTAAACTTGGTGATTTTCACATTTTCACACAATACAGGAAAACAAATGTTTGACTGTTCTTCATGAAATTTCAGTCTTAAGCTATCAAGTAAAATCTTCAACCGCAACCAAAATTTTGCTGACATTTGACTTTTGGAAGAGACCATCTTCATGGATTTTCCAAAAACAAACACCTTTAGTGCCAACTACAAGTTTACAAGTTTTCCTCTAATATATATTGTGATTCTCTGGCATTATTGGTAAGCTACTGGGGGAAAAATGTTGGAATTAGAATTTATACATTTTAACACCTTGGATGGTGTTAGTGTTGCAAGCGCACAAAAGTGGCATTCCCCTCTCCCTGGCACATTTTTTACCGCAAAATTGTGAAAATGTAACATAGTAAGCCTTGTTTCAAGTTGGGAGTAACAAAATAACCTAAAATATGAATATACTAGGAATGTGGGTGTGGTTAACAAGAAAACTTTGTTACTAAAGAAATTCAAAAGTTTACTTTTGACGATTTCTCTAAAAATGACATAAATATGTTTGTCATTCACAGGTGACCATAACATAAAATAGTTGCTATGGAGAAAAATTGTCAGAAAAGTCTCCATTTTGAAAAAAAAACATGTTTTTTGTTTTGTTTTTTGTTTTTCCATCATTTTGTCACATGCTGCTCTGACCAGATTTGCAGGGGCAGAGAGGGAAAGTAAACAGGGCAGCGGGGGCGTGTAACATATCAAATTAGAAGTCGTCTCCATACTTAGGGTCTGTAGATCCAATCAATTCAAAATCACTTGCTCTTTTCTTATTGATTAGAGTGGTTTTGGTGCAATCATGTGTGACCTAGTGCACCCAGTAAAACTTGTCCAGTCTAATTGCTGGATTTTTGAGTGACAGAGCTGGACCGGGTTAATTTCAGTCCATGTGGCTGTGAAACTACAGAGATTTATTTTCACAGTTTGAGGCCAGAGTTTATAAGATTCTTAATGGCAACATTTTTCATTTTTCAATTTCAAAATGCTATTTCAATCAAGTGTTGGCGCTGAAATCCCAATGCATTCCAATATTGCATGAGAACTTGTAAATCCTTGAAAAATGTGTCTTTTTTTTATAGAATTTACCAAATTTTGAAATGTTCAAAACCTTTTTTCTCAGTCTGCACACACTGATTCACGAACAGTAGATGCCAAACAATCAAACAATTCTACAACTGGATGTTTTCCAGTTGGAGGAAACAGGCAAATCTTTTGGGCGAATCCTCATGGAAGCATTAAACGAATTGCTGAAACATTACAGCCTCAAGCATCATTTGTTTAACCAACCGCATGATGCTGGAATACTTGGAGCATATGAAAGTATTATAATGCACCATCATACTAATGCATCATCATTGTTCAGGGTTGCAGGGAGGCCGAATTTCTGTCAGCTGTCACTGGGCGGGAAGCAGAGTGGGGCTCAGATGGATCACATGTCCATCACAAGGCCACAGAGAAAAACAATAAACTAATCATGTATGTTTGGAGCTTGTTGGGGAAATCTAAATTCAAAATTTTTGTATCCTAAAGAAAAGTCTTGGTTTGGCTTTGAACCACTGAGGTGTTCCAAACAGAGCAATGTAATTCAAGCCTAAATCCCACCTATAGAAAGGAAATGGACAAGACCTGATTATTTTCTTTTGTTGTTTTCTTTACAGGATCGGATCTACTGGACTGACAGGGACAGGGCGGCGGTCTTCATGGCCAACAGACTAACTGGCCAAGACATTCAGGCTCTGGCTGAAAACCTCAATGACCCTCATGACATTGCCGTCTTCCACCAGCTTCGACAGCTGCAAGGTGTGTGTCTTTCATTATTATGTATTACAAGTCACATAGTGATTGTGTTTTTTTAATCTCAATCCAGGGCGGGGTTTCCTTTCAATAAGCCTGGTTTCATTGACATTTGATGTGCACTGCAGCTGAATATTTATTTGTCCCTATTTATTTATTTATTATTTTAAATGTAGGAGAAAATTGCACCAGGATGTGATGTTAAAAAAGACATGGAGTCAACAAGTTAAAACACCTGGTTTCTGTACTCGCACTAAAAGACTTGAGTCTCCTCAGCAAGTAAAGCCTGAGTCACCTTGTAAATGGAGTCGGTAAGATTCCTGAATGACTGGTGATTTCTATTCCCAGATATTTGGAAGAATCCACTTGCTCTACCAGCTACCAAGATGTTAAGGGCTGCTTTTATGCCTCTTCTTCCCTGTCTCTGCTTCAGATTGTGGTCGTGCTATAGTGCTAACTCCCTCTTAGCATCAACACAGATCAGCCGCTGCTTTAAACCTTAGTCAAAACTGTCCTTACAGGTGGGTACGGGCTGTCTGCGGTTGAAAAATGGGTAGACACACAGGTGGCCCCACACAATATCAAGGTCGTCAGCCAATTGGTGAACCTATTGTCAGTTGTGGACGACCCCAAAACCTGCAGCACCCATGTGGATCAACCTCCCCATGTGGGTGCATGTAACGTTTGTAAAATAAAAATAAACATGTTTCTTATGCTCGTGTTTAGGCCTTAAAAACTGTTTTGTGTTGGAAACATTTAGATAAAAGTAACATTTCACATTAATAAAGTGTTTAATAGTTTGTTTTTTTGCTTTCTAGTTTCTCCCTGTGGGGGATGGGGGTTGTGGGGCATGACTTTTGCTTCTGTATTACAGGTCTTTCATGTTGTTTAGCGGATATTGACCAAAAATATGCTCTGCACCCCCCCCGTCATCCTTTTTACTGTTTCTGTTTTAGGCCCTGACAGCTGTAACCTGGGCAGTGTGGCCAATGGAGGCTGTGAGTACTTGTGCCTGAAGGCCCCACAGATCACTGAGCACTCGCCCAAATACACCTGCGCCTGCCCAGACGGTCAGGACCTGGGGCCCGACATGAGGGGCTGCGTACCAGGTAAGCGCTGAAACAGATGGACGGAAAGTCTTTTTAAAGGATTCAATTCAGCAATTCAGCAAAAAGATTCTGTTTTTTTTAAGTAAATGGGGAAAGATGCAAAGAAAAATGTATTATGTGGAAAGAACTATTTTTATTTTCTGGGTAGATCTTCTGCACTGCAAAAACCTTGCTATTAGGTTTTAAGTAAAATGCTTAATAGATCCACTAATTTAAGCCAGTAATTTCTTTTTTTCCTTAAAAAAACAATAAATACCAAAAAAAAAAAAAAAGATTTTGTTTTTATTATGTTAGACTCTTTGCTGTATTCTAATCTTTTAAGCTTTACTACGTGTCGGCATTCTTGCTTCAAGCTTCTGTCGGTAGAAAATGAGAGGACAAAAATATTGAATCTATGTATCTTTTCTGGGTGAGAGGGCAGCTAATGAACCTTGGATTTCTGTTGGGAGACTAAAAGTATCCATCTGTCTAGGAGCTGTACGAGAGCATGCGACACGGACTCCGCCACCTCCGTCTGCAGTCACACCCGGCAGTGGATTCACCGCACCAGAAGGCTTCCCTCCACCCTCGCCGGGAATCTCTCAGGCGGATGCTATCCCCTATTTGACCACCGCTCCCTCTGCCTCCCCCGAGCCTCCCACAGCCCTCAGCTCCTTCAAGCCCGTGTCCTCACAGGAGTCAAAGGCGCTGGGCTCTCACTCCACAGCAACCGCCATGGTGATTTCCACCACGCCTGCAGGGGACAGCAGCATCTCCCAGCACTGTAAGTTCAGTGTTCAGTTTTGTTTATATAGCTCAAAATCACATTACAGTTGTCGCAATGGGCTTCACATGCAACGGTAATTATACAAAAACATAAAGTCAGTCATAAAATATTAACAATAGCTGGTTGCTAAACTAAACTAAACAGACTAAGCTAAACTTAGATCCTCCTTCTCAGTAAGAAAAAAGCCCTAAAAAAATTGTTAAGAAGATTTAGCTTATCTAACTCTAGCAGATGGGCTTTATCCAGATGGAGCTGGGACAGCTGAGGCAAGGTCCACTGCCAAGAACTGGTGCACAGACGAGCCACGTACAATCTGGAATCTCTCCTGCTTCAAGATATGAGTCGAGACGTGATACGAGCCAGAGGCACGGTCCACTGCCAGGAACAGTAGCACAAATGAGCACACCTAGAATCTGGAATCTCTCCCGCCCCAAGACGAAAGAGGAGCCAGAGTCGAGGTCCACGGCTAAGAACAGGAGCACAGACAAGCCACCCAGAATCTAAAATCTCTCCCGTTTCCCCAGAGGGGAGTGGGAAAGAGAGACAACACATGAATCACACTGCACCAAACAGAAGCATGAAGAACTCAATGAAAAAGGGAATGAAATTAGATCACAAAACCCCAGTGCACCATTCTTTCTCCAGCTTCTAACTTCTAGCAGCCTACCAGCAACCAGCTATTATTGAAATTTAATTAAAACGTGTCAGTAGTTAGCTTAAGGTACATATAGCAGCTGATAATAACAATAATAGAAAATCAGCATTTTTAGCATATCAATATTAATATAATATTAATCTAAGCACACATAAACCAGAGAAAGTGACCCTGGAAGAGTCACGGGGGATGCTGGAGCCTATCCCAGCTACAGTTAGGCAAAGGTGGGGTACACCCTGGACAGCTTGCCACCCCATCATGGCGCCATTTAAAAAACAGACGATAAAAATCAACGTTTCATCACCATTCCTCTCATAAAGCACCTATTCAACTTTAGCCTCCACATCTCCTGCCAAGTATGCTTCATCTGCCACTTATAATGTAGACAGCCACCTCACCCCATTCAAAATGATGACATTAAAGTGAGATTTAAACAAGCTCTCATCAACTGACTGGGATACAAGGATGGATTGGATCTCATCACCTTGAAAATGACCTCATTCTTCACCAAACGTTACTGTGAAAGTGTGTTGAGTGAAAGCAAATGACATCTAATGTGACTCTGAAGCCTAATTGAGCCAGTGTAGAAGGAGAGCAGAAGGTCAGGGAATGTGTCAAAGTCACACTCAGGCAAATAACAGTTTTTTTTTTTCTTTCCCATCATTCCTCTCTGCATTTTTTTTTTTTTTTTGTAAAATGCTTTCGGCCATGCACGCATGGTCACCCACTCCTCGCCTCTCTGTTTTATCTCACTCACTCCTCTCTGCTCTACTTATCTCTCACTCAGTTTCTCACACGTTTCATATCCTGGATGCCTTGCCTCGCTCACGCTCCGTCCTTTCACTCCAGCACTCTTCATTTCATGTCAGACATCAGCATCCTGCACCTGGAAATACGAGTTAGGAGCATATCGATGACAGATTAGATGGACGATCCTGTGAGAGTTGTGCAGGCTGCCATGTTCGATAGAGGATAAGGACATAAATGTTACAATTTTGGTTATTTTACAAAAATAAAATGTAGCAAGAAAAGGTTAGGCATCAAACTAGCATCAGTGCTCATTAATATCTTCATGAAGGGTTCAATTTTTAATTCAAAACGAATCATTTGTGCTTGTAAAATTGGGATTTTATTTATTTACTTGACAATTTTTTAATGCTGTGTGTTTATTCATGTCTTTTTGCTCTATCCATCTTCTTGGCTGCCACTAAATTCATCATTTTGTCTCTTCACAGCCGGAGGCGAGCATTTCCTAATGGGTGAGAACCTGACGGTGGCAGTGCTGGGAGTGGTCATTCCTATTGGTAAGACAACGGATTCATCCTCCCCTGTGTGTGTTCATTGAAAGCAAAGGTTGTGTGGGAAAACTGCTGATTGTGCACTGTTTTCTGCCTCCACAAACAGACTGGATTCTGCAGCTTTTCTAGGTCTCCTTGCATCAAAACTCCCTGTAAAATTGGGACTTTTTCCATTCCCATTAATCTAACGTCGTCTCCTTGTCTTCTCCTGAGGTTTTACTGAGTAGGAGATAATCCAGGCACGCGCTCGGTTGTCACTTTCAATCGAAGTAAAGCATTTTGCGGCGGAATGCCAGGAAAGCTGCAGATGGTCCCAGTTGGTCCTTGTGGATGGGGGAGGAAATTTGCATCAGTCATGGGCAGAGAAGCTTTGAGTTTACTCAAGCTTTCCTGTATCAGGACTGCAGTCGCACGATCCACAGGTCCTTATCGCTGAGTGTACTCCCGCAACCCTGACCCGCAACATTTCTCATCTCACACCTGCTGATTGTGTCAAGCTACACCTGGCAACAACAGCACTCCAGTTCTTTGTCTACTGTCAGCATACTGTAAAAGGCGAGGTCAATTTATTGCTATAGTTTTAGTAAATTCCATTTATCATTGTGCCTTTTTTAATGTCACTGTCAAAAAGAGGTAGCTTAAAAATAGGTAAAGAACAGTAATTTTAAGAATAAAATCACTAAAAAGTAGCAACAAACAAGAAATCTAATAATCATCAAAATCTAGAAACAAGGAATTCCACACAAGCATCCAAAAAGTTAAAAATAGGTTAAAAAAAAGCAAATGTGTGATAAAATTATTTCAAACTGAATGTTTTACAGCCCAATAATAAGTAATTTTTTGCAAGTTCTAAGTATTTTTTTTGTTTTTATGTATCTAACTATATTTGACTTTGATTACAGTAACACAGAACTTTTGTAATAAGTGGAAATGACTCATTTTAGAACATAGATGTGAACAAAAAAAGAACACTTTAGTGCAAGTTGGCTCAGCTTTAATAAACCCTCATACGATTTAAAACTAGCCCTTATTCTGAGAACAAAAGTTTGAATTTTGTCTGAAAGAAAAAACAATGAATGCCAGCCTAACTCGTCAACATTTTTTAACTTTAAAATATCCTTTAAATTAAACATAAAATTACTTTCCAAGAATAAATGAAATGTCAGCATTTGAAGATGTAACTAAAAAGCTTTTCTGCTTTTTTATTTTTGTCCCCATCCGCTAAAAATAACAATTCTCATAGAAAAATGAATTAAATAAACATTTTGCTGTAAAATCTTTTAGTTTTTCTATTGTCAAGAGAATGGAGCAAAAATTATTTTGATTTATTTTAATAAACAATCTCATTATTTCTAGATCCTAGCTGTTCATAAGACAAACATTTTTTTTTTAAAACAGTTTAGAAAGTTGTAGAAATAATATAAGTACAATTTTCTAAGAGCAAGATTTTTAAATCTTTGCAAGTATCAAGTAGTTTGCAGTGGGGAAGTTTGGCAAAAATATGGTACATCAAACATACTAGAAGATATTAAAGGTAACGGACACGCTTTTCATCTCTAATACAGTAAAAAATACTTTCCAATAGCTTTCTAATCTCTACAAGCACTGTCTGAAGATTTTCTTTCGCTCAGCCTTCTGTCCTACTTCACCATTTTAACAATTACACAATGACAGGTACTTGAGCACAACAGGGACATGGATGATTTTGCTGTAGGACGTTCCACCGGAGGAGGTGGGAAGACGAAGGCTCAAATTACTTTCAAGTCAAGACGGTGATGTTAGTGCATCTGTAGAGGAGACATCAGCCTGTTAGGTCAGATGATGTCAAATTAGTTTCACTCTATAGTTTGTGTCATCTCATTGACCTAAAGTAAGAACGATAAAAGCTTTACACTTAACTGAAATCGTCTTGTTTGCTGATGCAACTAAAATGGTTTTTGCCCCAAAGAGTTTTAGACTTCTCATAAACTTGGAGTCTTCAAAACACTTGGGTCAGATTAGATTTGATGCTGTGACCCTGGATTTACAGCGGTCTGTTTGCTTTCCAATAACTGTTGCATAGTGTAGGTAATTAGTGTCACGATTATGGCAAGCCCTTCTGTCATTAAATTCAATATCCTTGATATCAGGCTGTCATAAGACTAACTAGTAAAACCAAAAGTAAAACTAGTTAACTAATGACAACCAAAAATGTGAACTGGTTAACTAGTGATGTTTTAAAATGTTCACTAGTTTCTAGTGGTCAACTTACTAGTTAGCTATTGACACTATAAAGAGGTCACTAGATAACTAGTCACATGCAAATATTCTACAAGTTTGCTAGTAAGGCTCTTGTAAAGCTAGCTAGTGTGACCAAAATCTACTCCTAGTTTACTAGTCACATGCAAAATATCAACTAGTTGATTAGAGAGACAAATGTAAGTCTTACTAGTTGATTAGTGAGAAAGAAAAATCATACTAGTTAACTAGTTGTATTTTTGGCATTACTAGTTAGAGTGATCAAATGACAGAAAGGCTTGCCATACAAGACTGTCAGGTAGTTTATGTTGTCTCTGTTGCGTCCCCAGTCTGTCCCCCCTCCCCCCTGGCTCCCTCAGGAGTGGTATGTCTTGTCCCCCCCACGTCGAGTAGTTCGTCCTGGTCTCTTTGCTCATCCTGTCGCTGCATTTTCGGTATGCGGAAGCAAAACGGTTGCACCGCTCTCCCGCATGCGCGAACCAAACGTCACTTCCGCTAAAGCATTTTCCAGTCTTCGGACAGAAACAACAATGATAACCTCGAAGGATGTTAATATAGCATTTAAAATGTTTATCATAGTGAAAACATTCATTTATTCTTGAAAAAAACGAAAGGAAAAAGACACGTTAAGGATTGGGACCTTACAATCTGGCAGTGACTACAAACGGACTACAAATGTTTTCTTCTTCTGCTGTCTTATGACGGCAGTTTACTCCCTAAGCTAAGAGGATACAGCGCCACTTCAAAACGCTATTTTATCCGGTAATCCAAACACGTTATTAACAGTAACTCGGTGGCTTTTTTTCGAACTGTAATCCAGTCAGGAGAAGCTCTCGGTTGTTGAGAAAAACATAAATTCTTGTGATCAAGGAGTTTTACTGTTTGGAAATGACTCTGTGGTATAGTGGGTGAAGAGCGGAAGTGACATGTGGTTCGCGCATGCGGGGTGAGTGGTGCAACCGTTTGGCTTCCGCATACCGAAAATGCAGCGACACATCCAAAAGTTAAGCAATCAGGCCCCATTCGCTGTCCTTCCTCACTGAGTCATTTTAAAATGCATGTTTTGTGTCATAGATGGTTTCATGTTTTTGTACTACCTAAATTTAACTTTTGTGGCGAAAACAGATGCTGTTATTATTTTAGTGCTGGGGGATATGGAAAAAATGTATATCATAATATAAATTATTTTATATCACAATAACAATATATATCATGATATACCACAATAAAGTATATTTTCAGTTATTCTCTGAAGTAAAATTGTCAAAATGTCATTACTTAATTTTCTCTGAATTTATTTTTTCAAGCAACATGTAACTGAATGGTTACAAATAAGATTTTTTTTTAAATGCACAACAGTTTTAAGTTTCTCAGTAGTAAAACACATTTTTTGCACAAAAGTTCAGCAAAAAAAAAAAAAACAAATAGAAACGATAGAAGAGAAATGGCATGATAGACACCTTTCTATTGACCACACGATATATATCATCATATCGCCCAGCACTAGTACAGGGGAAGTTTTATTTTGAAACCCAGACCCGTTTCCTGTTTCTACGGCTTGTTGCCACAATGACGTGTCAGCAGACAGGAAATAGAACTCCTCTGTAAAGCTTGCTTTGTGGAAGGACGAACGTTCTAGTTTTTTGTGTCAAAACAACAGAGAGGCATTGCAGACGGACTAGTGAACATCAGCCTTAAGACCCGGCTTTGACCCTCAGAGTAGAAATGAGTTTTCCAAACACAGCTCCGCCCTCTCCGCCCCTGCATGCCTGTTCCGTTCCTCTCTCATTTCACGCCATGGACTCGTTGCGCCTTGTTTAACGCTCCCCTTCCCATGTCCCTGCCACTGTGTGTTAAACGCATGCAGTTCCTATCGTTGCCACAGTGGTGTTCGGCCTGGTCTGCGCCGGAGTCTACCTGGTGTGGCGGAACTGGCGTCGCAACTCCACGAAAAGCATGAACTTCGACAACCCAGTGTACCGTAAAACCACCGGCGAGGGCGAGGAGGACGAGATCCACATCGGGCGGACTGACGCCATGGGGCACCACGTGCACCATCACCCGTTCCCACAGGGGGTCAGCATGGGTGTCGTGGGAGCGGGAGGCGGGACCTGCCCGCAGTTCATCGCTTTGCCACTTGGGGGCAGCATGCCCGACCCTGGAACTCACTGGTACACGGAGCAGCCCATGCTGTCCACGGCAAAGTGACCTGCAGAGGCCACAGCCGGAGGAGACATCTGCTCAGGCCCGCACACACTCCGAAGGCGGGGAAACTTGGACGGAGGTTGCAGAAGCGACACATCATCGAGTCACGCAGCCGTGTCCTGTGCCAATTTCATTAAACAACCACCAGTTCTGATTAAACAAAGACGGTTTTCCAGCTCCGCACTGGAATGTCTCCACAGAATGGAGAGAACTAATTAAGAAACTTTCATCAGAGTCGGATGCTTTTGATCTCCATGACAGTTGAGTGAGACGTGTGCTTCATGTTTTTGTGTCACGATTCTCCTTTGTCCTCGATGGGTTTAGTTTGGGCCGAGTTATTCCTGCTCGACCGTGGAGCTCCGGGAAAAGCTGCTAGGGAGGGAAGAGCCGTGAAAGTGGGGCAGCCCGAGCGTCGGTGGGACGACCTGTACAGAATAAGAGTCGATCACACGTCTTCACTTCAGTTGTGTATTTAACATTTCTACTTTATGGAAGTTTAGTTTATGATGATCCCTGGCGCAGAGCCTTTCACGGGTCGCTGTCTTGACATTTCAAGTTGTATTTGAGCACAGTTTGGTTTTTATTTGGTGTTTGAATCCCCGGAAGCGTTTGCACAGAAGCTCTTTTTTTAACTTGTTTAGGTGGTAAATCGTCTGAGAAAAAGCAATAGGTTGTAGCTGTCAAGCAGCTGCCGTGTGGTGTGGCTGACAAAAGCCATTGAGTGTTAATGATTTCCTTTTGATGACCTGCTTTCGACTGTGACGCACGCAAGCAAATTAGTGGTGCTCTGCAGAGGACGCCACCTACAGCATAATCAGCATGCACAATAGCTTGCAGCCCATCCGTCGTGGGCGTACACACAGCCTCACAAGGCGGCCGGTATCGGCGCTGATGGATAAAAGTACAGCTGGAGTCCGAGAAAGACGCTTCACGTTGCAAAATCTTGATCCACCCGTCCTGCGAAGCGAGCGTGTGCCATGCTGGTTAAGTCCATTCATGCACTCTCAAACGTGTGATCGTAAGCATGCATGTGTGCCAACGTTCATCCCACAGCCATATTTGAACTGTTTGTATGCTCTTTGTTGCACAGCCCTCTTGGAATGCCTTCTGTATCGTGCTTTGCCTGGAAGAGATGTGTGGAAACACACGGGTGTGTGTCCTGCGTGCGTGAGAGTGTGACACCTGAGGGGCTTTTTGATTTTGTAAATATGTTTTCATAAGGTTTTTGATAATGTATTCTGTAATTATGTAAAAGAAAAGTTGTATATAAGATTTTAGATAAAGTGTTGGCTGGAATATTAATTTATTTGTACAAAGAGAAGCACTGTTTCCCCTGATTGGGAGAAGTTGGCATTTCCCCACCAAAGTGATTTGTTTGGTTTGTGTTGTTTTTATGCTGTGCAGTTTTTGTGTGTGTGTGTGTGTACAACTCTTCTCTCTTTGTTTTCTCACATAAAACAAGGCCTCTGTCTTAAGAAGAAACCATTAGTGTCAATGAGAAGATTCAGTTTTGTTTTATGTGCCTTTTTTGTTCAACTTTTGACTTTCTTTTTTTTTTTCTCCACATGAAAAGAGCAGGGATCAACCAACTTCTTTACATGCAACGATGAGCCGTGTGAAAAGCAAACTGGTTCCACTTTTTCATTTTATGTAATGGATGACTTTTACATATCTCTATATATTGGTATATAAAAATCAGTGAAAAACGCCTCTTTTTGTGGTCTTTGATTCCCTTTGCAGGTTAAGTTCACGTTCAAGTTCATGATGCCTGTTAGATGCCTGCAGGGATCCAGGTGTGTGCATGTCGTCACGGATCACTATCCTGCTGGATCATTGATCATATTGAATTATTTAACAACCCGATTTTTGTTATTAGTTGTCAAAATAGTTCAAATAAATTTAGTATTTTTTTGTCTTTAATGATAATTTGACTAGAACTAAATCCTATAGGCATAAGGAACAAAATGCTAAAAAAAAAAGTTTAAAAAAAATTGTGATTAAGTTTAAAGACCCACTCTGATGAAAATTGTGTTTTTGGTGCTTTTAATATGTTTTTGTGGCATTTTGTCAATTATGGAGGACACATATCAAGAAAATTAGCCTCAAAGTTACATTTCTGAGTATTTCTTCAATCAAATTTGTGAATCGGGTGCAGACATAAAATGCTATTTGAAAAAGAATGTTTTTGTGATGTAGAAAATATGTTGGATGAGCCACAAGCTCTGAGCGACTGGGAGGGGAAGAGGGGGCAGGATTGCTCCATGCCAACGAGGAGATTAACTCTGGAGGAGAATTTCTAATGAACACTGCAGAAACTGTGTCCTAGGAAACAAAATCTTTTTTAAGAATTGCTTAAAAATGACATTATAAAAATGAAAAGACCACTGGGAACACTTTTAGAAAAGACCAGAAGATAATCAAAGTGGATCTTTAAGAAAATGTTGACAGGTTCCACCTTTATTGCAACACTGGGATCTTTTATTGCAGTTGAAGGTCAATTATATTAGTGTTTTTAGTGTATTTTTGGCAAATTGTTTTCTCAATGCTGGCTTCAAAGAAGCAAGAAATCAGACTTGATTCTTTGGAAATCCAACATTTCCCAGCGAGCTTCCAACAGCTACTGCTACAGTTTAACAGGTAAGTTTGTCTCTAATTTATATGATTTTATTTAATTAATAGATTGAATAATTATGCATTTTATGAAGATAATCTTAGACTGACTTTTCTTCATAGAAAGAAATCTTAGTGCACATTTGTTTTTTTTATTTACTTTTTGATTTAATAAAACTGAATCAGGATAAAATAAAAACAGGGAGCTGAAACTTTGTTGCTTTTTACTTTAAATAAATGTATGATTCATGTATTGTTTTGTTTACCTTTCGTTGTATCTGATTCATGACTTATTTTACTGTCGTATTTCAGTGCTGATTTTCTTATTTGAGAGTCTTGACTAAAAGAAAAATATATCCATCCATCTCTCTCCCTGAGATGTGTGTTCTCACAGGGTCAGCCAAGCAGGAAAGCCAGCTTTGCTGAAAGAGAGACTCCAGGGAAATGACAGGGCTTTGCACCGACAGACACACATCCCAAGCCTCCCATGTCATTTTCTATCCTTATTCCTTTATCTTAATGTTTTTTTTTTTTATTATAGCCTCTTAGATGAACAAGATCTAATCTAGGGAATCAGCTTTCATGACTGACTGAACCGCCATTCAAGGATTTCAGCCCCAACAGGCATCACAGCTGGAGTTCAGGTGAATCTCAATGACTTCTCTGGTACAAATCCACAGGTGATTTTCTATCACACTTGAACGGGATAGAATAAAGGATAAAATACCTCAAATATATCTTTCCCCCCCCCTTTAATAATTGGTTTCTGGATTGTCTTGATCTCTAATGTGATTATGTTGTAGGCCGGGGGTCGGCAACCTGCGGCTCCGGAGCCGCATGCGGCTCTTCAAGCACCCCCTTGCGG
>NC_050528.1:24476787-24486291 GCF_002922805.2 Oryzias melastigma
TTTGGTTTTTATTGTATTGGTCCAAAGTGGCTCTTTCAACACTTTGGGTTGCCGACCCCTGTTGTAGGCTTTAGTTTTCAAACATGGAGTGACAGTGCCACCCTCTGGTCAGGTTTGTCACTACAGACAAAGTGGATGCTATAATTCTGTTCACTCAAAACCAAATTTGATTTCTATTAGATCTTAAATTAAAAGTGTAAAATATGAAAAATATAGCGATAAATTTGACTTTATTATTATTTTTAAAAGTATCTTAAATGACTGAAGGCAAGATTAGAACCTCAGGGAGAGTCAAATAATGTGCTGTTTGTGTTTTTTATCTGGTGTACATGAAGAAATCAGCAGTCTTCAAAGCTTTATTCAACAGAAGCTCAGTTTTAACAAAATAAACTTTAAGCTTTACCAAAAAAACATTACATACAATCATTAAACTTATGGTTGTGTGTCTTATACTGTCATTTCTGAATAAACACTTTGGTATCATTTGCAGAGCAGAGCTGCAACATTAGTGTGCAATCAATAATATCAATAGGCTGTGGTTATAAACAACGAAGACAAACAAAAACCTGTTTAGTGTTTTAACAGCCAATAGCATCCAAGCTTAAATGCATGGATTACCCATCAATCTCCCTCAAACAAAAATTATCCTCAGAAAATTCAAGCCAGTGCTCATGCATTACCAGTTAAGATATTTTTCAGTTTGGATTTGGAAGTGCGTCAGAGAAAAAAATCAAATATTTCAGCAGATTGTCCTCTTTTATAGAGATCGAGCTTTAGCATGGGCCTGCAGCAGGGCGGCTGTGTCCGAGTGGGAACCTTGCAAGGCGATAGAGAGTGCAGTTCGGCCCGACTGAAAGAAAGAAAAAATATATTCATAAGCAGGATATTGCAGTTAAAGTGACCAGTTATGCTATATAAATGTATAAATAAGTTCTGCACACATCTTAAATCACTTAGTCAACTGATCACATGCAGAGATGACAGGACTTACTAGCTAAAGGCAGCAAAATGCAGGAAAACTGATTCAATCTGAACTTTTCTTTGGACATTCACAATATTATAAATGCTTATCTATTAAAATATGAGTAACAGAGGTTGTAGCTTCTACAGTAAAGTCTCAAAATTGTGTCAACTGAATATATCATATCAACAGAGATGCAAACATGTAGTCATTAAAGACCGACTCCAACATACTTATCTTTTTAACATGTTCTAGTGTCATTTTTTTCATAATGGAGGAGATAAATATATAAAAAAAATTAAGCTTGAAATTCTGTTTTTGAATAATTCTTTATTCTGATGGTTGTAAATCAGGAACAGACAAAAAAATGTTTGTAGTTGTGACGTAGGTGTTACAATCGCTGGATCACAAGCTCTCTGCTCCGCTCCATTCTGATGCATCCACTTCCAGTCAAATAGATCCACTTCCTTTTCCTCGTCTGAGCTTCATCTGACTCAAAACTGTACGGCTGGATAGCTTCAATATTTCTCGCCATGTTTGTTGCATCGATACTATTAGGTTGGGATTGTGAGCTAGCAAGAGAGGGTGTAAACCATAGACATAAAATATAATAATATATAAACTATAATGTATAATATATATTAGAATATATAATATTATATTATTATTATTATTATATAATACTATATAATATATAAAAGGATGGGAAGTGTGGTAAGGTTTACACCTCCCCAACAGACCCGCCCACAAGTTTTCTCATTTTGGCTAAAAACAACATCCTAATAATTAAAACACCACTGGGAACGATTTTAAAATGGATCAAAAGATGATTGGAGAGCGACTTTAAAAATGGTGGTTGTAATTACTTTATCTTGTAGGTGAGCTAGAATTTCATTTGAATGTGGCTGTAATACATTCTAATTAGTTTAGTTTAAAATACTTCTTGCCTCCATTTGTCAAATTAGAGATTGTTTTATTAATATAAAATCATTCTGGAAAAAAAAAATCTATATATTTTTTTCATAACGCTTCAGAAATGGTTTAAGGATGGAATTAGAGTTTTACTTTTAAGGAAATGTTTGTGCATTGGTACCTTGTCAGTAAGCATCAGATCGCTCTGACTTCTTTCTAACAGTAATCGTGCCACATGCGTGTGGCCCTTCTCAGCTGCAAACATGAGCGCTGTCGTTCCCTGGCTGTCCTGGATGTTGGTGTCGGCGCCGCAGCTCAGCAGCAGGCGGACCATAATGTCTCGACCGTGCCTGACCGCCAAATGTAGAGCTGTTTGACCTGTCTGAGTTCAGAGAGAGAAAAAAATGTAATGTTTTATCATCTCTAGATTCATCTTTATTCACTAAAGTTTTTACCAGAATTAAACCAAAGACAAATGAATTCAAATATTTGCATTGACTGTGTCACCTGACTGGAGCGAATGTTGACGTTGCCCGACTCCATCAACTTCCGTATGGTTTCCATCCCATCAGGTCCATCAGGAGCAGTCAGAGAGGCCAGCATCACGGCTGTGTAACCAGCTTTGTTCTGAACATTCACGTCCGCCACACCTGCAGAACCGAAACAAAAAGTGATCGTACACTAAAAGTATTCAAAGATAACAACTCTGTCTTCACAAGGTCTCACCTGTGTCCAGCAGCAGGCTGACAATGCTGTAGTTGCAGTGAGATACGCCGTAGTGCAGCACCGTGTTGCCATTGTCATCCGGAAGGTTAACCAGGAAGGACAGGAGGGACGGCGATTCCTTCTTCACTGCTCTGATGTAGGCGGCCACATTGCACGCTTCAGAAGCCTCCTCTGCTGAGGTGGTGAACCAGTGCTGGAATAAAGTGACCAGAGCCTTCCTCTGGGACAACATGACAAAATAAGATCTTAAGATGAGCTGCCTTTTGGAGAAAAATGACAACAACCATAAGATGACAGCACTAAAATTATGAATATAGTTTATTTTGTTGTGCTGATTATATCCTCTTTACTACCAGCAATGCAAATTCTAAACCTGGATATCTCTATACTACTGAATTAACTCATTTTAGTGTCTACGGGGGACATTTGAGGCTTTTTAATTATACCAAATATGAAAAGGCGTGGCTCTGGGATTTATAGTTTTTGGTGGATTTAAAAACAGTTTAACCAGGCCAATTCTTTTCTTAGGTAGTTACAATATAACATAATATTATCCTAAGATAAAATAAAGTCACTAAGTCTTAATTCATACTTTTAATGGTTTAGTTAATATTTGAACGTAAGGTATGGAATGCAGACTTATTCGTGCAAAAGAAGGATTTCAGAGGTTCAGCTGAAAAGGGTCACAGGGTCATTGGAGCCTAACCTCGGCTACTGTTGGGCAAAGGCGGGGTAAAGGTCACTAGTCTGTCGCAGGGTCACAATCACCCACAAAAACTCACACATGCACACATGACTTTCTTATATCCAGTTAACCTAGGAAGCATGCTTTTGGACTGTGGGAGGAAGGCGGAGTCAGGAGAAAAGCCACACATGCCCAGGGAGAACATGCACACAGAAAGGTCCCATCCAGGATTTGAACCTGAGGTGTGAGGCCAGAGCACTAATCACTGTGCACCATCCATCCCCTTCTAATTTCTTATTCATGACAGCTGGAAAAACTTCTTTCAGATGTTTTTATTTCAATTTATAGATGCAACCCACCATGAAAATGGCCAACACATGCTCCTTCCTGAGTGTGTGAAATGGCACAAAACAATCTACTCACCATGTCCTCACTGGGGTTGTCCATGTTGTTCATGTGCGCTTTGACAAAATGACAAGCCGACACAAAGTCTGCATCAACTGCCTCCCTAGCAGGGAAAAAAAACAACACGTTTGAAAACTACATAATGAAATTCAAAGTTTTGCCTTGGTTTTTGCCCACACAGTGACATGGCAGTTATGGTGTTCTCACCTCGCTTTACCACCTGAGCCAGAGTTCTCCACCTTCGGTTGTCTTGGAGATGGTTTTTCTTTAGTTTCAGCTTCTGACAGTACTGCTCCTCCATCTCTTTTCCCATGTTTCCACTCTTCTGGTGTGCCTTGCTTTTCTGTGTGTTGCTTTGACGCCTTTCCCATCTGCACAGAGTTGCCGTCTGCTTGAGCAGCATCTGTCCTCCTGGCATGGAGACTTTGGTTCTCACGATTGGAATCTGAGAGATTTCCTTTTGTCGTCAGTCTATAGAGACATGACATTATTTAAAAATTCTCTAATTATTAGACAACAATTATAATTACTTTACACTAATATCAGGGATTTTTGCCAAAATAACAAAAAAAGAAGGTCTTGGAATATGCTTCAAACACGCTTTAATCCTAGAATAAATTTTGTAATTAAAGATAAAGCCTGGAAAAGGATTTGCAGGCTTTTTTTCCTTGTGTTATATTAAATTTGACTGTTTAAGATTGAAAAAATAGCCCAACTAAACTGTTAAGTGCTTATAAAGAACAGTTTATAATATTTTGATTATTGTACTTTTTCAAACGTTTTTAAAAGTTAGATTTAGGAGAGTTACAGTGCAAAAACACTAAAGTTTCTCCTCCTATTTTCCTTTTCCAACCACAGAGCGATCATTTTCCAGAAATGCATTCCCTCTGTGATTCATCTGGACTAAAATAAGCTAAGGCGCTTATATTTAAGGCTTAAAAAATATGACTAACGTCCAGCGTCACTACATCGTCTTTAAAACCAGTTCCTGTTCTTTAAGGTGTATTCAGTCTGGGAAAGTCTGTTCGTCCTGACGAGTCTTCTTAATTTGGTCCAGATCAAGTCTTGAACCTTAAGTTTGGTCTGTATTCAGATTATGATTCAGACCAAACAGACATTTCTGTTTCAAACTAAAGCTTGTCAACAAAACCATGTGACTAAAGTTCTCTTCAGTAATTGGCCAGTGATTACGAAGGCAAAGCAAAGCAATGAGAGGCAGAAGTTATGGAAGTTCAAAAATTTGCAATCCTTGTCTGGATAGTTTGCTTATTCAAACTTCAGATTTCGCTGACCAATTTTGAACATCTGTATCAACATCAGGTACAATACTTTTTGGTATGGCGGAGACATGCAGCAAGGAGGCTACTGAGAAGACGACGGCCAAGAGGTTACGCTGATAAGTAGGGGTGTTTGGCAGAAATCAATTCAGCAATAAATCACAATGTTTTGTTTGGCGATGCTTACAGCGATTTCAAATGGTGACAAGAGGATATTTACCTAAATATGAGCAAACACAGTTCAGCGACTTACTTTTGTTTTCTACCAAAACCCCCAACCACTAGAAGACTGAGCCTCTTTGAACAGCTCTACACCGCAATTAACACAAGATCTTGCAAGAACCAGGTTGTGGTAAATATTTTGTCAGCCTTGCAGTTTTAATAATTGTATATCCTTAATGGTTAAGGCATATTCATTCTATTTTATTTTCTTATAATGAAAAATATTTGCTGTGGAAATCAGACAATGCTGCCTGCTCCGTTGCTATCTTATGGGATCCAGATGACCCCACCTTTAATGCAAGCATGCCTGGGATAGCACAAGGATTACAAACAAATATTTCTTAATTTGCCAAAATAAAAGCACAATGAGCTTGCTTGGGTAAAAGGAACTTGTATATGAGATACAGCTGCAGTACTTAATATTGTGATCATTAAATAACATTAATTTTACCATTTTACTACAAAAAAAGATGTATAGGTCAAAATTTTTCACTTAAAAGAAATGAAAATTGTCCTAGTACAGTTTTGGGGATATAATATTCGATAGACACGAATCAGGATATGTATTATATCTCCAGACTTTTGCCAATTCACACCCCTACTGATAAGTGTTTATGACTCATAGATTGTCAAGAAAACAGTGTGAGAAGAAATATGTATCCCATTAAAAGTTATTTTAATGAGCCTGAATTCACCCAACATCTCATTTCAATGAGTTGCCGTGTCTCATCATTGCTTTTTTCCTACTTTGTTCATATTTCATAATGTCCGGTCTACAATGGCCGTTTTGGCCCAGTTGTTCCGCTCCAAGCACAGAGCCTATTCAGACTAAGGAAACTCAGAATAAACCATTGCTAAGTCCGACTGGAAACAAACCAAGACCACCTTGAAAGACAGGCCCAAAAGCTGTTCCTGGTCTAGAACTAGGGTCCACTTGGGTGTATTCAGACTGAAAATGTATTCCAGATTGTCAGAGGAAACAAACCACATGTATCCATCCAGTCTGAAAACACCCTAGATGACATCCTCTGGGGAAGTAGGATGAATGTCATCGGCTGAAATCTCATATCTTCCTTGCACACCAGCATCCAAACTCACTAGTAGAGTTAAAAGCAGAGGAAGTTAATTACTGACCTTTCGTTAGGAACCTCAGAGCCCAGAGTCACTGAGTTCTGTGCACTTCCGTACATCTTCAGGTTGGATTTTGAGGCTAAGAGAAAGGCACACAAGAAGTGGAGGATGAAATATTAACAATATATTTGGCACTAAAAAATTAACTAGAGTACTATGAAAAATAAAGCACGTACAACAAATGTCTTTTTTTACATGGGTATTTTTGTTTTAAAGCAGATTGTGTGAATTATGCAGTGAAGTACAGGTAAAAATACTTCACTAAAGTGGAGTAGGGAAAAAAAACTAAATTCCTTGGATCTCCGTGTTTACACAGCTGTAAAACTGCATGGTGGTTAATTCCAAGTCTGTGGAACTATCCCTGCTCTCTTTCCTGTGGCTTATACTTTAAACTTAAGAACAAAGATGTTCACCCACTGAAAGAAGTGGTGGATCCTCTACCTACCATCACTCTGTCCCTTCTGTGGATAGTGGGACAGCAGAACGTCCACGAGTTCCATCATCTGCTCCTGGAGCGAGTTGACTTTTGGATCTGGGTGCTTTAAAGCTGGTCTCTCATCTCCTGGTTTAGCTTCTCTACAAACACACTCCCATTGCTGATCCAGAAGAGTCTTGATCCTCTGAATGTGATTGATCACTGCTGCTGTTCTCATGCTGTCGGCTGCACCATCAGCGGGTTCCACGCCTGCTCTAGAGCTCCTTTTCTGTTGGGGGTGTCTTTGAGCAGAGGTGGGAGCAGTTCTTTTGCAGACAAAGGAGCATTCTTTACCATAATCTGGTTCAATAGATCTCACCACTGTCTCCTCTCCATCCTGGTCCACCATCACACGTTCTGCACAGACCCACATCCCGGGGTTCTTGATGAGGTTCTCAATCTTCTCATCTTTGGTTCCGCTCTCTGCCTGCTGCTCCCTCAAGAGTCCCGTCACCTTCCTCAGCTCCAGGCTGGTCTCATGGAGCTTCTGCTCCAGCGCAGCTACTTTGGCCTGCAGGGACGTCACCGTCAGCAGCTCATCCAGGTCTGTACTTGTCTTCCACTCATGCATCCGGTGGGAACTGTCGTGTGAGGTACTGTTTCTGACCTTGATGGGTCTTTTCATGTCCGCTATGCTGCGGTGAGTCAACGCAAAGGGTTTTGTGGTTCCATTCTCCGTGGACGATATGAGATGCGGGACAAGACCCAGACGAAGCCTTTCTCGTTCCTCCTGGAGGATGCAGATTTGTGCTCTGAGTTCAGGGATGACCCTCACTTCCATCTCCAGCTCACCGACACGCTCCAAGGCTTCAGACAGGCGCCTCAACAGCCCTGAGCAGTCCTGGGGCTGCGGGCTGTCCGGAGAGTTAAGGTAATCCCTTGAGCTCCGGATACTGCTTCGATCATCCATGGACTCCGATTCTTGCCTTAGCAAAACTGTCAGCGGTAGGCTGGAGGCTCGGAGGAGGTGAGGTCTGATGTGCTCCCCCAAAGGTTGTTCATCAAACTCTTTGATTCTTGCCTCTAGCTCTGCCAGAGATCTGGGTTCTGTAGGAAATAAAGGAGCCCTGTGACTGTGTGTCCACAAGGAATAGCCATGATGATGGGTATCTGACGGCGGCGATCGAGGGCCAAGGGCACCAGTGGATCCCCAGGGACTTGGGCGATAGCCACATCCAGAAGGGTTAAGGTTTCTGGGCAGCGTACTTGCTCGAGGTCCCTTATTTCTACGCTGAATGGGAACACGCTTGATGGTGTTCCCTTTCTCGATATCTTCCACATATTTTAGAAAGTCCAGATCGATTTGGAAGCCATAGGGTGTCTCAACTGAGTATGGTGGCTTTCCTTTCACCCCATTCTCTGCCATTTTAAGACGTCCAATAAATTCCTGTAAAATCAGAAAAAAACATACATTAAAATGATTTAGTGAATAGTCTGTCAATCAATTTTTTTTTAATCTGGCATTTGAATCTAAAACTTTTTTGAAAGTCATTACTATAATGCAAAATAGACAATCTGGCCTTATTGGAATGATCTGGACTTTTGTTTGTGTACTACCTCAAGACAACCTTAGTTTTGAATTGGTGCTTTATAAATAAGGTGAATTCTGCAGAAATACTCTTCTTTGTATTTCTGGTCCAGTCTTACTTTACCCTCTTTTTCATGGACCAAGAGGTATAATTGAACTTTAGCCTTTACATGACCTTTACTATTTTTCTAATTATTCCTTTGGTAGATTTTCTTTGCTATGAGTGACTATTCTACTCGCCAAACTTCATGTTTTGGACTGATAAATCCAACTTGCATAGAAAGGATGAGGTCATGTTCACCCAGTGACCCTAAGTCCTATAAATGTATGCCTCGTTTCCACTGAGCGGCCCAGACTGGAAAGGACTGAACCAGACGGGTATGGTATTTTGAGTGTTTCCATTATGAAATGGACCCATAAGGTCGGAATGACTTGTACCATTTTCTGTCCCCTGTTGGTTGTAACATAGAAAAACGGAATGGACCAGTTAGGGCAGAGCTACTGTTGTCACACAATGAAATCCATTGATTGTCAGAAAGGTAATGGGACAACAGCAAGCGTCCGACCAGCACTTTTCCCAACTCAAGATCCAAGCTGAAAGTTTCATCCTCTTTTCGGTTTCTTTCTTCTTCCCCTCCCGAAATCTTCTTGCAAAGAATACTAAATTCTTTGTGTTCTGTATTCCCCCTTATTCACAGGGGTTAGGGACCAGAGACGCCCCGAATTTGTGAATAGAGAGAACTGCTGTAGTCGCACTGTTATGATGAACAGATACGTCATCAGTCAACACCCCGCATGCATCTTGATGGTCCAACACTCAATGGAAAGACTCACTGGAATTGCCCGAATTATTCTAAACCGGCCAGGAACGAACAGGTCAGTGGAAACGAGGCTTCAAAGTCAGATTTGTTGTCACACACCTATAAGAATGTGAAATTCGTTCTTTGCATTTGACCCATCCCCTGGGGGCGCTGCAGACAAAGCTGAACTCGGGAATCATTTGGTGGTTTAACACACACATACCTAGCACAACTGAATGAGTATTAAGCAGGCAGCAATGGGTCCCATTTTAGTCTTTTGGCGGCAGATTTGACCTTCTAGTCTCAGGACAGATACTCCACCATAAGATCACTGATCTGGTTAAAGAAGGAATAATAAACAATCCATAGAGGGAGGTGGTGA
>NC_050528.1:24486423-24515375 GCF_002922805.2 Oryzias melastigma
AATAATAAATGATCAATAGAGGGAGGTGGTGAAAAAATTATCCGCACTCTTTTTAAAATATCATCTGCTACTTTTAATAAGTTTTACTATCCCATGATTTTGTTTATTTTTTTGTTTTTTTCATTTGTCCTGTCCAACAGCTGAGAAAACAGATACAGGCTGAGCCTCTTGTGGGTTTATAAATTACTACAAAAGTCACTACATTTTATATGCTTAGATATTATTGCATTTTCACTCATTCTTAACACATTCTTGTGTCCAATTGGAATAAAAGTGTTGTTTTATGTAAAAAAAAAAACATTAAAAAATCATATGCGTGCTTATTTTTTGGTAATTTTATATGAATAACTGTATTATTTTTATTGGCAGTAACCGTGTTGTTGGGTAGAACTAGGCATAATAGTTTCCTAGGATAAAAATGAATTAACTGACGCAGCTTTCTCCATTCAAAGCACTGTGTGCAATCTATCAAAAATATTCAACTGTTTTCCCCTCTTTTTCATTTTTTTTCCTGAAGATTTTCCTTTTTGTTTCCACTCTCCGGCTCCTTCATTTCTTCCGTTACTTCCAGTTTCTTCCATTTCTTTCCGCCACACAGCCATTTTTCAGAGGGCCTGATCTCTGCTTGATTACAGCCCTTCTGTCCGGCACTGGATCTGAAAATAGTTTGCGACAGTTTCGCCCAGCAGCTCTGGCCTGCGGTGCAAAAATACACTCCTACAGACATAAATACAGACAATCATTGTTCTGACTCACCACTTTCCCTCCCTGTTTTCCTTCTGTACGCCTCCTCTTGGAGGCTCATTATACTTTAACTACTTTCTATCATTTTTACAGTAACTATCTTTAACCAGCTGATTTCTTCTATTTTACTCCAAAAGTGTTTCTGTTAGAGTATTACTTTCTATATTCCACTATTTCCCCATCTCCTTTTCTTTACACTTCCCCACTTCTTTCCAGACCATCATCCATTTGCGGTTGCGCGTTGCCCTCTCAAGGCACCACAGCCACCAGGCCACAGCCCCAAACAATGTCAGCAATGCAGTAAACAGACAAACAGGGCCAAATGGCCCTGGAAGTAATATGAACCCCTGTCATTCACACACGCTTCGATAGACAACCATAAACACAAGCAAATCTTCTAATTAAAGCTTGGGTCATGCACATTTGTGCAAGCTAAGTCAAAATGACTGAAGTGTAAGATAAAGATTTTGCAGATTCACACGCAGTCGGCATGTGTTTAAAGGCAGACCTTCACCGTCTTTATATAACTTTTATGTATTTGTACAAAAAAAATGTAACACCTTTTACCATCAGAGGAATCCCTCTGCTTTTGATCTGACGAGTCTAACATTAGTTTGTTTATGTGGGTGTGAACAGATGAGGTTGTATTCATTACCCCTGCCAAAAAAAAAAAATAGATACACATGATTAGATTGCCGAGTTAAAGTCCCGCCACTCCAACTATATTTTTTACTATCGAAAAATAAATAGTTCCTAGTGGTCTTTTAATTATGATTATCCAGTTTTAGCCAAAATTAGAAAAGCTTGTTTTGCTTTTTTAAGACATATTTTCTGGAGAGCTACAGGAGTTCATTAGAAATTCTCCTCTGTGTTGTTAGTGGGACTAGAGGGAAAGGAAGACATTAATGGTTCAACTTGTGATGCAGTTGCTGAGTCACAAACCCAATTCCACATCACAAACTTGCGCTTTTTCAAACCGCTGGTTTTCATCTGCTCTTGATCACAATCTGAATAAAGGAATATTAGTTTATACTGTTTTATATATGTTCTCCATTCTGAAAAAAATGCTAGAAGAATATGATAAAAGCATCAAAAGCACAATATTCATTGCTGTGGGTAAAAGAAATCTTTCATGGTTGCTGCATCACAGACGCCTCAGTCGTTCAGCTCAGAATTTGGCCAGCGCCTCTTCAGAAGAACGAAAACACTGAAGAAATTCTTCTGTGTTTGTGGCCTGAATTTAAAACAGGGTCAATGGTTTAGACTAAAAAAAAGACTTCCTCTAAAAAGAAAGTCAACGTAAGTTTTAAAAATAAAGCTTTGCTGGGAGCACAGTTTTTCTTTTCTGGCACCATCTGGATTACTAACTGAGCTTGAAACTGTGACCTGCTTCTAAAGGCAAAGTGTTATTAAAACTTTTCTTATAAAGTATTTTGTAGATAATTTTTTATTAAACTGATGCCTGATTTTCACATTATTACACAGTATCCTCTCAAACTGCGTTGCTGGAATGATTGAAAGTATGTAATAAAAGTTTAAAGGGAAAAGTTCTTGAACAAAATAAGTAATTTGAAGCTGAAACCATGAACTCCATGAATAGAATTTACACCAAAAAAAAAATCTGATTATTCATCTTTTTAAGTTTTGTTGATTATACGTTTGATTTATTTTGTGAAAAAAAAAACATGCCTTACTTTTTTTTACATAAAGAAAACTTGACTTTTAAGTAAATATCTATTTGTGACTGTTACAAACTGATACTGCATTCACAAACACCATGGAAATCAAAAACAAAATTGTGGTCCAAATTTTCTTTACTACTTCTACTAGTACTACTACTACATTATATAATTTGTTTGTCATTTTGTTGAGGTATTCAAATCTACAATTCCAAAATCAAGTGCCCTGGAAATTTCCCAGAAGTCTTAGCCAAAAAAAACAAAACAGTGTGCATCGATGCTCACTAGACAACAATGCCCTGCATTTGAACAAAGGAGTATCAGTGCCACCAAAAAAGGAAAATCTATAAAATTAAAGTCATAAATTCATGAGAAAATAGTTGTAGTTGCAGTTCCCGTTGATGAAGCCGTCAATATCCCTGCAGTTGTCCACTTTCAATCCTTTTTGGTCCACCAAAGACAAGCTGTCCTCCAAGTCTGTGCGATGCTTCCGTCTGAAGAGGGCCAGTTTTCGACTTATTCTTTTCAGTGTTCTTATGATAATAATAACTAGATTTTCAGTCACAAAACGTTCAGAATTTCATTGTTTTTTAAACCTATCCAGAAATTAAGTTTCACAAAATTCTCCATGTCTTTCATCTTTGAGCACGGCTCCCATAAACAAACAACTTTAGTGTTTTAAATTAATTTATTATCGTTATAACTTTGAAACATGTACATTTACAAGAAAAAAGTAATAAATGTAGTCAATGACTTTTAAAGTTGTAATATACGACTATCATTCTTGTAATTTAACAGTTATGATGTTTTTTCTCGTAAATTTACGACTTTAAAGTCGTAATTAAAAAATAATGTGTTTGTTAACTGGCCGGTTTGTTTACATTTGAGTGACTTTCATGAAAATAATTTATGTAATGTATTTTTTTTTATACAGTGGTATTCTCAATAGTCTTCATAAAATGTGTATTTATTGGAAGAAGAATCATTTATTGTTGTGTTTTCTCATCAAGGAAATTAGGTTTTTACTTCTGGAAGTCTATGATGTCATGTTTACCATTTGGGAAAAAAAATTAAAGTAGATTGCATGGAAAAAAAATCAATGGCACTGGATAGTCCTGCACCTAATGGGTTTTTAGTAGTTTGGGAAGGAATTCAGATCCAGCCTATGTGGCAGCAGGACCTCCCTGGAATGGGTGTCCATAGCCTGACAGCTGCACGGAGGCCTCACATCACCAAGTCAAGTGTCAAATGGAGCGATGCGAAGCACACCATCACTGCACTGTGGAGCTGCAAAAATGTTTTCTGTGATGTGTTGAGTCACGCATCTCTGTTTGGAAATCCATTGGATGCCTTTAGGGGATGCTGGGAAAATTGCACCTGTCTTTGTCAGCTGTAAATAAAGATTAGTGAAGTTGTTTTTCAGGGTTCCCCTTCTAAGTTCCAGTGAAGGTCAGTCCTAATTCCTCTCAACGCAAAAACATTTTAAAAATGTATGACTTTGATTTTGTTAAACTTTTCAGATGAGAGCCCTCTTTCTCCTGCCTATGCCTCAGTCTACAAAGAACAATCCAGGAGACAAATCCCATGTGAACGAACTTAACCAACCCATACAGACACCCAACCTCAAAGCCATTCAACTTCTTTGGAAAACTGAGGCCAGCTTTGTGCGCCAACATCCGATCCTGACCTCAAAATTGCTCCACAAAGTGAAAGAATGCACATTTCCACACTATTTAGCACCATTTAAGTTCAGAAATGATCTTTCCCAAAAGGAAATCGTGCAAGAACTTTGTGAAAGTCCTCCAAGGCAAGTCAGAACTGCAAGGGAGGGAAGCACTTCATAGTGTAGTCTTTGGATTTATGCAGTTTTTCATTTAAGTCTCTGTTAGTGTAGTGGTCCAGTCGCCTACATCTGTGCTACCGAGTGGGCTTTAATTTAGGCCTGTAGAACATCATTTCCGCAAATGTCATGCAATTCAGAATCTAATTGAAAGCTCATAAAATGGTGCTACATCCAAACTGCCCACTTCACACACAAACATGAACCTGTATATTTCCCCCTCACCAGTTCACCACAGAGGAGCCAATCAAGCAGAAATGGAGTTGGGTAATTCCCCAGAGCTGTTGCCTAACTCGCCCCCCCCAAAAAAATTTCCATGGCACATGGTTTAGTTGTCCCGCTTGGAGCAGGAGGTCCAACCTCACAGGAAACCCAAGAAATGAAACGTAAAATATTTGCTTTCCCCAAACAGGCCCCAGCCAAACAGGAGTCCTGGGGCTTCTTTGTACTGAACAACATCCAGAAGTCACGTAACAGAGCAACTCAAGGTTTGCTGGAGTTGTTTCAGGTTGTCTTTTACATTAAATATTAAAAGTCTTTTCATTGCTCTACAGATGCTGCACTTCTTCGCTCCCCTTTCCATGTGCATCTCATCTGTCACTCTCAAACTCTACACTCAATTATGGAAAATTAAGAGTGCACATGCAAATGCAGATTGTAATCACTTGAGGCTTACACGTCCCACTCCGATCATCTTTTGTTCTGCTGTAAAATCGTCCCTAGTGATCTTTTTTCATGATTAAGTCATTTTCTTGGACAGTTTCTGAAAAGATCATCAGAAATTTGCCAACCCCGCCCCACTTCCCATCACGCATACAATTACACTCCCTCCTGCTAGCTTGCAGCTCCTCACACCTCTGACCTAACATTAGCGGTGCAGAAAACGGCGAGCAATTTAGATCTATCCAAACGTACAGTTTGGAGCCCGATACCAGCTCATACGAGGAAAACGAAGACTTACCTGGATTTATTAGTCTGCGGCGAATCAGGGAGCTTGTGGGTGACCAATTGTAGCTTCTACATCACAACTATAAACTTTTTCAAAAAGTGTTTTTTCACCTACAATAATTTGAATAAACAAAAATACTCAGACATTTAATTTTAAGCCTAATTTACTTTACATATGTCCTCCATCATTAGAAAAATACCACAAGAACATGCTAAAAACACCATAAACACAAGGATTAAAGACAGTGGGTCTTAATTCCTTACATCCAAGTATAGGAAAATTAAGTTCCCATCAAAAGTCACCAAACAGAGCAAAACAGAGCAAGACTGCAAGAAGTGGTAAAACCAACCTTGTAAAAATGGATGATATATCACAAAATGATCCTCATCTCTTGACATTTGGCTACAAATATGTTTTCCAGCAGGCTAAGCTTTGGAGAATCTTGAGTATCAATTTGTTTCCACCTTTCACTTTGAAATCAAACAAAGTGGGTCAAATTAAAACCCAAAACTGAAGACAATGTTACTCATCTTCCTTTTTTAGAATGCCCTGCAAAAGTAATCAGGCACAGGGATTTCCCTTTTCCTTTTATGTAATATGCAATCAATTTGAGTACTTCAGACAGGCCCACTTAGAGAAAACAAAATGTTCCATTTGGCAAAATGGTTCAAAAGCCACAACAGAGCTCTTCCGTGTGTTTTAAATGTCTTAATTTCCATCATTTCTTTTTCACTCTATCACAGCTTGAAATATTTCACCCCATGTAGTTGTTCTTCATCTTTTGTGTTTTTTGTTTTGGTCTGGGACTTCTGGAATTGTCCTGGTCTTCTTCCAACAGCAACAAGGTCAGAATTGCAGTGCGGCAGCTAAGACCTTCTTTGCACGGCATGCTGGGCCGTAGCTCTTGGGATGAAACGGCTGCCCTCAGAGAAAGCGTGTGGCATGTTAATATGGCAAGGTTAAAATAGAAAGTGTGTGCTTTCTCTGCGCCTGTTTACATGCACACACGTGTGCGAGTCTTGAGTGAATTCCTTCACAGCATGTGGACGTTTAAATGCAGTGAAATGTCAGAGCTTGAACGCCTGGATGATCAGTGATTGTGGTGCATAAGGCCGCGCTCTAAATCACTTCAGACCCTGAATTTGAAGCCTTCTGATCCACGACCGTGAAGGTCAGCGCTCAGCATCTCAACCTTGATTAACTACCTTCTCCGGCAGCTCTCCAGCACCTTGAGAGATGATTTAAATATTGTCTCAGCTCTTACCTTGTGGTTCT
Source organism: Oryzias melastigma (assembly GCF_002922805.2). Lineage (NCBI taxonomy): Eukaryota > Metazoa > Chordata > Actinopteri > Beloniformes > Adrianichthyidae > Oryzias > Oryzias melastigma. The sequence continues at coordinate 24,492,911 of NC_050528.1, forward strand.
TCCAGCAGTTTCAGTGGAAGCGTCTGGCACACAGACGGCTACAGTCTGCTCTGAGCTGAGCTCGTCAGTCTCCTTTGCAGGCAGGGAGGAGGCGTCGGCGAGAGTGGCATGCCACGGGCGTTTGGCAAATGCCACTGTGCAGCCGCTGTCATAACACAAGCTGAGTTTGCTTCTATGTGAAAGGGAGCCCGATAGGAGGGAGGCTAGACATGTGGAGCCACACCCTCCCCATCAAGCGGCAGCCAATGGGAACCAGAGGTGCAGTCTAGACAGAAAAAGCTGCTCCTGTTGATAAAACTTTAAAGTTTTGGCACGTGGAGAAGAAAGAAACCAGATGGAGCAAAGTCCCTCATCTAAAAAGTGATCATGCAGGACCAAACAGAATATGAAACCACAGTGAATATGTCAAACGGGGGATGAGCAGAGGCTGGCGTGCCATCCACATGAGCTGGTTGTGTCTGTGCATACTTCTGTGTGGATCCTCTTTCAGTGTGTCACCAATACCTCTCTCTGAGGAATCACTAGCATGTCGGGAGACTTCTTTGCTCCTGCACTATACACCCTTCACAAAGAAATACTAAAAATGCAACTCATGTCGTATGCTATTTTGGTTTACTAATTTGCAAAGTTATGAAAATAACTATGAGGAAGAAAATTACATTTTTTGTGAAAAAGTCATGGTTAACCTAGACTTTTGTTTTGCCTGAAAACCTATCAGCATTTTTAATGCATTTGAACACATTTATTATCAAAACTCACTCCAATAAAAAAAAATCTTGTTTTTGGTTTTAGTGACGTTTGTGAACGAATTTAAGATTAAAACTGCATTTTATTTGTGCACATGGTGGTTAAACAGGAGCAGATGCAAAAATGTTGTTTGAAAAGGTTGTTACCAACAAACTACAGTCAGCAGACCACAAGCTCGCTGCTCCGCTCCACTCTAAAGTAGGGCTGCCACAACTAGTTGACTAAACGACGACTAATCGACTATTAAAAGAGTCAACGACTAATTTTATAGTCGATTAGTCGTTACTTTATATTACATGGAGTCAGAGTGTAGTAAAGTTATGATGGCATTATGCTAGTTTTTTGGACTATTTTGACTTTTATTTAGTTTTTTTAGGGTATTTTGGAGTTTAGCTAATATTTCGGATACATGCTAACTGTTTTGGCTAATTTAGAATTTTTTTTGGCCATTTTGGAATTTAGCTTATATTTAAGCGCAGGCTAACTGTTTTGGCTAATTCATGCTTTGTTTTCTTTTTTTGGCCTAATTTGGCATTTAAATAATATTTTAGATGGCTGTCAGCTTCAATGATTTCAGCTATCAGCTTCAGCGATTTTGGCTATCAATTTCAGCATCTTCTGCAGCCAAATTCACCTTACAGCATTCACACTAGCATTATTGCAGGTAATTCTATATATAATTAAATTTTAGTTAGTTTAAAGCTAATGGTTAAGATGCGTGCTTTACATTCAGTTTGTGAATGACCCGATTAGTCGACAAATAAAAAAAAAATAATCGGTGATTAGTCAACTATTAAAATAATCGTTTGTGGCAGCACTACTCTAAAGCACCCATTTTTAAACAACTAGATCCATTAACGTCCTCATTTTCCTCTACCGAGCTGACTCAAAACCGTACGGCTGGATAGCTTCAATGTTGCTCACCATTTTTTTTGCACCAGCAACGTTGGGTTCGAGGTGTGCTGTAAACTAGCGAGAGAGAAACAAAGGGATAATGGTAAAAGGAGGAAGACTTACTCCCTGCCAGCAGTCCCGTCCACAATTCAGAAGTGAATGTCTGTTGAACTACAGCAGAAACTAAGTCCATGAAAACAATGTTTTTTTTTATTATTATTTTATTTTAAAACAGCATAGTGTTTTTTGTGCCACACACTTAGCTCAAAATACACAAAATAAAAATAAAAAAAAAACAATTTACCAGCCCCTCTTACCATCCTCTTCTCCTGCTTTGACAGGATAAATACCCTATACACAATACAGGCACAAAAGCATGATGAACTTTTGAAACTTATAAGGTGATGGTCTGCAGACTTGATAGAGCTCTCCAGGACCCTAATCTACTTCTCTGGCCAGGAGAATGTGGTTTAAACACAGTTTAAAAGTGCATGACCCAATCCGCAGCTCTTTTGGTGCAGCCTCCATAACCACAACCCTCTACCTTTTGTTTGCACCACAATGTTAGATGATGGGAATACAGTCCTCCATCTTCAAACAAGTGGAGTTGATATCAGAAAGATGGAAAAGACAAACATCTGCTTTTTATTTTACACAAAAGCCCTTCTGCCAAAACTGTATCATCAGCTCGTACATGTTGATTATGGTTTCTGCTGAAATTAGATTATCAATAACAAAGTCCTCCTACATAATCTGGCACATGCAGACAACAAAGTGACTATTCACATGTACTTTTCAAAATACATGTGGTCAGCACTGAACTTTTCCTTTGGTCACAGGAACCCAGAGAAATGGTTAAGGTTCGGATTTTTGTTATGGTTAAGGTTAAACCACCAAATCCTCCCTGAGTACGGCTGTTTCTGCAGCTCACCCCTCCCCCAGGAGATGGATCAAATGCAGAGAACACATTTCATACACCTACGAGCATAACGGGACTTTAACTTTTAATTTAACTTTAAAGGGCCTGTACCATGCAAAAAAAAAAAAACTCAACTCTTTCGGAGCTTTCAAGTGTATTATAATACTCATTCCTCACTATTAACAACCTCAAAGCGGTATTCACACATTTCTGGGTAAAAAACCTGCGCTCTGAGCACCAGCCCCTCCCAACTCAAAATACGAGTGAGTTTTCACAAGCTGATGTCACAAAGTGAGAACAGCCCCCTTCAGGGAGAGTCACTGATTTCAGAGTCAAATTATGTTTTTTTTTTTTTTTTGTGGCTGGCTCCGGCAAGGAGAGGGAGTACCGAGTATTAATTTTTGAGCACCATATTTTTTTTCTGTGGCCAGATTCTCTTGCAATTTCTTTGCTAAGTTAGCAGTGCTTAGTCGCTAGCTTCGCCACTCAGCTAGCTCAGCTGCTAGCCCTTGCCATCACTACAACCAGTGTAGCGATGGCAAGGGCTCAGTGGATCTAAGGTTTTCTGGAAGTCTGTTCCAGATCTGTGGAGCACAGAAGCTGAATGCAGCTTATCCATGTTTAGTTCTGACTCTAGGAACTAATAAAAGACCGGATCCAGAGGGGTCTAACATGTTCTATCAAAAGGCATATATACAGTATGTGCATCCATCTTAGCAAAAGTTTGGTTGTTGTCTGTTTTTGTGGGCGAAACGCAGACGACACGCTGCCAAGGCTGGCTATTGGATAACGTCATGAAATGGGCGGCCCCCAAAAGCAGTGAAAGGTGGTACCTCATAGACTGAGTCATCTTACTTCTAGGTAGAAAAAAAAACTCATGAAAATAACTCATATTTCACAAACAATTTGTTTTTTAAATATGTGCGACCAACAACCAAATTCCCCCTTGGACGCACTTAACATATGTGAGGGCACTGCACTTGTTATCAATGGCCAATTTCAATTTCCATCATTTTTGTGTTGGTCGCACGTTTTTATGTGTGAATAACATCAACCTTCAGATAAAGGTCGAGGGAAATTAACAGTTAGTGTACGTACCTTTTGCTTGCGTGTAATTATACTGTTGTCTCCATTGTGATGGTCTTGTTGCCTGCTTCAGACTTGTGCTGCTTTACAGTCTAGTAGTCCTTGAAAATCTCAGACAATCTTGGTTGCAGCGGCAGCTTTGAAAGTTGATGGACTACTCCTGTGCACAGGTGTCTTTAATACAGATAATGAGCAGAAAATGGGAGCTTTCCCTTCAATCACAGCTCGTTAATGCTGCAGGAGACAGCTGGGAGACAGAATTCTTACTATTTGAGTGGGGATGAAATCCTTAATACACCCAGAAAACACAATTTCCATCATTTTTTCCTTTACCTATTTACTAGAGATGCCACATATCTCGGTTTAAAGCCAAACCACGTTTTACACCATTGAATTAAATTGTTGGGAAAGTGGGCCGTTGCATCCTTCCTGCATAGGTTTGCATATGTTTATGTTAAAAGTGTCAAAAACCTGTTGAAACAAATTCAGTATTTTTAATATTGTTTTGTAATATTTCACAGGGCATTGTTCCTCATTTATTAGCAAATCAAAAAAATATTTATGATGAATTTTATTTATTTATTTGTTGTTTTCCAATTCACAAATCATAAATCCAACTGATATAAATCTGTGACCAAAAAGTAAGGTTTGAATCATATTACTGGGAAAGTGAATTGTTGCATCCCTAAAATTCACCATTAAAATTAAAGCCACAATATTGTATTGTCAGCAGGTAACTGCATGCATGTGTGCCTGTGGACCCAATGCAAAAAAGATTTCAAATATTCAATATATTTATATTGTTGTGACCCATAGGATAATACAATATAAATGTCTGCCCTATCACTCTACAAACTAAGCTTACATATGGATTTGTTTCTTTTGTCCCTTAAAATGATTAAAATGATTTTTTATCGTTGTTTCCAATTTAACTTTTTAGTGAAATTTTCTTTATTTTTAATGAAGTTAAGTGCATTAAACTGGAGAAATGTTATGTCAGTTGCATCTACTTTCTTTGAATCTCAGCTTCAGTTCAATATTTGAAAAAAATAAGACAATAATGCTCGAAGGTGCTGCAAATGGTGTATTATGACTTGCAGTGAATGGAGAAGAAATTAGCAAGAAGGATTTGTCTTTTCCATTGCAGAAGGAGTCAATTGGCTCTGGGAGGAATTGTGGTTAAACAAGAGGGAGAAGGGGAAGAAAAAAAGACTATTACACCAAGAAAAAGAGAAGAAAAATGCTGACAGACAAACCACAAAGAGCAGAGAGCTTGGCACCAAAACAAACATTTTTTCAATAGCAGTTTGAGAGGAAGATCAAACCCAGTTTTTATTTGCTAAAATAGTAATTTTTAAAATATTTTTGGTCAAGAAACACTTCATACATTGAAGTTTTGTGGATCTTTAAATGTTCCTCATATTTTATATTAACTACTATGGGGACATAATATTTCTACAAAGGTTTCTACACACATATATGTTTTTATCTTTTACATTTTTCTATTTTGTTACCTAAAAATCGCATTGTTTTTTCTTGTATAACGAGATGCAGAAACACAAAGCAGGTGGAAGCATTTAAAGTGGCCTAACTCTACCAGATCTGCCATCTTCCCAGAACTCCAGACCATTATATAACTAAAGTTTATGTTCAGGGGAGACTTTGGAGGCCAGCTCAAACAGTGCAGTCATGAAACAGACAGTGATAAATGAACCCACAGACACTCCACTACCAGAGACAATTGAAGCAGAAAGATAATTGGGTATAAAAAAGGTTAAGCTTAGCTGTGGAAATCAACCACTCTAAGATTTCAGAGCATCTGTCAATATGCTTAACAGTGCAAGATAAAAAAAGTGTCAGAATTAATTTCTGCAGACAAAATCTAGAGACACTAAGTGCACAGATGGATTCCAAATGAATTGAATTTGCCAAAAGAGGATCAAATTTTCAAAGATAATTGACAGAAAAGAACATAACTGAGGTAAAAATCAAGTCTTTTCAACCTAAAATAGTTGCCAAAATCTAAAATAGGGAAAATAAATTAAAACGCATCTCCTAAATCTGCACTCCTAAGATTTGTGGTGATTCTTAACTGGATTAAACAACCGGAAAATGCGTAAAAATGTCAAATTCTGACTGTTATTTCTCTTGATCTGTTATGTTTTATGAATACTACTGTTTTAACCTTTGCTCATATATATGTATTTGATGTCAAGTTTGTCATTTTGATGAAAGGTGCTTTACAAATAAAGTGCACAGAAATGTGCAACAATGCAGGAAAAAAAAACACAAAGCTCTTGTGATAACTTTTTCTATAAGTCATTTTAATGTTTTCACTTCAAGGTTAAAATGAAAAATGTGGCAGCATAAGTATAAAACGAGACGTTGCTCCGTTCTCAAGCTTCACTTCAGCACAGACACTAGTATGACTTTTACTGAAATTCCATTTAGAATCTCTGGACTGTGGGTCCTCTTGGCTTGAAAATAGACACATCTGTCTCACATGTGGGGGCAACAGTGCACAGTACACTAACTCTCTCAGTTCTGTCATAGTAAAACACACAGAGGAAAGTCATTTCTGTCGACTCAACATTCAAGTCTGACCTCAAAAAGTGAAGTTGAATATGTTTTTTATCAAGTCACCTTATGGAACAAAGTCAACTGATTTACAATCGGTATAATTTAGGAACAAATAAACACTCAAAGGCTCGTTAGGTTAATTATTGCGCAAAAGGTGATATTTTTTGGAAAATTCAAGATGGTGGCCTTTTCTCGAGGTCAAAGGTCACCAAAACTTCAGCTGTAGTAGCAGACTTTTTTTTTAATTTTGAGAAGAAGGCTTGAACAGAAGTTTGTACGAAAACGTGAAAATCACCAAATTTAACACCTTGAGGCAAACAAGAAAGAGAAAATGCAAAAACACTTTGCTGCACAGCAGACCACCATGACTATCATTGGCTCACTTACGCACCAGTGATCACATCGGGTTAATAATTGACTTAATTCCCTGCATTTCATAAAGTTGTGGGTCTGCTCTTGATCGAGTCAAACAGGAGTGTATCAGCAGCCAGCTGTTACCTTTTCATCTGAAGAGGCAAAATCTTAAGATGAGGCCAAGCAGGTTTTTGTTGTTTGCGCTCCTGGCCGGGGCCTTCATCCCTGCCATCTGTAACAAAAAGACGCCCCAGCCTCGCTTTGCTCCCATGGAGGACATCCCTCTCCTGGCAAACGGCCTTCTGCAGCTGGGCCAGAGAATGCGAGACTTCGTGCAGAAGACCAAAGGACAGATAAATGATATCTTCAAGAAGCTAAGTAACTTCGACCGCTCTTTCAGCCAGCTGTCAACGCTGACGAGCAAAATTGAGGAGGAGGAAGAGGAGCTGAAAAAGAGGATGGTGGTACTGACCACCCACACTGAGGAGATCATGTATTTGTCAGAGGAGAGCAGCGCCAAGATGCAGAGTATTTTGCAGGAGAGGGATCAACTCCAGAGCAAGGTTGAGAGGCTGGAGGAGAAACTGAGCATTCAGTCGCTGGGCCTGATGACGGACATGCAGGTAGCAGAGATCAACAGCCTGAGGGTGAGTGACCTGTGGTTAGACGGAAAATCTGTTTGAATTGTTTCTAAAGGATCATTGTGGTTGTGCAATGGTCAATGCTAAAACTGAAAACACTCAAAAATTATTTTTAAAAAATGGATCAACATCCAAATCCCAATTTTTCTTTCAGTTCATAAATCTATTTTGTGTAATTCTCTTGAAATAAATCTCATAAATGCAATTTTCTTCCTGTTAAGAGTGTGATCTACAGCCAGGAAGAGAGTATCACTGCACTGCTGGAGGCTATGAAGGAACAAAACGACCAGCTCTTCAATCAGAGAACGAAGATCAAGATTCTGGAGGATAAGGTAGTTTTTCTAACATCGTTTGTCTGTTCTCCATTGAGAAAATTGCTCAAGTTGAATTGCACTTAGAAACTATCAAAAGTGTCTGTGACAGTGCAATAAATTCTAATGAAACTGTCTATTAAAGACACCCTCCAATGAAATTTTTTTTTTTAACATGTTCTTGTAGCATTTTTCTGATGATGAAGACAATTAAGCTTAAAATTTTATTCATGAGTATTTCTTTATTCAAAATGTTATGAATCGGGGTAGACAAAAAAAAAAATGCAGTTTTAAAAGCTTGTAGAAAAAGCTACAAGAGCTCTCTGCTCAGCTCCATTCCGATGCATCCACTTCCAGATAAATAGATCCATGAACGTCTATATTTTCCTCATCTGAGCAGGAATCTGGATCAAAACTGTACGGCTGGATGGCTATTGCTCGCAATTTTTGTTACAACTGTAAAGTTAGCTTGGAGGTATACATATTAAAGATCATAATGCCAGCTAAAAAACAAATGATAAAATAAGTAATAAAAAATATACAATTTTAGAAATGAAAGCTAAATTTTGGAAAACATAATCATAATTCCAAAAAAACAAAGTGAAATTTAAAACACTTAACGAATTTGAAAAATGAAATGGGAAAACAAAAGTAACTTCCAGAAATCAAAATGTTAGAAAAACAAAACACAATGACAATGTACTATGGGGCGGATTGGATGATGACGTTTGACCATCATTTCAACCAAAAGTTATTTGACATGAAACAAAACCGGATATCATCATCCTTATCACTGATATCCCATAATATCTGCATTTTCTGGTTTCTTATTCAGTGTTTCATTTTTTAATATTTCATATTGAATTCTGGAAATTTGTTTTCCAAAACGTTTCATTTTGTTTCAGTTTTTTGGAATTGTGGTTTTGATTCTGGAATTTAGTTTTTTAAATGTTGTTGTGATTTTCAATAGTTTCTTGCATCAAGTGATTTTTTATTGGTGTGAATTGCACTTTAGGGCTACAATATGGGGAGTGAGGGGCTGTAAGCTAGCAGGGGAGTGTGTAGGGAGAGGGTAATGGGGACGGGAAGAGGGAGTGGCTCCGTGCTAATAGTCCCGCCCACAACTTAGAGGCTAATTTCTAAATTTTTAATTTCCTTAAACCATCAGTTTAAGGATTTTCTTTGTTTTTAATATACACATTTTTCTTTTGTCCTTTTTCTACTTTCAATGATGCTGATATTTTAAATGTGACAATTAATTGTTATATTTAATGTCTGAAATCAGGGTCAGTGCTGATTTGAAACTGATTCATCTCATCTTTTTCAAACTGAATATTCAAACTAAAATTGTATGCTTACATTTTTTTTTTTCAGATAACCCTTAAAATTATTCTTACAGTCTCAGTCTCTTCACAAGTTTAAAGCACTGCCTTCACTGTGTTCTGGTATGTTATTTCATGATGATTAATAATTCATTTTCATATATTTTTCTTCTTCTCTTTTCTCAGCTTACGAACTACACTTCAGTCCAGAACACCTTAGAAAAGAAGGACGTCTTGAATTCCAAAGTTCCAACTCCGATTCCATATCTGCCCCCAGGCGCCTCCACTGGGACTAGTAGGATGGACAATACCCCAAAGAGACAACTAAGCAACAAGAGGATTAGGAAAAAGTCATAAAATGCAAAACATTTTTTGCTAAAAGGTTTTTTTTAGGTATTACTCTAAGTGAGCCTAAACTATAAAAAAGCAGACACATCAACATGATACGATATATCTTCAGCATCATTTTCTCTTTAAGGAGGTAAAGGTAGAAAACATTGAATGCTTGACTCACTGAATTGCTTTTTCACCGGTCTCTGGTGAAGCTGGGATGGAAGTTCCATCAGATGATTATTTGTAAAATGTTTATTTCAGAGTGTTTTGATAGTGAGGTTGATCTTTGGAAAGTTGAGCTTTGTTTGTCTTTGCACGAAATTCTGTTTTTTCCTTTCAGTTTTAAACAAAATAAATGTAGTTGACATTTGTTTCAAACTGAAACTTTTACCTTTTGAAGAGAGAATTTCTTCATTGAAAGCTTCATTTGAGGTCTAATAAAATAAATCAAATTTGTTACGTTAAAACAATAAAAAACATAAATAAAACAAGAACACCACATGCCTTTTAGGTTGCATGTGAGATGGTACTTGCCTACATATAATACCATTCAATTTATGCTCTTATTTTGGAAAAACATGTCCATGTTTCAATATGTCATTGTAGTACCTCATGAGTGCCATAAAGTACCCCAAAATGTACCTCTACTAGAGAATAACTGAGCAATCAGATATTTAAGGCCACATTTTTTTTTTTTTGTAGATTTTTCCATTTTACGTTATAAGAAATGCTCACAAAACATTGACTTACCCACCCATAGATTTACTCACAGGCCTGCATATATATAAATATTTAAAATAAGCCATAAAAATTATTTTGCGAGGTTATTAATGATGACAAACTAAAATGGAAACCACATGTAAAATATCTGCAAAAACTGGTTCTAGACCACAAATCTCTCCACACTTTATATTGTGCTCTGATTTTTCCATATATATTTCCAATTGCATAGATGTTTGAGGGGATAATTATAAATCAATCTTACATTCACGTTCAATGAGTCAAACAAGAGCAAAATGATTCATTCACAAAGTACCTTGATCATAGAAACAACTTCTTCATACAGTCAAAAGACTTTAGGGTTTGGTAGAATACTGTACAGCTTAAATACTATTCAAAGCAGAAAAACAATTTACAATTGAAAACTATTTTAAAAAGTTAGGGAAAAAAGTACATTTATTAAACACAAGGCACACACAAACAAAAAAAATTGTTTTGTGTGTCCACATATGAGGCTAGGCTTTGGAACACAACCAGCTTACACCAAAAACAAAGTCAAACATAAAGGAATTTGAGAACAAATATAAAAATATGACTATTAATAGATATACATTTACAAAATTTAAATAAATAATGATATAAATATTTAAGGACAAATTTAATGTTGGGAATATAATTTGAACTGAACCAAATGAGTCTTTATACATGAATAAATTTGTGTCAGATGTTTCTGGGAGTGTGTTTTATCCATATGAATTTGGATATCTGAAACTGAACGTGTACTCATTAAAGAAGGAACAGGACTTTAATTGATTGTGGGTGCACTGGGTGTAGTAATACATTTGGCCCCGGATCCCCCCCCCCATTGTCGCTCTTTGGCTTTGAAGGAAAATGCTGACAGCTTGATTAAATAATAGATTTGTTGGCTAAGTTTTGTCATTTATTTTTACATTTTTAAACTGAAGTAATCTTACATGAGTAAAAAAAAAATGTGTTTTTTTTTTAACCACTGCTGACAATACATAAAATCATTGAGAGCTTAACTATTCCTCCAAAATGCACACATCAAATAACTCTGCAAAATTATGGTAAAAAGTTTGATCGATTGTGGTTTATTGTTAGAATAAGTGTAGAAACCATATTCTTGTATTATGTATAGCTGCTGTTCAGAGACAAAGTTCTTGAAATACAAATCTGCAGGAGGATTTTATTTTGCATTTTATTTTGAAAGAAACTTGTATATGCTGCAGTCAAAAGTACTTTATAATAAGGCAACACTGTTATAATTCAGTTATTGTTTTTTTATGCTTCTCTCTGCGTAAACATAAAACCTTTATTTAACCTCTGCAGAGCTCAGTGATGAAGTAAATCAGGTCTATTTAAGCAGGGTAACATCAAAACAACCACCTCGGTGTGTGCAGTGATTCTGATCACCTCTAGAGGGCAATGTTGTTCTTCATCCAGACACCTCACCCTCTTGTTACATGATTAAACAAGTTCTGCTTGCATTGTAAACTCCCATCAAGCCACATATATTTATTTTTACGTAATAAAACTCACAGTCAGCGTTACTAGAGCAGGTTAAATATCTTCCATTGGAATGGTGCTAATAGCATCGATGAGGGATATCATCTTTTTTTAAACTTTACGGCACATCTGCAGTCATAATCTGTATCATAACACTGCAATAATCCTCCTCAGACACACCCACCCGCGCACACATGCGTCTTTGTGACTTGGCCTGCAGTGTTGACAGTGATCTCCCTGCACATGTGTGAAGGAGCGTCTTCAGTTACTCCTCCTTCACATTCGTTGGCAGGGTTATTTTGAGCCACAGAAGTCCCACAGAAACCTGGTGCCTCCTGGGAAAGAATAGGAGGAGCTCTTTTTTTTTCCTCGGTTATTCTCCTCCACTGTCCAATTCTTCCTCAAGTCAGTGGGGACTTCCTGCCAAAATAATGGGTCTCCTGACAACATTTTAGGTTGGATTTTGTGTTTTGTTTACTTTGAAACAATGGAGAACAGTCCTCTGCAGGTGCTGACTGTCGCCACAGCCCCCTACCCCGACCAGAGGCCCAGCAGCAGCGGCCTGAGGAAAAAGGTCTCTGTGTTTCAGTTAAAGAGGAGCTATCTGCACAACTTCATCCAGAGCGTCTTCTCCTCCATCGACCTGCGAGACCGACAGGGTTCAACCATGGTGGTGGGAGGAGATGGACGCTTCTTCAACAGAGCTGCCATTGAGGTCATTGTACAAATGGCAGCTGCCAACGGGGTCAGTGTCCCTGTGTGTGTTTGTGTGTTGGTAAATGTGCGCATGTACACACAGGTGTCTGAGTGTTGTGTGTCTGTTAAACTATGTGCTGAAATTGTCACTTTTTTCCTTTAGAGACAAAAAGCAGAAAATCAAGAGAAATTAATAATAATAATTACATTTTTAATCTGAAAAGTAATTTTGTGCAAACATCTAAATAGTTGCATTATATTCCACTTTTATTAAAAACAAGTTTTAAACTTTAATTTATTACTTAATTATTGTACATTAAACAGAACAATGAGATGGTTGGAAAAGAGCATAAACATTTTTTTTTCCTACTTTTGCTGTTTTGTTCATTTCGGGCTCTCTAATTGATTCCCTTTTTGAGATTCTAGACTTAATAAAAAATCTAAATCGCAAAAACTGTGAAAGGAGACTTTTTTCCTACATTTGTTTTTGGTTGTATTACACTGTACTTCAACAATCTCAACAATGTCTTGATGGAATTTTTGCCAAATTTGGGGGAGCGCACTTTACTTATCCAATGTTTTCACAGTTCCATAAATTTGCTATTTTGAGATTCTGTCCTAACGATTATTCCCTTTTTTAAAAATAATGCTACTAAATTGGTCAATTTTCTTATGTAAAATGTATTTTTTGACAAACTTGTCTTTGTGACTGTCGTGTCGGATGCTTTCTATCATAAATGCCTTTTTTTAATGCTATCAATAGAGAGTCAACTGAACTGTGATCTGGCCCATCTCTAAAGGCTAGTCTTTGCATGGCACATGAAAGCACGTTCAAGCGCAAAACGGGGCAAAATTAGTGAAACAAATGATGCTTTGAGGTCAAACATCCAGAAATCAATTGAAGGTTCAGAGAAATAAAGTTTCAGTTTACTTTCCATTAATGAATCCCATGTAATCCCATGATTTAATACAGAGGTAGCATAAAATTGTCTCTTTACCTCCACAAAATCATGCCAAGGTTAATGATTAACTCTTATTTTCTTTTTATTGAGATGCCTGAGAGGGTTTGAAACAACAACCACATTTTAGCTAATCTAATGACTGTTATGTTCATCAGTGTCTGACAATAATCTGATGTTAAATTCAAAGTTTGAAACATTTTTTGTTGCTTTGCTTTGAATTGAAAAGAAATCCATGTTTTCTGCCCTGTAGTGCATCATCATTCCACTAGGGGCAGTAGAAGGGCTTTTCCCTCTCAGTTCAAAATGTCTGCTTCCATGGAATCTCAAAAGTACGGAAGAGGATTAGGGCCACTGAAAAAAAAAAGAAAAGCCCATGAAAAATTCTGACTTTAATCTCAGAATTCTGACTTTTTTCTCAGAATTCTGACAGAATTCTGACTTTAATCTCAGAATTCTGACTTTACAGTCAAGGTTCTGACTTTAATCTCAGAATTCTGACTTTTTTCTCAGAATTCTGACTTTAATCTCAGAATTCTGAGAAAAAAGTCAGAATTCTGATATTAAAGTCAGAATTTTTCATGGGCTTTTTTTTTGTCAGTGGCACTAATCCTCTTCCGTACAGAAGCACTTTTGCCAGGAAAAAGTTTTGCTAATTTTTAAAACTTTATGGGGAGAATTATTCATCTGTGGTTATTCACTCTTTTTTTAAATGACCACTTGCTGTATTTAAAAAATCCAAAATACTGTATGCTACTATTTCATTCTTTATAAAAAAAAATACTTCATGTTAAAAATGTGTGGATCACATTTGAGACAGTGGGTAAATAAAGTGCTGTTTTTCTAAACACTCCTGTCAATATTTGTATAATTGAAAATTAATGCTATCTATATCTCATAGATAATTATACTACAGACTTAGTGGTGGATTTCCCCATTGATGGTACAATACAAATAAATGTACCTTTGTTTAGATGCAGGCAAATGATCTATTCATGGGGAGTTGGAAGATTTTTTGTTTGTTTGTTTGTTTGTTTACATTGATGTGTATTTTCTGAGTCCGACAGTCATTTTTTAACACCATTACAAATGCAAGTTTTCTCTAATTTGCACTTTTCCCTGACATGAACCCATCGTTGCAATTGGCACTAAAATTAGAAAAAAAGACATTTGTTTTCAATCAAAATTAAAGAACGTTTTTGTCCAGCTCGCAGACTATTTTCTTTTCTTTTATAAGATGGATTACCAAAACATATCGAAAAGTTTGCCCGCCTCTATAAAAAGCCTCAAGAAGAGATTAGATTATGACAAAACAAAGAACCAAGAATCCGAGGTGGAAATCAGAGAAAACTTTTTTTTTTAAATAAAATAAAAGATAAATAAATTAATTAATTAAAAGAAAATAAAATATATAAAAAAAATAAATAAATAAAAACAAATCAGAGAAAACTGCTTCACTGCCGCGACCACTGAAAGGGTTACAATATTTATATGTAAGTAAAATGTACAATTGAGACAAAAGTGTAAAAGAAGAAAGGAAAGAGAAAGAGAAAAAGGGTCGGTGTGTCACTGATAGAAAATCCAATCTAGAGAAAGTCTTTAGCTGGATTCAATTATAGTGTTGCAAAATCCATTCCTGAGCTCCAAGAATTCGTGAAAGCAGATCAGCTCTATTAGGGAAAGTGAAGACAGAGGGAGGAGATATCCCCTCGGTTTGCAGCAGCCAGATTGACACCAAATGCAGCAGCCAACACCAGTAATGAGCTGGTTATGCTCTGTGAGATTAAATTACCCGAGCTTTAAGCTCTTGATTGTGTCATTGTTGACAGATTTATTTAGAACAGTTTATTTCAAACACTTGTACATGCCAGAACTTGTTCTTGGAGAGCTGCGTTGGTCATTTAAAACAGAGGATTCTGGTTTCAAATGGAGATAAAAAACACCACATGTGATGGTCAAGTCAATTCTAACGAAGCTTTACTGAGAAATGAGAATAAACACTTGAAGCTCACCTCTGTGGCGTCTCCTCAGGTCGGTCGTCTGATCATTGGACACCAGGGGATCATGTCCACACCCGCTGTTTCCTGTGTGATCAGGAAGTACAAAGCCATTGGTGGCATCATCCTCACCGCCAGCCACAACCCCGGAGGACCTGATGGAGACTTTGGCATAAAGTTTAACACCGCAAACGGAGGTATGGTAATGTGAGAACTGGAAACACTCAGCGGCATCCGCCTGGTATAACATAGAAAAGTGAGACATTGGAAAGGTCTTTAGTTTGATGCTTGCCGTCAGTGTAAATTTGGGTTAAAGTTCAAGCACATCAATAGGATCAGCAAAAAAATAAAGTCATTTGCAGTTGCTCTAAAATCACTGTGGGACGTGCCTCACCCTCTCCAGGCCCTGCCAGTGAGGCTGTCACAAGCAAGATTTTTCAGATCAGCAGGACGATTGAGAAGTTTGCAATCTGCCCCGGGCTGTACGTGGATCTGGAAACCCTGGGAAAGCAGGCCTTTGATCTGGAGAACAAGTTCAAACCCTTCACAGGTGATGTGCATCATTGATATGGCAACGGCCATGCCAATTAAAAGCAAAAAAAAACAGGAGAAAGAAATAGGAGAAATATTTTGATGTGGGGTTTGTAAGCATCTTAAATGTATTTGAACTCAATGGATTTCTGGTTTGACGGTACTTTCACTACAAGGGTCCAGAGACCATCAGAGATAATCATTGGTGTAAAATGGGGTTTCTTTTCTGTGTGCAGTTGAAATCGTGGACTCCGTAGAGTCCTATGCCAACCTGCTGAGGAACATCTTTGATTTTGCTGCTCTGAAGGAGCTTCTTTCTGGAGAGAACCCCATCAGAGTACGGCTAGATGCCATGCATGGAGGTGAGACGAGAATTGTCAAGATTATGACTTAGTTACTTTAGGGCTTTACATTTTACTCTTGAAATGTTAGATTTTTCTGTTTGTATTTTTTGTCACATTTGACTTCAAAGTATCTTTATTTGTCTATTAATTTTATAAAAAGGCTTCATCTACTTTGGATGCTGTGGCCTCTTCTTCTTCAGTATTAGGTCCGTATGTGAAGCAAATATTGTGTAAGGAGTTGGGTTGTCCCGCCTCGTCTGCCGTTAACTGCGTTCCAATGGAGGACTTTGGAGGTCAGCACCCCGATCCCAACCTCACAGATGCTGCAGATCTAGTGGACAGCATGAGAGATGGGTCGTGTGACTTCGGTGCTGCGTTTGATGGTGATGGGGTGTGTAAAAAGACATTGTGGCGTATAACTTGTATTCAAGGACAACCGATTCACCTTCCGGTTATGTCCATCTAAAGGACCGCAACATGATACTGGGCAAACACGGCTTCTTCGTCACCCCCTCTGACTCTTTGGCTGTGATCGCAGACAACATATTCAGCATCCCGTACTTCCAGCATACAGGAGTGAGGGGGTTTGCTCGCAGTATGCCCACAAGCACGGCATTGGACCGGTAAACAACTCTTAAGGTGGATTTAACTCAGGGGTGTCCAACTCATTTTGGTTCAGGAGAAACATTCAAGCTATCTGATCTGAAGTGGGCCGGACCAGTAACATAATAGTTGGAAAAATGCATCAACCAACAAAGTAGCCTAATCACTAAATGTTATGATTATTAGAGCTATTGTTAGTATGATTATCTTTTTGACAACAATATTTTGGTTGGTGTGATGTATCACACGTGATCATTTTTATGAGCAACTTAAACTTAACTGCATCTTTTTCTTGATCCCTTGTTATGACAGTATTTATTTTCCTTTACTTCCCCCAATGGCGGAATTGTGTATTGCAGCCATTACTGTAAATAACTATAACTCATCACAGGAATGGGCTAGAAACTTAGTTTTTTCCCCCCAACATCCCTATTCTCTTCATGACTGGGCCATATGTTTGACACCCCTGATTTAACTGTATCTGTTTAGTTTAGATGTACTTTATTTCTGTCGTTTACTTAATCATCTTTTTTATTTGATTTTCTGCAGGGTGGCCAAAGCAACAAAGATAGAGATTTATGAAACTCCTGCTGGGTGGAAGTTCTTTGGGAACCTCATGGATGCAGGCTTGGTGTCTCTGTGTGGAGAGGAAAGTTTTGGCACAGGTACTGTTTTTTTTAATCAAAACACTTTAAATATATATGCTTTACCTGATAGATAGGAAAACTATATTCTGACATTAATGTGAAGTTTATGTTTGGATCTTCACTGCCTATCCTTATTAAGGTGGAGACCATATCCGTGAGAAGGACGGCCTTTGGGCAGTGCTGGCATGGCTGTCTATTATTTCCACCAGAAGGCGGAGTGTGGAAGACATAGTTAAAGACCACTGGCTGAAATATGGAAGAAACTACTTCACGAGGTAAAGTGATTGAACATCTTTTATTATTTTATTTAAATTATATTACCCCCTGAGCAGCTGAAAGAAAATAAAGAGGACTGTTGTATTAAATATTGAACATAACTGCCATCTAGTGGATGAAACTTGCCACTGATTTTCTAATATCAAGAGAAATTGAAAAATTGAGAAAAAAATCTTGATAAACAGAAGAAATTTTAAATACTGAATCAAACATTTCTTAATAAAATTTCTTGTTGTTTTTTTTCATTTTTTTACCCATGTTACTACCTAACTATTTGACCATAAGCAAACTGCACTTTTTAATGGCTTTCCAGGTGTGGATAAGGAGTTTTCTTCACTGTTTTGCACATTTCATATCAAAACTGACAACTCTTGTATCATTGAAATACAGTAGAAGAACAAACAATATGAACATGTTTATTAAAATAATGCCACAGCTGCATAAAAGTACAGGTTTTAGGAGTGTAAAAAATCGATTTCTATTCCTACGATCCAGCCAGATTGATCTGTCTGAGACAAAGTATTAATTAAATTGAATCAACCTTTACAATTGTAACATTGTTTCAAAATGAGATGAATTGATAGTTCATCTTGGGAAATACCACCTGGATTGAGGCATGGTAGTTTTATTTTACTGTAAACTACCAAGGACCATCTGACCTGACAACACATGTGGTGCAGCAAAAAAAGATCCATCCATCAGTACAATCTAATGTATGGAAAATGTTTGAATTTTGCAAAATTGTGTGATCATAGAGTGGTAAAATGATCCCTTTGTATTATTTTGATATGGAAAAAGAACAGTGGGCTAAACTTTATAAAACTAAAAGGTGAATGGATTAAATATGAATTCTTGTTTGTTTGTACACATTTAATTTACACTCCAATATCTTGCAAGAAATACAATGAATCTGAAAAGTTTTACCTGCACTGCTCAGTACCCAGGTATTTATCTCTGAGTCATACAGGTTGAAGTTTTGGCTAAACATGTCCAGGATCAATTTTAGGTCACTGAAATGAATTGTATAAAGTTAGATTAGATCAGAAATGATTTATTTCAAGCAATCGAGAAAAAAATAATTCATGTTTAATATGATCAATCATTCATAAAGGCATGTCATACAAATGATAACTAGGAGATTGCCTGAAAGGTAGTGGGAGGAAGCGAATTTATATAATCCCACCCCGGCTTGACCTTATCATTTTCCTTATGTATTATCATTATCCGGTTCATAATTTAAGATCAGATATTTATATGTTTTCAAAATAGATTCAGGTTATTAAGTATTCTGAAACAGCAATAAATCCCATGACTATTGTTGCACCGAGAAGAGGTAATTTCCAGACAAAAGATCAGGTTACAAAGTTTTATTAATACAATAAACAAAACGTTCCCAAGCTCTCCTCTCCTTGACATGCGTCTGATTGTCTGTCACCGTGCCGAATAACACTTCAAAAAAACGTGCAGAAAAATACATAAAAAACACAACAAATAAAATTCAGACATGCACGAGATAAAGCACAACACACTTTAAGTCGGACACGGACAAAACTCGAACTAGACAGATCTCAGGAGTATGAACTAAGGGAAGTGACTTAAACAAACAAAATAACAAAAAAGAAAATTAGTCCGCTCACACACCTGATTAATCAACCACGCTGAGAGCCTCGTGTGGAGCGGACAAACAAAAACACAAAAACAAAACTTAATATCAGGACAGCAGGGCACAGTACTCCGACACTGGTGCGTCGCAAAACCACACGCCCAGTCTTTAAAACCCCTCGGTCAGTCCGGATCTACCGCTGCCGTGATGTTGCAAACTCAGACTCGCATCAGCTGACGCAGCTTCGTCAGCCGCCCCGTCCCACAACAGGAAGCTAGCACCTAGCAACCACACATCAACTTCCTTTTATACCCTGTGCTGTGGGAACAGCGACACCTACTGGAGCCTCCCGTTACACTATGTAAGTAGATCTAACACTATTTCAGGCTTGGAACAAACGTCTGCTCGTGACCCGAAACCAGAAAAAAAAAAAGAATCAGTATCAACCATGAATCGTATCAACAATCAAAAATTATGATATGGATGGAATCATTGTTAAAATGAATTGTTATAACCCTAACAGAATTTATGTAATATATTTTTCTAAAATTAAACAGAAAAAGCTAGATTTTCAAAATAACATTCAAACCAATCTTTCAGTTTAAATGCACATTTGTAAAAAACAGCACCTCCAAAATAAATCTTTTTTAAAATCTTCAGGTACGACTATCAGAATGTCGACATCGATGCAGCGTGTGATATGATGGAAGATCTGGAGATCATGATTACAGACAAGACTTTCGTGAAGCAGAGGTTTGCTGTGGAGGATAAGATCTTTCAGGTGGAAAAAGCAGACATCTTTGAGTACACAGACCCAGTGGACAGCTCCATCTCCAGGAACCAGGTACACAGCAAACACGCTGAGGTGCAAATCTGCGATTGAGTGTTCAGATACAGAAGGAATTCAGTGGTCATGTTGATAGCTGCACATCTTCAGCATCAGAGCAAGTCAGCTGTGGCTTGGAGGATTGGGACAGAGGGTTTCTGGCTCTTTTCGCTGCAGGGACTGCGGATTATCTTCTCTGATGGCTCTCGAATCATCTACAGACTCAGTGGGACAGGCAGTGATGGGGCCACAGTTCGGATCTATCTTGACAGCTATGAGAAGGAACTGCTTTTTGAGGACACACAGGTAAAAAGCCAAATTATCACAGCTTTTTATTTGGTAAAAAAAACTGTTCATTTTTGCAAGACTTTCATTTTCTCCCTGAATACAGTGAGTATCGTGAAGTGATAATGAGGTTTAAAACACAATGACCTTGTTTTTTATATAAACTCAACTAAGATTTAAATGGAACCTCATATAATTAAAGATAGTTGATTTTTGGAGAAAAAAATGCAGCCTCTCAGATTCTAAAGGCCTCTTGGTTTTGCCCTTTCAAAAACAAGTATGTGCCTGCACAATGGTGGGGGTATCATGATTTGCGTTTGTTTAAAACTTTACAAGTCAACTATTTAAAACTCTTCTGTAAGTAACTAAACCTCAAGTTCATATTAAAGATTCACAGAAAAAGTAGCATGTTTTCATCTGAGGTTGCATTGAGTAAATCTAAACAGAAATGTTTTTTACCCCCTGAGTTTGTTAAAATCTTGAGATTTATAAAAAAAATGTGAGTCACTAATCTATAAGTAAATATTTAGCATTGGAATCAAAATCTTTAGTTTGATCTATTTTTGTTCATAGGTGATGCAAGCACCCCTCGCAACCATTGCACTGAAGATTTCTCAGCTTCATCTCAGGACGGGTCGAACTGGTCCATCAATCATTACATGAGTCCGGCTTATTATCACTCCATTGTCGTGTAAAGCTTTTTTTTTTTTTTTTTACGTTTCATTTATTTTTGTATAAACACTGTGGTGAAATTGTATGTGTGCAAATGAACAAGAAAAAGATTAAATGTTAAACTCACAAAACAGTGTTCTGTTTTTCTCCCATATCGCAGCAAATTAAGAAGTTGATTTAAAGGATGTTTATCAATTTCACTGCACTTTTTGCCTTTAAAACTTCAACATGTACATTTTTAAACACATAAAACTAAGAAAATCCTTTTTTTTAAGAATACATTTAGATGAACTGAAAAAAACACTCTATTTCCAATACAAAGAAAGGTCTGTTTCCTCCCACGAAGCCAATAACCTATTAGTGGCTTTCACCATCCTTTGCTTTAAAAAAATGAAAATTCATCAGAGAATAATACCCCCAAATTAAAATTGAAATAAGGCCTGCAAGGATGAGTGAAACAGAGAGACACAAAAACAAACCCTTGGAGATCAGTAGCTCGGAAAATTACAAGCAGTGCAGGAATAGATTGTTTTTTTCCCCTTCTCCTCACAAGAATATTATTATATTTTCACTCTTACCCAGAGGAACAATAAGAGGTGCTTCTATTTTTACATTCTGACTACAAACAAAGCAAAAATATAAGCTGTAAAAGAATGATGTGTGTAAAAAGCTTAAGACAGTTGAATGGACAATCAGCTAGCATCTGTGAAAGCTTGTGTTCTTTCAATTACAGTGAAGAATTGTGACTAAGTTTTACTTCAAAGCCATATAGCATTTCATCAAATGTCGTGCTTATACTTCTTGGTGTTCACTTCCCAACATATTCCTAGTAATAAGATGATCTGCATTTAAAATAGAATATTTATTTTCTTTTTTTTGTAAAATAAACTTGAATGCATACATACATAAATTAATTAATAAATTGGGATAATGTTCCTGTCACAGAAAGACTTCTTCAACCAATAAGGCTTAACAATAAATAAATAATAATAATAATAAAATGATCAAATATGCATGTATGTACTGCATGTGTATGTAAAAAATCATTAAACTGCTTTGTCACAGTTAGGAAATAATTCAAATTAAATTAAACTTAATCTATAAAACACTATCTGTGCTACAGAACACATGAAGGTGCTTTATAAAAAACATAAAAAATAGTAGTAAAAGTAGAAATCATAATGATTTTAAAAAAGAAAGAAAAAGAAGAAAAACAGCACACAGACAGATCCTACGAAAACAAACAGCCCATAATGTGAAATTAAACCATGTAAAAACTGCTCAAAATCTAAACTAAAGAGATAAGTTTTTACTTTTTTCATAAAATGATCTACATTGGATAGAGAACAATCACTGCCCTTCTTTTAATATACTACTTCAAGAAAATAAGGAATTGGATTGTTTTTGTGGTGCGTTGTGTAATCAGTGGTTGTAACCCCATATCATAACACTGCCTCCACACATTACAGAATTACCAGGATAAATGAAACATAGCTCATTTCATCAAGTCAAATATGATGTCTTAAGACTTTTGCCTAATTTATAAATTATTTAAAAATCTATTTTACATTGTTACGGTCATCATAAAGGTG